>NC_090936.1:576011541-576314572 GCF_040938575.1 Ambystoma mexicanum
ACTTGTTCTGCCAAACCTGTGTGTTTCCTAAAACACATCAAACACTGCCCCAAGTACAATTTAAAAAATAACACAGAATAATATGAATCCTTTGCTAAAATCAGGGGAATAGGTAAGAAATGTATAATAAGGTATGTCCTTTAAATGTTACGTTAAAGAGGTCATTAACTGAGTAATAGTCCCAAAAAGTCAGCATAAGACTGAAGATGCACCCAGTCTCAGGGTAAGGAACGCCCGATAGCTTAAGGAGCTGCCAGAGTCCGACTCTCCCCCCTTACCCTAAGTGCTGGCAGCATAAAACCTCGATCTATGTTACTCACAGGGCCGTTGCATGGGCACGGACACAGGTCACAGCCAAACAGCAAAACATAGACTCCAGCCCTTACTGCCTCTAGGACTTGACGCCGCAAGGGTGTTTGTGCCGGGAGTTAATGCTGGAGGAAGGTCACGTGATCGGTCACGTGACCGCAACAGTGCCCGCCTCCTCCAGGAAGCGTACGGAATACAGCAAGAGCCCACACGGCTCGCAGTGCTGCAGAAATATGAAGCAGGAAAAACAAATGTTCCACAGCCCAAGCGGTCCTTCTGAGCTTATCAAAACACCTACCGTATTGTAACTATCACCCCCTTCTCAGGGACGTTCATGTCCGATAACAGCCCACGAGGGCCTCTGCAAGGTCTGTGGGCCATTAGCGGCCATGTACGCCCCCTTACAAGGGGGTGATTGCTATTCAGACCCCAGGGCTCTGTCCAGGTTGCCAATAGATTTTTTTAATGTTCATGGAAGAACCAGGCACTACACGTATTGCCCAAGCCAAATCTCCCATTAAAACAAACAAAAAAACAAATTGGCCCGCCATAGTAAATAGAAAAGAGACTTATCCCTTTTCTATTTTCATGTCGGACACCGAGGACAGGAGGGAGTGCCAGCAGGTAAATTGGTAGGGGGAATGCAGGACGTCTGTGGGAGGTGGGGGAGAGTGGGGAGGCAAAAGGGAGGGGCCTTGGGTGGCTGTAGAAACGTGGCTGGTACACTGTGTGTTCTCACCAGCATTTCCAGCCATCTGATTGGCTGAGCTTCCTTCACCGGATGCAAATTGGCCTAATATCCACTGTTGGCAGTAACTTGTTGCCGTCCAAAAGGACCTTATCTGGATAATCGCTGTTGGCTTGGGCAATTTAAGTATGGTTTCCATACACATCTGTTATGGTCCAACTTCCTGCTGATATGTTGTGACCTAGATAATTAACCTTTTCTTTACATAATTGCAATTTCTGCTTATATGCTTTATGCTCCTTGTGAACCAACACCGGCAATGCAACCAACGTGTCTTGCTTACGTGGGACATAGGAAGTGGACGTGATCAGTAGGTTGTCTACATATTGAACTAGCACAGATACCAAGGGAACAGTATTTTATCTAGGGCCTTCTTCAGCATTTGGGAAACGAGGGTCAAAGAGTCTGTTTACCCCTGCGTGAGGCAAGTCCACTGTGACAGGTTCACCGTCATGACCCTGTCAGGTGGGAACAGGGACCCCTCCAACCCTGGGGTTGGCAGCCTACCGGGGTGTATGCTGGAGCTGATCCAACCCCACATGCAGGGTGAGGGAGTTGGGGGGTCCCCAGTCCCTATCCCCAAGTGTGCATTTTATGTGTCTGCTGGTACCGCTGTCCACTCCACAGTGCCCATCAGCCTCTTTTCTGGCCAGTGTTCCCTTTTGTCTTTTTGCAGGACATCAACTCCCAGGATTCACCTGTGTGCAACCAACAGAACCTGGTCCTGATCTACGGGCCTGAACTAGGGGAATGGAATCGAAAACAGAAATAGAATGGACAGTGATTTTTCTTTCCAAACGGGGATGATACACGCAAAACCTGAACTACCAACCCTAAATGGACCTGGGTCGAATGGTGAAGCAACAGAAAATGAACTGAGAGTGAGAAGGGCAGCAGGGGAGACACCAAAATCCTTCCCAAACTGAATAGGAAGCAAAATTGGGCACTTTTGACTGGCCCTATTCTTTCCAATTTGTATCCTTTAATTTTCTCTTCTCTCGCAAGTTTTGAATCTGATCCCCTTAAACCAAGTTTTGTTTTGTCAGACTTACCCATAATAATTTTGTGTTTTCAGCAATTTGAGTCTTCAGAATTTACCAGGATCAAAACTAATTTCTCTAAAGGCTCCTGCCCTCATCTTCTTTCCCCTTCTGTTTCCGCCCTCAGCTTCCGTCTAACTATACCCTACCTATCTAATATTCTTGTACTTGACAGATTTTGTCATCTCTGCATTGTGTACATTCTATTTTCCGTGTCTCACCATGCAATTTTTACCCCCCCCCCTTAATCTCAATGACTCTACCTATGATGCCCTTCTTGATTAGATAATACTGGCTTTCATGCAGCATAAGAAGAAACACCACCCTTTCACGTGCAGCCCCCTCCAAAATCCCTTTAATTTAGGTCTCTTGCCTATCACTTGTGTGCACACAACAGTTGGAGAGGGAGTGGTCCGCTACTCTCGTTACTGTCTCAGCTAGGTATGATGAATCCGAAGCATGAAGACACCAATGTCAGAATATGATGAAGTTCCTTCCCCCTGAGACTCCTCACCTGGGTCTTCAGAGGGGTTTGATGGCCTCGGTCTCCTTCTTCTTTCCGTCTGGGGACTCTCTCTTTCGTCACTTGACTTGATAGTCCTTCTTCCCTTCTTGCGTTTGAAGAGATAGGGACGTTCTCCCCCCGAGGCCACCTTGCCCGCCTATGGATCTGGCAGTCAGGTGAACCCAGGGGAGTCCGTTCCTCAAACAGGGAAAAAGCCTGATGGCAGAAAAAACCCTGTGTGTTAGTCGATGGGATTGGTCGATCCGATGGGAAGACTGGAGAGGCTGCTGTAGTCCCATATCAGGTGAAACAGCAAGTTACACGAAGGCCTGATCTTCCTGGATAAGGGTTCGCTCCAAGCGATGCTCTGTGAGAGAATGGGGTTCGGCAGCTCGCTGGAAGCAAGGAACTATTCCAAACAGGAAGCTAATGGAAAAGGATACAGGAGGCTAAAGAGGTAAGGATAGCCACAATAGGAATCTGGAGAAAACAAGAAGAGATGAAGATAACAAGCAGGTGAGAGTACCCGAGAAATCCAGGGAGAAAGAGAGTGAGAGAAGGAGAGAGCGAGAAAGAGAGAGAGAGAGAGAGTGCGAAAGAGAGAGAGAGAGCAAGAGGGAAAGAGAGAGAGAGAGAGCGAGAGAGAGAGCGAGCGAGAGAGAGAAATAGCGAGAGAGAATAGAAGGTGGGTGAAACACAGAAAAGAATGTGACTGACCCGAGAAACACCGCGGATGGTAAACAGAGCCCACTAGACCCCGAGGTAGAAATTAAGGGAACAGAAATCGGAAGGCGCACTCGAAAATGTGCCTAAATCGGGAACAAACAGCCACGGAAAGGCAGACCGAAGGTAAGAGAAACTCGTGAAAGAGGCTGGACAGGAGAAAAAGGGGTCTGAACGAGAGGGGATAATCAGGGAAGGCACAGGCAAAATACAAGGGAAACAACACGTAAGAGGGGCACTGCAGCAAAGCGAAAGTCAATAGACCGACGAATGCGAGTTGCAACGCGAGTTGCAGGGGGCGTGGTCTCCTCTTATACCTGCCGGTCCAAGACGACTAAAGCATCAAACGGACCGGTAGAGAGGCTCAATATCGCCTCCATCTTGCCCCAGAGTTTCCACGGCCGCGGTGTGACAGTATGCCCTCTCTTCATCGACTCTCCCCTGGGTTTTCCAGGATGTAGGCGATGGAACTGTCTTAGAAGTCGTGGGGCGTGGATATGACATCTGGGCTCCCAAGACCGTTCTGCTACAGAATATCCCTTCCACTGGACCAGATATTGTATAGTTCCATGCTTGTAACGTGAATCAACCAGCCTCTCCACTTCATATTCTTCCGGTTCGGGATCTTGGTGTATAGAGGAGGGTATACGACGGCCCATGGGATCTGGATGATAAGCCTTCAGGAGGGAGGTATGAAAAACAGGGTGTATCCTTTTCAGACTGGAAGGCAGGCGTAATCGAAAGGCCACTGGGTTTACTTGAGATAAAATGGGAAATGGGCCTATAAAGCGGGCTGAGAATTTACCAGGATGAACCCAACGTGGGAGATATTTGGTTGACAACCAGACCTTAGTCCCCACTTCCCATTTGGGGTTAGGAGATCTCTTCTTATCTGCATACTTCTTGTATCGAATCCTACTTGCCTCCAGCTTCTGAGCTGCTTCCTTTTGGATGGATCGAAGATCAAACAGGCGCTGGTCTACCGAAGGGACTGAAGTTGGAGGAACCCCAAAGAGAGGTATATGCTTCGGATGATAACCGTAGGTGAAGTAGAAGGGGCTGAAGCCAGTTGCCGAATGTTTGGTGTTGTTGTAAGTAAATTCTGCTAAAGTTAGAAAGGACTTCCACTTATCTTGTTCCTGATGACAAAAGCAACGGAGATATTGTTCGAGAGTGGAATTTAGGCGTTCTGTTTGTCCGTTGCTTTGGGGATGATAACCAGAGGATAAGGCTCTCTTTATACCCAAAGCACTACATAAGGCTGACCAGAATCGGGATGTAAATTGGGACCCCCTATCGGAAACTATGGTCCGAGGTAGACCATGCAATCTTACTATTTCTCTCAGGAACACTTCGGCGGTTTCGGATGCAGAAGGCAAGCCAGGCAAGGGAGAGAAGTGAGCCATCTTGCTCAATGTATCCACCGTAACCATGATTGCTGTGGATCCCATAGAGAGAGGGAGATCCACGATGAAATCAGTGGAAATGTGTTCCCAAGGTTGTGATGGTAGAGGTTCTTGTTGGAGCAACCCCATGGGCCGATGAGTAATGGGTTTATTAGCCGCACATACCGGACAAGCCATCACATATGTTCTGACGTCCTGGTCCATAGTCGGCCACCAGAAATATCTGGATATCAGATGTAGTGTTGCCCCATGGCCCTTATGTCCTGCCGGAGGAAGGTCATGGCACCAGAATATGGCTTGCGTCTGGAGTTTCTCTGATGGTAAATACAGTGATCCTCGATGGAAGTATAGCTTCCCTCTTCCTTCCATGAGGGTCATATGGTCGGGAGAGACTTCAGAGAGACTGGTCGAGCGCTCTACTTCTTGTATGAAGGAGTTGACCATTCCTAGGATTCTCTTACCAGAGAGCACCTCACCCAGGCTCTGATCTTCTTTGGGCTCCAGACTGCGGGACAGAGCGTCCGCTAGGGCATTCTCCTTTCCTGGAAGGTAGGTTATCTCAAAGTCGAACTGGGAAAAAAAATACGGCCATCGGGCGTGACGAGAATTGCGGCATTCCATCTGTTGCAAAACCTTAAGATTCCGGTGGTCAGTGCGAACCAGAAATGGATGGGCAGCCCCCTGAAGTAAATGCCTCCATTCAATGCATGCCTGACGAATCGCCAGTAGTTCTCGTTCCAACACAGAGTAGTTCCTCTCACTAGGTGTAAGAGTTCTGGAATAATATGCTACCGGATGTTCTGCTCCGTCTTTGCCTGATTGTAGGAGAGCAGCTCCAATGGCACCTCCGGAAGCGTCCGTCTCCACCACAAAAGGAAGAGACTGATTTGGTTGCACTAGGATAGGAGCGTTGGTGAATGTCCTCTTAAGTAACAGAAAGGCCTGATCCGCCTCCTTATCCCATTCGAACTTCTGACCTTTCTTAAGCAAACGGGTGATTGGTAGAACAATATCCGAGAAGCTAGGAATAAATCTTCTGTAAAAGTTAGATAGTCCCAGAAATCTCTGTATATCCTTGGGATTCCTTGGAGTGGGCCATTGAAGAACTGCCTTAACCTTCTCCGAATCCATCTGTACCCCCTCTTTAGAAAGAATGAACCCTAAATAGGATACTGAGGAGGCTTCAAAAACACATTTCTCGGGTTTAACCAGTAGTTGATGTTCTCTCAACCTTTGAAGAACTTGCGTGACGTGCCTTCGATGTTCAGAGAGGGAGGAAGAGAAGATCAAAATATCGTCTAAATAGACCACCACCGAGATATATAGCATATCTGAGAAGATCTTATCTACAAAACGTTGGAACACGGCAGGAGCATTCACTAGTCCGAAGGGCATTACCCTATACTCAAAGTGTCCCAAGGGAGTTCTAAAAGCCGTTTTCCACTCATCTCCCTCCCTTATTCTCAACAAATGATAGGCTCCTCTCAGGTCTAGCTTTGTAAAGATTGAGGCTCCTTCCACTGCTTCAAGTACCTCCTTTATGAGGGGCATAGGGTACCTATCCCTGATAGTCAGGCTGTTAAGCCCACGGTAGTCTATACACGGTCTTAATTCTGTAGTACCCTTCTTAGGAATGAAGAACATTGAGGCCCCTGCTGGAGAATGGGATTCTTGTATTAAACCGTTTTGTAGATTGGCATCCAAATACTCCTTCAATGCTCTTCTTTCCGGTAGTGACATAGGGTACATACGACCAAAAGGAACAGATGCCTCAGGCTTTAGATCGATACCGCAGTCCTCGGCTCGATGTGGGGGTAGAGTACGAGGTAGTCTGTCTTCGAAGATTTCAGCATACTCCTGATAACGCGGTGGAATCGTTTGGACCACTGTCGTGAAAGTCGAGAGTGCTATCCCCTTCCTCATCAAAGGAGGGGGTTGTGATAGACATTCCTTCGAGCAGTACTGTGACAAAAAACAGACGGTATTCGCAGACCAATCAATCCTGGGATTATGTTTACGTAGCCAGGGTATGCCCAGGATGATTGGGAAATGAGCTGCTCTTATAACATCAAAAACGATCTGTTCTTGGTGCTGAGACAAGGACATGTTAGCCGGAACTGTCTCCTTAATGATGGGACCGGAGGAAAGGGGAGCTCCATCTACCCCTTCTACAGGCAAAGGGCAGGCCTTCTGACACAGGGGTATGCCTTGTTCTTGAGCCCACTGGATATCAATAAAGTTTCCGGCCGCACCACAATCCAGCATGGCTAAGACTTCTACAGATGGAGAGGAATCAAAGGTAAGGCGCACAGAAAACACCATAAGGCTGTTATTATCCGCAGAAGGATCCTGGTGGGTGGAATTGCAGGGATTCTTCGATTCTGCCCGGTTCCTTTCCCTGCTCAGGACCGGGGAGGCGCGTTTCCCGGGCGTCTCGGGGGTACCTCTGGACAATTCCAGAGCAAATGTTTCGGAGATCCGCAGTACATGCAAAGACCCAGGTCTCTGCGTCTCTTGCGTTCCTCGGGGGTCAAAGGGCCTCGGGTTGTCCCTATCTGCATAGGCTCTTCCTGTTGGGGTCGGTTAGAAGAACTAGCAGTGGGAATCCCTCCTGAGGGATGTGGTCTGAATCTCCTTCGTTCTGACCTCCGTTCCTGCAGTCTGTACTCTAATTGCAGGGACAACGTAACTAATTCTTGAAAGGAGGTAGGACACGCCATCCTGGCTAGCTCATCCTTGAGCTCATCATGTAAGCCTCGACGAAAAAGGGTCTGCTGGGCCGAATCTGGCCATCCTGAGTCTGTGGCCAATTTGGTAAAAGTAGAGGCATAAGTCTGTACATCTTGATTGCCTTGACGGAGATCTAGAAGGGCTTCATAGGAAGAATACTGGACCTCTGGTCTCTCAAATCTGGAACGCAGCAGTTGAGTGAACTGAGAGTAATCCGCTATGGCAGGATCTGCGAGTGCTATCAGTGGGGTTGCCCAAGCCAATGCGTTGCCAGCAAGGTTGGAAACAAGAAACCCTACCTTGGCTCTATCCAGTTCATATGCCCTTGGTCGAAACGTGAAATAAATCATACAAGCGTTCAGGAATTCCTTTAGGAGTTTCGGATTGCCATCATACTTCCCAAAAGAAAAAGTCTGGGGAGGTAGATCGCCTCGGGTTTCTTCTCGTGCCGCTACTTGTTGGCGTAGGTTAGCGTTCTCGGTACGGAGATTCTGAACCTCGGCTTGAAGGCCCTGAATAGCAGTCACCATCTCCTGGTATTGTTCCAGGGAGGCCATGCCGGTTGTGTGGCGTTGCAATCTGTCAGAATATGATGAAGTTCCTTCCCCCTGAGACTCCTCACCTGGGTCTTCAGAGAGGTTTGATGGCCTCGGTCTCCTTCTTCTTTCCGTCTGGGGACTCTCTCTTTTGTCACTTGACTTGATAGTCCTTCTTCCCTTCTTGCGTTCGAAGAGATAGGGACGTTCTCCCCCCGAAGCCACCTTGCCCGCCTATGGATCTGGCAGTCAGGTGAACCCAGGGGAGTCCGTTCCTCAAACAGGGAAAAAGCCTGATGGCAGAAAAAACCCTGTGTGTTAATCGATGGGATTGGTCGATCCGATGGGAAGACTGGAGAGGCTGGTGTAGTCCCGTATCAGGTGAAACAGCAAGTTACACGAAGGCCTGATCTTCCTGGATAAGGGTTCGCTCCAAGCGATGCTCTGTGAGAGAATGGGGTTCGGCAGCTCGCTGGAAGCAAGGAACTATTCCAAACAGGAAGCTAATGGAAAAGGATACAGGAGGCTAACGAGGTAAGGATAGCCACAATAGGAATCTGGAGGAAACAAGAAGAGATGAAGATAACAAGCAGGTGAGAGTACCCGAGAACTCCAGGGAGAAAGAGAGCGAGAGAAGGAGAGAGCGAGAAAGAGAGAGAGAGAGAGCGCGAAAGAGAGAGAGAGAGAGCGAGAGAGAAAGAGAGAGAGAGAGAGCGAGAGAGAGAGCGAGCGAGAGAGAGAGATAGCGAGAGAGAATAGAAGGTGGGTGAAACACAGAAAAGAATGTGACTGACCCGAGAAACACCACGGATGGTAAACAGAGCCCACTAGACCCCGAGGTAGAAATTAAGGGAACAGAAATCGGAAGGCGCACTCGAAAAGTGTGCCTAAGTCGGGAACAAACAGCCGCGGAAAGGCAGACCGAAGGTAAGAGAAACTCGTGAAAGAGGCTGGACAGGAGAAAAAGGGGTCTGAACGAGAGGGGATAATCAGGGAAGGCACAGGCAAAATACAAGGGAAACAACACGTAAGAGGGGCACTGCAGCAAAGCGAAAGTCAATAGACCGACGAATGCGAGTTGCAACGCGAGTTGCAGGGGGCGTGGTCTCCTCTTATACCTGCCGGTCCAAGACGACTAGAGCGTTAAACAGACCGGTAGAGAGGCTCAATATCGCCTCCATCTTGCCCAGAGTTTCCACGGCCGCGGTGTGACAACCAATTAGAAAATCTGAAAACCCACCACAAAGTAATCCAATAAGCAACCCAGACAGCAAAGATAGAGTCAGGGTTGTATTTCCATGTAGCTGTGCAGAAATGGACAGCTAAACTGGCGGAGTATCCTCATCCCAAAATTGTGACCCCCAAGCTCACATCTCTCTCAGTGTCTTTCAATCCAAAGGTATCCACCTTGATCTTGTTGCAGACCTTGAATCTGTTAATGAATTCTCTGTCACAATGTGAGATACACGTCTCTGAGCCATCGACCCAAACTGCTAGAAGCATCTTCTCTCTTAGCTATTGTGAGCCATATTGGTTTTGAATTTCCGACTCTCTGATATGTTGTGCTTTTGCATATCAAGATGTTCCCCTAACCTTGCCTCCCCTCCAGCTGTGAGATTCTTTGCTGCTTGCCTCGCCTACCGTGCCAGTCTCTTGGGTTCCCTAGCTTCTTAGCCATAGGGGATTTGCCTTTCTCACTGCAGGGGGCACATGTGGGCACTCAGAATCTGTGGTACAAGAGTATCAAGTTTAATCAAGGTGCTGTACTGAGGAGCTCAGCAGTTATGTCGCCACCTCCACCAGAAGACTGTTCTAGATTCAAATGACAGAGTTTAAATGTAAGGACGCTTCAGGGTATTCTAAAAATTGAGGACATTTAAGGAAAGCCCTTACCATCGGAGATTCATTGACATAGGTTTCTAGAGCCTGATGTTGGTTTTGTTTGTTGGTGATGTGTAGGTAGAAAAGAGTATCATTGGCTTAATAGCGGTGAAGGGAGTTGTGTCGCCTATGATCTTCCGGATGGGTTAAAGGTGAAGGTTAAACACCTTGAAAATCGTTCATATGAACAGAATTGGGTTTAGCTGATTCATTTGGTTTGGAGAGGAAAGATAAGCTCGGAAGGAAGCAGTCTGAGACTCCTAGTAACTAGAAAAGACAAGGCATAAACATCTCATTGCCAATGCCGTTTAATCCTGCCCTGAACTCTAGAAGTACTAGCATGCATGCTTCATCGTCATTGGCTGCTTCTAGGAAATCAATACTTTCTGGAGGGCTGTTTCAGTCGCTTGGCCTGGGAAAAACAACGTTGTTGTGCGTCGCAAAGGCCTTGATTGTTAAGACGAGTCTGGGAACAATGGTGGATGATGTGATGAAGCTGTTTCTCTTCAGTTGTTATATATGGCCTTGCATATGGTAACGTTATTGAGGCAGAACTTGACCAGCACTTATTTGAAGGAACTGTTGAGAGGAGTTCTGTGTAGGACCAAAATAGCTGGACAATCTGTAGGACGTTTAGTCGGTAGCCTGTACTGCATTGAAGATTTGTGTCCTGGACCTCTTAAGGATGTTCTTGGTGGTGTTATTTCTTTGAGAGAGAAAGCACCAATCATTTGATGGATTCTTTTCTGGGGTCTGCTTTGTGGGATTTTTATAGCAGGGATTTGCTGCATTTGTTGAATGTCATCATCATTTTTTTGACTTTACTAATGAAAAATGTGATGAGTTTATTTCCGAATTGTGGGGATTGGATGCAGGCAGCAGGTAAACCTTCCCCAAGCTGCAGGGGATAAGTGAGTCGGACGCTTAACTCCTGCAGTTTGGGGAAGGTGAGACTCCTGCTGTCTCTTCTGGATTTGTATTCCTCTTAAATTGAATTAAACACTTGTGTGGAATCTTCAGTAACAACAAGAACACTGATGACTACAAATGGTCCACCACAGGTCAATGACTATACATCTTTTGATCTCTTGAAGAAACTGTAAGGAAACGGCAAAGACACGTAGAAGACATATTAACTATTGTACCAAATGCCACAAAACTATGTCTTATTTGATTTATACACTGGAGAAAACGTTTGATTTGTTTAAGCTTGTAATTATGCCTTCATACTGAAATATAAAAGAAATTCTAAAAAAAAGGCAAACTTCCTGTGTTTTTATTATACTTCCAATCAGCCATTGTTCATTGACAAGGCTATGTAGTCCTAGGGCCTTAGATTGGTAGGTGGAATTTGAGGTTGTGGGGTCTAAAACGGTGGCGGCCTAACACTGGAAAAGTTTGAAGAGTGAAAGTTCACTTGTTTTTATAGTGAGCAGGGATATGAAATAAAGTCAACCGTGTTGTTGCATATTACCTGGTGCGTTCATTTTGTATATTGCGGCCGGCGCATCTTTAGACACCAGCCACAAGCACCCTTCTTTCGTGTGCGCAAGAGAATACGAGTGCAGGATTCCCCTTCCTCTTTAATCGGCCACCGCAAACCTTGGGAGGGAGGACAGTTAGGTTGGGCTAATTCAAGTGGGACATTTTAGAATCACTCAAATACGTTCTTTAACCCAAAGGAGATAATGCAACCCTTGAGGTGTATTTGTAACTCTAGGAATGTCTCTCTTATGAGACGTTACGTTATTTGCTTGTTCCGGTACTTGACGTCTGGTTCTTTTAACAGAAGCTGTATTGGAGGATCATGGGCAAGTAGATTACCAAGATGGCCGCTGTCACAGATGGCCTAAAGAAAACTCCCAACTCCTAGAGATGGTTCAAGGGTTTTCATTGAAGTATTATGTAGGGCATACGGGCCGTTCCTCACTCTATCGTCTAGGGTTCCATGTGTTAATATCCCCGCAAAAATATTGCGATACAAACATATCGCCATATTTATGCGGCGATATTGAGCCATGGACCATGCGTGGGACACCCCCGGAACCTCCGCATTATTTTTAAATGTGCGGGGGACTCCCCTCAAACCCCCACTCCCACAAATTATCCCCTCCAAAATTATCGCCTATGGCGAGACGAAGACCATATGTATGGCGATATTTTTGGTGGGGATGATATGTAGGGATACCTCGTCTAGTTGAAGCATTTTCCTCCGTAGCCCAGGCAGCGTTGCTATTCCCCAGGCTATTATATAGAGCTTATCGACCCCTACTACATATGTCCTACCTTGCTTTCAATGCGGTCTGTGACGAATCCAAGGAGTACATCACCTCTCCCCAAGGGGGCGACACCCCTTTGGGACTAGGGAGATGAGCCCACTATGCTAGCGGACAGTGAAAGTGGGATCCCACTAGGGGTGACCCAAACTTAGGGCACAGGAAAACCCTGGAGAGGGAGACAAAGCACCATCTCTGCCCCCAACCACTAAGACCTTTGTTAGCTATGTGGGAGCTGAGAGGTATAATAATCCTAAACCCCCTTCTGTAATAGTTGGTTTGGTTTCTGACCCCTGCTATCCTCAGTCCTCCTTTGAGAGATTGAAGAAGTGGATGGCCCTGCCCACTGGAGGAGCATGAATTGAAGAGCCCATCAGAGTGGAGTAGAGTAGAGGAGAGCCCACAGAGCTCAAGGGAGCTGGAAGCCCGGCTGGAGATGGGGACGAGCAGAGAAAGACTATGCCAGACGTGGCTTCGCAGCCAGCGGTCTTTAATGTGGGAAGGCAGCAGCACCTGCCGAGCGAGTAGCCGGAAGGGGGCGGCTTTGAGAATCATGAGGGAAGGAGAACCCATGGAACGCTGAGAGAGTGACCGGAAGGGAAGCTGCAGCCACAATCCCCTGCGAAGCAAGTAGGAGATGAGAGACGACTGTGACTGACACAGAACCCAGTTGACAAGTCACGTAAGCGGCTCCATGCCTTACAGGCCCAACACCCCTGCTGGGGAGCAACACAAGGCAGAAGAAGGTACATGATGGCCCCAGGAAACCGGGATGTGGGTGGTGAAGCCAGGAAGGGAAGAAAGACCCTGGAGTGGGGAGAACACAGATAAACCCCAAGGTGGTTAGAGAGCAGAGAACCCCTGGAGTAGGGAGAACATATAGAAGCCCCTAGGTGGGGAGAGCACAGTGAAACGCCAGAGTGGGGGGATGGTATAGAAGCCCAAGGTGGGGAGAGAATGGAGAAACCCTACAGTGGGAAGAACATATAGAAGCCCCTAGGTGGGGAAATCATACAGAAAACCCCTAGTTAGGGAGAGCACAGAGAAACGCCAGATTGGGTGGATGATAGAGAAGCCTTAAGGTGGGGATAACACAGAAAAACCCCAGAGTGAGGAGAACACAGCAAAGCCCCAAGATGGGCAGAACACAAAGAGACCTCAAGATGGTGAGAACACAGAGAGAGCCCTGGAACAGGGGGTGAACAGAGAAGCCCGAGGGCAGTGTGAGAGAGTGAGATCAACACATTCCCTAAAGCAGGGAAAAACTCAAGAGAGACCCCAAGGCGGGGAGAGTGCAGAGAAAAAGACGCAGCATGGAGAGACACAAGGCCCTAGAGTGGGGAGAGAGAGTGAGACCAAGACAAACCCTGGGACGGGGAGAAATTTGAGAGAGACCCCAAAGTGAGGAGAGCACAGACACCTGAGGGGGAAGAAACTTGAGAAGCCCAGAGTGGAGGAAAGAGGGGTAGTCAAAGATAAGCCCCAAAGCGGGGTGAGACCCAAGATGCCCTAGTGTAGGGGGTGATAGTGAGACAAGCCCCAGAATGGGGAGACCATGAAGAAATCTAGAGTGGGGGAATAGAAAGAGGAAAGTCTAAGAGTAGAGAAAGAGGAGAGAGACTGAGACAAGCCCTTGTGTAGGGAGTAAACAAAGAAACCCCAGAGTGTGGATCAAGGAAGAGCAGAGCCCCAGAGTGGGAGGTCTATGGTGAAGAGACACACGGGTGGGGGGGTCATAAACCAGCCCCAGTTCCTTGATTCAGGCCCAAAGTATATCGTGGTTGTATTTTGTGTTTTCTTTCTTTCAACAGGTAGGGAGAGAAACTAGGTTAGAATAGGATTCTGGACAGAGCACTGCATTTATGTACGACATCCTGAAGAGCACCTCTTTTGACTTTCGTTTTAAGAGTAGGGCTTAGTGTCTTAGACTTAGGGAAAGGTTTTTACCTTAAAGAAAGTATAAAACAGATCAGACAACATGCCTCCTTGTCCCTCTCCTGATTCTGACCTCCACAGCCCCTAAATGGAATTGCCTTATCTGTCTTTCTAAACTGAGTCTATGCTAACAACGTTGTTAGTTCTAAAAGGAATAAAGGGTTGTGCCTTAGAAACACTCAAGCCCCGCTCAGGCTTCTTCCTTTCATGCCCTGATCTTTGCTATCCTCGCATGACTCTTCTCCTTCCAACTCTTCCCCTAGTATTCCTTCTGTCTGTCCATCATATGTCTCTTTCTCTCCTTCTACCTCTGCTTCCACCCTTCAATGTTACTCCCTCCGGCTTTCTCACTGCATGCTACTGTTTCCTCCACCACACTGTTACTTCCCACTTTACACTACTACACCCTCCTCCACTCTACTCTCCTTCCTCCTCACTACCACTCCCTTCTTCACACTAATATTCACTCCTCCACACTATCACTTCATCCTCCACACTACTACTCCACCCCTCCTTGCACTCAGTCATCCTCATTTTACTTTCACAAACACTACCATTCACTCTCTACACTCTTTCTAACACCCTCACTCACCTAGCATACAAGCACATTCACCACACAGTACAGTTGCTCTCACCAACAAATACCTCACCTTTTTTTTAATTACCATAATTATAATTGTTGATTTTTAACACGCTTAATACCAGGAGTGGTTTCTAAGCGCGGAATCGGGAGTCAAACCTGTTTTGCCCTGCGTTGTCTTGCTTCCAAGGCAAACATGTTGCACCTGAGCTATCCTTTCCAACACTTTCATACTCCAGTCCACCATCCTTCCTCCTGCAGGTCTCTTGCTCTGCCACATTCTCAGCCTCTGAACTCACCCCAACAACCCACAACTTCTGGCTTCCTGTCCCTCTTTATATCCTCCCACTTTTACTCCTATTGGGTCTTCGGCCTTGACCAATCTAACCTTGTCTTCCACACTCTGGAAGTGCGACAGTAGTCAAAGATTACAAACGGGGGGCTAAGCCTGGCTCTTTTCTTCCGTGGAGGGCTGCTGTGGTGTATCTCGGAGTGTCCCAGTTCATGTTTAGGAGCCGTGTTGCAGTGAAGTTCAAATCAAGTAAATAATAGTCTGTATTTGAAAATGAAAGCAGCTCCATGGCCAGTCTATATTGTTTTGCCTGTGTCAGTGCTGGTACAGGTGTCAGCGTGCCGTGCACGCCTGTTTCGAGAAGCAGTGTGTGGCACTGCTGGCAGTAGCGTAGACTCTCCACCGCCTCACTGGCCTTCTCTTCTTTGTTGCTCTTGTTCACTGGGTGACTGCAATATGCTCGCGTGAGGCACTGGTGGGTTGCTCTCGTACATGGCGGTCTGGCCACACTTTAGCCTCTGCGGTATGTGATTTTCTTGACCTTGCATCCATGTATTTGCTGCTGCAAAGGCAGATTGCTGCTGATAATCTTGTTGCGAGTGGAGTTTTGGCTTTAACCACTGCTGGATCAAAATTATGACTGAGGGCCCCACCCTCCATACAGCCATTAATCTTTCTCTGACTTTTTCCACCACTGATACATCTTGTTAGAAAGTTGAGAAAAACAACACAATTCAACTGGAAAGTCATGGGAACCATTATTGTCCAATCACGTATTAATGCACCACCTAATTTATGTGCCATCATGTCGGACTCCTCAATGTCAGTATGATTCCACTTGATATGGTTGTCCGCTTGATTAATTTCAACTACACCAGTCCTTTTGGTGATTAATGGTCTTTGATCACCGATAAACCAACTAATCATGACTAGATAGTTGCCACTGTCTTCTCTAGGAATAATCAATAATTCATGTATATACTGCACTACGTGCCTGCTCAAAAATATATAGTCTCATAAAGTGGCATTACAGACAAAAGCCCTGAAGTATGGGCCCGCTTTATCCCCTGCATCGTATCTATTCAACATATGCAGACCATACATGTTTAGAAGATTACACTACACTAATTCATTATTATCCTGTTTATGCTGTCTCAAAATTCCTTTGGGTTTGGCTTGCTTTTCAACTCTTTAAATAATTAATTAAATTAAATAGCCTTAAAGATATTCCATAAGCTTGAGAAATATGCAATGGTATTTTGGCATTGAGGTTTCCCAGAATCATAATGGCACAGCGAGGTGGTATGAGATTAGTTTCCACTATTCTTTTAACTTCTGACTAAATTGCATTGGATTTACCAGAGCTAGGAGGATCATATATATTTATGATCAATAGTGATGTCCAGTTACCTACATGCCTCGGTCCAGTAACCATTCCAGCTAATCTGTGATCAGAATTTTCCACAATTCCAATAATATTGTAACTGTTCTTTACACCAATCAATAGTCCACCCTTTGGTCTCCCATTCCGTCCCTTGATGGCACTTTTATGTATCATATCCCATCCCTCTAGTAAAATAGGATTTAAAGCCGAAGTGTCTTGCAGGGTGATCAAATCATAACATTAACTTAACACATATAGGCTTTCTTCCCTGTCATAGTGGGCATGGCTATGAGTATTCCAGGATCAGAGACCTAGTTTCTGGTTGGAAATAGCATACGCACAATTAAAACCAACCTAACCTGCCTTCCAAGTACTTCATCAAAAGCTGTATATCAGCAGCCTAAGCAGATATACTGCAATCCCTGTTATTCCTGAAGCTAAAGGAGATTCCAAAATGACCACCAGCTCTCATATGACTTTAGGATGCCTTCCTGAACTACCACATGACCCTGGGCACATGGCCCAATCAGAGGACAGACCGGCCCCATCAACACAGCTGCAACCATTGTGCTCAGGCCACCTCCAAAGGGAAGGGGTACTGGCCTTTTAAAGGCAGGCAACCCAAACAGGGTTTGTCTGTCAGTGTAAGAGCTGCCACTAGGAAGACTTATTTTCTTGGGAGAGCCAAAGTTGGAAGCCTTGGTTTACAGACTGAGGTGCCAAAAGAACAGCCCTTGTAACAGGCAATAATGTGTGGTATGGTTGGAGAAGAGGGGAGATAATTGAAAAGTTTAAATTAAAGAGAGTAACTGAAGTTTGAGGAAGGAGAAGTTATTTCTGAGCTAGAACAAACTTGTTTGGTTAGAAGGAAGGATACATAGTTGGATTGTTTAAAGATAAGTTTAATTAACTGTGAGCGGCGGAGCACCTGTGAGCAGGAAGAAAAAGATCTTGTAAGGAAAACCGCTACAGAGTTAAAGCAGGAGCGTGAGTTTGAGTCAAAGACCACGAGAGATAGTATTTTTAACAGTGACAGAGACATACATACGAATGTGAGACAAGAGGAATCATCCAGAAAGGAAGTATTCGTGCAGGAGTAAGAGAATATCAGAAGGGAGATAATAAGTAGTGTAAGAAGAAGGTAGACTATTCCTGCTTCAAAGGGGACAAGAGCAACATCTTTGAGGAAGGGCAGAGGAAGATATTAGTGGCAAAGATACTCCTACGCAGATTCATGCACACAGCATTGGAAGAGAAAAGGGTTGTTATGAGGAGAAGCAGGCGGATGACAATAAGTTGGAAGGAAGCTGGGAATTCAAAGACAGGCAAGATTGAGAGAGAGAGTAAAGGGTTGAACACCTAGAGATGTGGAGAGTCTCAAACAGTCAGAGACAGTGGAAGGGAGACCCGTTTCGTAGACAGAAGTCAGAGAGGATCAGGAGGACCCTGTTGATCGAGGGAAAAGTGTATAGACAGGTGGGAGAACAAGATGGCAGGTCTATGCCGGGGAACAGGAGGGAAAGCAAGAACAGCTCAGGAGTAGTCTGGTCAGGAAAACAGCCCAAGGCGGACCCCACCAGGGCACAGTAGGTATTTGCAGAAGTGCCAGCCTGGGGCCCAGCCTAGCAGGAAGGTATTACCAGCCCACAAGACGAGTGCACCCCAGAAACCGCCTAGGAGGCAACGAGCAGTAATACATGAAAAGCTTTTGGCTGACCGATAAGCGTGGGTCCAAGCCTGGAGAAAATCTACATCCCGATTTAAGTATCAGAGGAAGGGAAAAGCCTCAGCAGTCCGACCCTGAGAGGAGAGACAACATCCTCCCTTAGGAATGAACCTTTTGATTTTTCTTTTTTAATCTTTTGTTGAGTCTTGGAGGAAGTTTGGAACATGTTTCTTTACACTCATCACTTGGCTTGGATTGTTTGTTGTTTTCTGAATAGTGTTGATACTAATCATTGCTTTCATGGCTTGTTTGAAGTAAGAGGGGGGTCCCCTGTTCTATTGAGAAACTGGCTGCTTCTTTAACCTCACACCCTGACACTTGAAAACCTTATATTATAATGACACTTGGAGACACGGCCATCCTAAAACGAGTGAGTTAGATCACTACCCTGAGACATTCTGTGTCAATTTGTACTAAAAATAGCAATAAAAGCTTTACGATACATATTCGTGTCTGAGCAGAACATTGTGGCAAACAGACATTCATCACATTGTAAGGGGTCCCTTTGTGCCAGACGGAGTCTTCTGCAAATTCTTCACCACAGTTTTCCGCTCAAATTAAGCAAGGTCAAGGTATGGCAGGCTCTCCACATCATGATTTTTCCGGTATACGGGGTCTTGGTCCTTTCCATATTATTAACTAGGTCTTCCCGCAATCTAACCCAGGCAGAAATAATCTTCATTCCAGTCGAGTTGCTAGGTGCAAGATGGCTGCTCAGTGGAATTGTTTCGTACTCGGCAAGTTGAAAACCTCTTCTTTCCACTGGGAGATCCATCTTCCTTGAATTCAGCATTAGCTCATTTCTCCCCCCACAATCATTTCTGCTGCAACTCTGATTTTGTTTCGATAGCTCTCGGGGATAATCATTGGCAGAGCTCCTAATTTGTAAAGGTGATGTGGCAAGACCATCATTTTGAAGTTCACTCTACAACACGAGTAAGCAATAGATGTTGCCATCTTTTTACTAGGATGTTCATACTCTCTAAAACATCTTCCAGGTTGGACCCCACTTTGTTCGCCAGACTGGACTGTAATTCCTAAATATGTGAAGCCGTCTACTTCCCACTTCATTGTCCCTTTTCAAGATGGGTTCTGAAGCTTTGTTTTGCCATGGTAGCGCGACAGATACCAACTGATTAACCTTGTGTCCTTACTTGCCTATAGCGCTCCAGGGCTGGAAATAGTGCAGATAACGAGATGTTGAGGTCGGTAATGAAGACTATGATGTCATCTGCAAATTATGACACGTTTTACTCTACCGATTTTACTTATTACCTCCTTTATTTGGTCTCCGTTCTCTGCTTGTCAGTGCAAAATTGAACAGAAGGGGGTAGAGGAGGCACTACTGCCTCTTTCCTCTCCCATCTTGAAGGAGTCCAGTTGGTGGCCATTCACAGCAGCACATGCTTCTGGGGCCTTATACCGTGCCTCAGTCCTTTACAGTATTGTCAGTCTGACACCACATTTACACAGTGTCGCAAACAGGAATCTCTAGCATGCACAATCAAGCACTTTTTCTGTGCCAATTGAACTGGCAGCTACAGGAATGAGTAAATTCTCATATAACTGTTGCATGTCTCGGAGCAGGCATGTATTATGAGTGCCCTCCCAGCCCAGGATAAAGCCGATTTGGTCATGTTTAACTAGCGCCTTCATCACTTCCTGAAATCGATTTGCCAAAACCTTGGCATATATGTTCATATGGACATTTAGGAGAGACATGACCTTGTTGCTGGCACTGCCAGCCTTGGAACTGCCTTCTTATGGATGACTGTGATTCTTTCATGATGTGGTGTCTTGGTCAACTCTTCTTTGCACTAATTTAGGCAAACATTCTCTGTAGGATTTACAAGAAACAGAAGAGCACTGGAAACCCCAAGTGCTAGGACACAGACATTAATAGTATACAATCCAGTGGTAAATGAACCACAGCAGCGGGTGAGTATATCCAGCCGAGGAGCCTGTGCTCAAAGGTCCAACATTGAGAATCAATGATGCAATCCCACTGCGCATGTGTCCTCAGGCCTTTTTAATGCTGTTTGCACAGATTTAGTCTGGTTACTAAATTTGTGCAAACAGCATTAAAAACATAGAACTATAGAACTACACATTGAAACCTAAAGTACATGGACTCCTACTGTTCTGAATTTTCTTTCAGAATGTTGTTGTATTGGCCTCTTCAGTCTGAGGATCTAGTCTGGCTGCTATGTCTACTTCAATTCTCTTCTGGCTCGCGTTAGACAGTCCACTGTCTCCATTGTTCTCATACAAATATCTAAACTCTTTATTGGTGCCTCCTAATGTCTGTATGTTCTCCCCTGTTGCCAAAGCCAACCTATTAATCCCATTCATATGTCTCTGTTGCTTTAGACGATATGCCAGAAATTGCAATGTTTTCTCACTGCTTTCCCGATAATCGTGGTTTATGCTCTGACAGTACATGCCTGGTATTTGCACTATTCTTATAATTTACATGTGGGAGGACTTCAGCCGATATATGAATATTATGAATGAATGATAGCGGGACACTGGGATTCATTCTCAGTTCTCAGTACTAGCGGCTCCATAGTGGATGGTTAACACTACACAATATCTCAGCCGGTCAAGTGGCACAGCGAGTAGAGCGCCCGCTTTGACACCCGTGCAGAGCCTATTAACGCAGGTTCGAATCCCGGCGGGGCCAAACTCAGCCTTTCATCCTTCCGAGGTCGATAAATGAGCACCACACACCGTGGGTAATAATAAGCAGCGCTCAGATACCTGAGGGTTTGTAGCGCTATATAAAAGCCTAATTATTATTATTATTATTATAACTAATATTTCTTCAAACATAGTGGGTTCTGTTGTGTCAGTGGTGCTCAGCAGTTCTGTAGGCATGTTGGTGCTTCAGTTCTGACCTGTAAGCAGCATTGCTTGGTGGGCATTCCCTGCAAAATGATAGCTTTCAGCTTCCTACATGCTTAAGACTAGGGACAGTCAATTCTGACCCCATGCATCTTTGGTGATGTACCAACTACTCAAGCATGTGCAAAGTTGCTCATCAGTAGGTCTCTGTGACCTCAATGATGCTGTTTCATTGGAGGTTCTTAGGGCATTGGTGATCAAGCAAAGCTTGTTGCATAAAAGGTTATTTTCCCTTGGACTATCAACAGAACAGGAAAATGCCCCTAACAGCCGACACCTCACATCAACATAGCACCATAGCAATGTGGAAAGGAGGTGGTGGCAGGGCAGCGTGGTTACTGGCATCAGATCGACTCTATGCTCACAGTGCTTGGGGATTGGATATATGTAGCAGAGCCAAAGGGGAGGTTTTGACAAGCTTGTACGCGCTTGTGACCTACCAACAAACTAAACGACCTATGTTTGGTATGGTATGGTATCGTATGGTAATGTTTATTTATATAGCCCCTATACACAGGCAAGTATTTCAAAGCGCTGAAGGAAGGTGGGAACACAGGGAAAAAAACAACAGTCGCTCAGAGCCATTGAATTTCTGAGACGATAAAGGTCTGCACAGGCAGATTAAGTGAATAAAATACATTTAACAGTTTAGTTTGCACCAACATGTTCACAGAATCGTTGTTCGCTTGACAGTGAAATCTGCATGTAAAACTAGCAGGGCTTTAGATGAGAAAGGGCTAGCCGGGGTGGAGTCCTGGCAGTGTCAAACAACTGGATTTGAGCTGGAGCTCGCTCAGTTCCCACTGCAATTAGCCAGCACCTGACTCTCAAAGGACAACTCTCTCCAAATGTATAAATATATGACTCATAGATTGCCATAATTTAACTGGTAGGGTATTATCATAAATTAAATAAGTAGAAAGGCCAATGTACATTATGGCCTCGGAACGGTTGCAGGCTTCAATCACTGCCACAGATATGTCATGTATAAACACACGCGTTTGTTCTTATTTTCCCAAAATGTGCTTTGATTTTATACAAAGCAACAAGTAGTGTACATTGGTGCTATTTGTTCTCCTCCCCTTTCTCGCAGCTGTGCTCCCCTTGGTGATTTCTGGGCCAGCTAAATATATCAGGGATAGGTTAACACTGTCAGGTCTGTCTTGGGCCAGCATAGGTACATTTAAAGTGACGCAGCCTTCTGTTTGAATATAATGGCCCTCCCTAGGGAATATGTGCATACTGTTAGCTCTTCCTTACAGGCGGTTAATAGCTACAGGTTATCACAGGACAGACATACAGCAGGGCAGATGAAACCCCAAATGAGCACTTAAGAGCTAATAAGCAGGCTGGTCCTGGGTCATTTACTTACTGAATGAAGGTGATTTATTTGCTGGTTGACTTTGAAGTCAGAAAGGGATTCATATGCAGGCAGCAGTTTATTTGGAAACTGTACCAGTGGGAGTTTTATTTTCAGTAGTCAGACTGGGTGCAGACCAGACCACCTGAGACCGTGCTGGGTGACACAAAGCACAAGTTTGCAAGGCATCATGATGTATTGTTTGTTTGGGACAGGTGGCCCTTGTCTAAGTCACCTGCTCCTCATTTAGGCCACACCCAGCACAATTTGACCACGCCCCATTTTCAGATTTCTTGTCCTGCTTAAAGCATTGATAACTAGGACATTGCATTGTTATGTTCATGAATGTCAGTCTGTGCCGGAGACATGAATGATCATTTCAGGGTCTGGTAGTAGTAATGTCAATGATTACTAATCAGATGCAGTTCTCCATATTGAGGCTCATCATTGTGTTGCTGTTGATAAGCTATTGTGCAGCTTGAGCAGTGGCAGGCACCATACATTTTAAAGGTTTTGTGGAGTTGAGAATGTCATTAAACGACCATCTTGTGTTTGCTGTTGAAGAGAAACCTCCCGTGTGGCCATCCCAACACCACACAGCCCCGCCCATATGGCAGTTTATCACTGTTTTGGGGCAGCAGGGGCAGCATAAGCCAACATATTCAAGGACTGCACCTTATTAAATTTGACTGGAGAGATTCTCATCCTTTATGCAGTTGCTTGCCCAATATGTCAGCAGAATGCCTCACTTGGTGCCCCCTGAGGAATTGTGAAATGCCACGGCATTGCATGACACTCACCCAGGGTGGCAGATCATGGGGCATAATGTCAAAGTCAATCATAAAAGGAAGGCCCCCTGTGTTCCGTTTTTATAGATTTGTACACATAAATACAGACGAAAGTCAATCTGCTTCCTGTCTGTATTTATTTATAGAAATGGAAAAAAAACTGAAAACCTCTCCCTCTGCTCGGTTTCCTGTGCTGTCAAAAATGCATTGCACGCTAATCGTGTTGCAGGCTGGCAGGATGGAGAGTATAACAGTTGCATGAAAACTAGTAGTCAAATTGCGGACAACATATATCTCGGGTCCGCAGCAATCACAGGAGCAACCATTTGTTGTTCTGGTAAAAGAGCAGCTCTACGCCAGATCCATTTGTGTCCTGGATGGTATGTATGTGTGTGTTTTAACAAGTGCATTTTTTCATTCAAATAAATTATCTTTTTGCATGACAAATAATACATGTGGATAAATACAGAAAAAAGTCCCATAAAATAAATATGAATAAATACAGATGGAAATGACGGAAACATATATACCGTACAACCGGCAGCCTTAATCACAAGACATTCAGTTCTGTGATTTGTTTTCAAGATTCAGCCAATATCAAGATCCTTGTTGCACACAGACTACAATGGGTAGAGAAAGCGAGTGTTTGACAGTGGCAAAGTGAGAAAGGGAAGTGGGAATTGTTTGCAGAGGCTGGTGGTAGGAGTGTTAGTTGGAGTTTAGGTGTTTTGCCTTGTTAAGCCTTTTTCATGCTATGGTATTATTTCTCATGATTTCTTATATTTTTAAGGCCTTCTCATGCCTTACTATGTCATGTTATTATTTGCCATATGTGGCTTCAAGATTGTCTCAGAGCCTACCCATCAAGGAATTCACTGATTGCTCCCCACACTAAAGCGTGCACATTTTACGTTCCAACACACTATACAGATACCAATCTAGCCACACACACAAGACATTTAATACAATTCTCAAAAGACCTCAAACAGTAGAACACTAGGATCCGGCCTGAATGGCACTTGCCTGATGCCACTGACCCCCAATTTCTGCAGCATAGAAAACCCCCCCTCATGTTGCTCGCACTGGGTGCAATGTTGAATGCTGTCAACTCTTTCTGTCACTGTCGGTACTCTAGAAAGCCTGTTCTTTTGGGGGTTGTGCCCCTGCACACCACTTTTCGCTCTTCCCAAAGCCCATCTGCCCCATGTATTTCTTCCTGTAATCACCACCCAACCCTGCTCTGGATTTACCTATTGTCGGTCCTTCTCCACCTCCCACTGCACCATCCCTTCCTCACTACAAGTGTCCTTGTGGCATTGCCAGCCATACAGCATTTCGCACAGGGCTGTACTGTCTGCGGCTGCTCTGCACGCCAGCATGCAGTGGCGGCTGATGACTTTGAAAGGTGGTGGGGCGTACATTTCTACAGGTGAAGTTGGAAGCGAGTGCAGCAAGTGAGCCCAACCCACATCAACAGGTGTGCGGGTGGGTTCACCCTTGTGAACATTTTGGAAAACTGGCTTCCAAGATGTGCAATTTACTGTCCAAACCCACAGAAATATTACCTGAAAAGCATTACGTTTTAGGTACTAATGGTGGTACATTATTCTTATGTGTGCAAGTGTGATGTTGCATTTTACAGCAGCTTGTATTGACAATAGCTGGTACGATATTGTTTGCATAAAGAAATTCATTATATAGATATCCAGTAATGATGGAAAAATATCATTTTGTCATGCTGTTACTGGCATTCATATGCGTTCCTCCTCTTACTAAGGTGGGATTTTAGGCATTATCTGAAAAGGCAGAAAATAAGCTAAAATATTACTTGTTTACCACTTAATTAATGCAACATTTTCCTACCTCTAATGGCTGTCTGCCTCGCCGAGTCGCCATTGCTTCGGTTGCTCAAAGTTGAAACACTTGGAATGCACAGGTCACAGAAATAGCACATACATATTGCATTGAGAAAAATGCAACAGAAATAGTTTACTAAGTGTATTCATTTCAGTGTGGTATTATCACAACCAACAACCATAACATCATATTCTGACCTGATCAACAATTAAACATACATTTCACATGTCACACTGTTCTGTCAAATAGATCACTGCGACCTTACACAAAATCCTAACATGTAAAGAGATTGAAGTAATTAAATAATGCAGAGCACAAATGGTTTGGGAGTATAGTCCAACGTGCAATGCCAAAATTATTAGTTACTACTATTGCGTTGGACTACACTCCCAAACCATTTTTGCTCTACATACTGAGTCTGAACCTTGCTAGGGGAGGCTCTGTGGGACTGTGCACGCTGCAGGCCTTGATTTCAGATTTATTACCAAGGTGGATATTTGAGCGCATAGGTTTTCTCAGTCGAACCCCTTGCTCCCCATATAGTTAGTTTCAATTAAATAATGCAATGAAGGTATAACCCACAAAATAACTGCACATAGCTTGTAACAGAACAGCATTCAACTGTCAATCATTTTGAAAGTTTGTATACAAATTGTGCATATCTATTTTTCAGAAAGGCAAATTTATCAATAGTCTGTGTATTGAAGTCTGGGATCTCTTGAATGGGTTGTTTTTCAATGGACAGCATGGCCAAAGTATTCAGACGATCCTCAGTCATTGTGTTTGTCAAGAATGTTTTTAACTCGTTTCAGGGTTGAGAAACAGTGCTCAGACTCTGCTGTTGTCATTGGTGAAGTGATCAGAATTTTTAATAAATGCATTGTCTCGCCAAATGCTTCTTCAAGATTGTTTTCGATGAACAATCTAAATGAAGAAATTGCCCCACTGGCACTACAGAATTCAGGTCTCTCATAAACAATTTAAAGCTCAGTGTGCAGTGTATCCTTGTTTAACATGGGGTATGCTTTGACTGTTGCAGTCAGTGCATCATTGGGAAAAGACTGCCCATTTTTTTAAAAATAGGTCACTCTGCATTAATTTGGTCCCCTCGAAGTGTTTAGTAAATGCTAAGCGATCTTGGACATGTTTAACTATGATGTCACATACTTCCTTTGCCAAATGATTTAATGTGGTCAAATGTATATTGCGACATGCAAAAGTTAACTCCCATGGAAGGTTAGCTTCCCAATTCTCTGTGCTTTCACTTGCTCTACCAATGCACTTGATAAAAGTTGCAGTAGCTTTCTGCACATACACAGAATCAATAACTTGCTTCTGAAGCTGATTCTATAGAACGTCAACATGGGGCATTATGTCATTGAAAAAAAAAGGAAGAAAAGGAACTCCTTCTCTTTCAGAGTTCTAAGGAATCCCCAGGCCTGAAAATAGTAATTCCTTCAAAATCAACCGGTTTTTCAATTATCTCAAAGCATCTACAGAGTGCGTCTCTATGCGTCAGAGTGGCCTCTATTACCTGAATACGGTAGCTCTAGCGAGTGCGGGATGGTCTTGGAAGTCTTTTATCCGAAAACCTCATCTAAAACCTTGGTTCTTTTTGGAGAGCATGAACAAAATTCACATAGGCCAGAGATACCACTAAAGAAAATTCTAACTTGTGGTATTTTGGAAACAGCTTGTTCCATGACGAGGTTAATCTGGTGTGCATAGCAATGTACATAATGAGCATTTGGATACACTTCAATTATTGTCTTTTGGACACCCCACTCATCACACTTGCACCATCATATGTTTGAGCAATGCTTTCTTTTTGTGGCAATCTTCAGGGAAACCTTAGTTAAATTTTTCTATTAGGGCAGTAGCAATGGTTTGTGCTGTATAGTCTTTCTGATGAGTAAATCTATAAAACCTTTCAACAATTCTGAATCGTTCATCAATGTAGCGATAGACTAGCACAGACTGATTCTTAATGGAAACATCGGTTGTATCTGCCTGAATAGCCACATAATCTGTGCGTATTAACTGCTCTACAGTGATCTCGCTAGTGACTGTGAGCATGAAGTCCAGCAGCTAATTTTGAATTGTTTTTGAAGTGCCCTTAAATACTGTTGCATTCTATAAATGCATTTGCATTGCACTGTTTATGCTCGATACAAAAATACACCAGGATTCAAAGAATCTTCATTTTCATCATGACCATGTAGAGCTAATTCAAATGCACCGCAGAAGTGCACGCAGTCAATGAACTTTATCAAGATATATCGGTTTTTATCCACATCCTCATCATGCTTCATCACCCTCTGGCGATAGGCATCGTCCAACTGTTTTGCAGTGTCAACACTTCCCAGTATGGACAGCTGTAATATATTCTCAATATGAGATTTGCATGGTCTTTTCATACCAAACCATGGAAAATGTGTGTGTTTGTAAACCTTAATCCTATCTTTTGAGTACTGTGTAATTTTTAAATGTGGCCGATCAGGCCCTAGTCGTTTCACACCCAGAAGTTAATTGTGTGCGAGTGCGGAACATAGTTTTGAGAGCAATTAATCCACTGAATTCATTTTCAGCAGGAGTGACACTAGTTAATAAGCAAAGTATGATATAAATCTTTTTATTGGATCATGTAGTAATTGTTCAAAGGTATGCTCTCTCATAACATAGAAGTATAATTTGTCGGTACTAGGCACAAATAACATCTGCAATTATACCCAACTGAGCTGTACTTGTCATTGACCAGTACAAATGAGTTGGGTATGATTGCAGATGTAATCTGTGTATGAGTTAACATACATGCCCATTAGCAATTGTGACACCAGCCACACATTAAATATTGCAGCGCGTTTGGCAAATGAGTGCTTATGGATGACATGAGGCAAGTTTGTTCTGTTAATACTGTTCTAAAAAAACATTGTTTACAATGTGGGGAGAAATGCACTTCGATTTTTCCGAATGCATCATCACTCCTACCCCTTCCAAGCGCTGTGGGAGTAATGGTAAAGAAAGAATGCATTCTGATGTTTCAAAGATGGTGAGATTTCTCAGCTGTAAAAATGAAATCACTGTATACCATTCAACTGGAAGGTGCCAGGACATCATGAGGTAAGTAGGACAAGACACCCCAGTCCTATCCTTCTAAAAACAGTTTCCAAATAGACAATAAGTTTGCTTCCGTGGACCCATTCGCAGGTTTTTTTAGAATAATATGTCTTATGACTTTCCATTTTCACATGCCACCCTCGCAGCTGGACATAGATACCATTATTTAGTCTGTACTGTTCGTCTGATTTTCCCCACCACTTTGGCCCACACAAACACAGGCTTCTTTTCTACTTTTGTTAAAGCAAGATAGCTGTGTGCCTTCTTTACTAATGAACCCAAACAGACAGAGTTGGAGTGCCCTGAGCACCCAACCCTACAAAAGGCTGATGCTAGCTCACCTGGCTTGTCCTTTTGGACAATGGTCACTGCAATTAACTCCTTCTCAGGCTCTGGCAAAAAAATATCCAGAAGGTGCAGTATAGTGGTTGAAGTCCAATGTTTTTAGTTTCACAATTATCCTGGACTGGTTGAATTTCTTCATGCAAGGTGTTTTTGATGGCCTGTAAAGATAAAGGGACAGACTGATCTTAGAAAGGGAAACATAGGGTCAGAGCAGTGTGAATCTTCAAACCTCATGCAGCCAAGAGAAATGTAATTTATCAGAATCTTCACACCTCATGCAGTTTAAAAAAATGTAATTTATTAGAACAACATTACATTCCTCTAGTCTGCACGAGGTGGTAAGATACAACAGCAAATCAACGAAACCCAAGGGACTGGCTACCCTGTGCATCATGCCTGAGTCATGACTGGCTTGCATTTCAAGGTGACTGATTTCCTGCGAGTGAACGGTAGCTGATACTAATCCTACCCCCCAGAGAGACTCTAGAGAAGGTGGTTGGCCAGTTTAATGTTTGAATTGATAAGATCGGATGAATGATTGTTTACAACATTTGTATCCAGTAAAAAACTGAGAAACTCCAGACCACTCCCTCTTAATTCGGGTGTGTCTTAGCCCTATGTCCGAACTAGCTATAGTATATAGAAAAAAGGTAAGGCTACAGGTATTCTCTAATTCAGTAATCAGGGGAAGAAACCTCACACTGCACACATTCCGATGGGTGGAGGTGCAACAACCAAAATATTCCCCTTATGCAATAAGAAATGATTCCAATTTTATTAAATAATCACAAAACCCATTAATTCAATTTATCCTACATATAACATAGTTAAAAGGAATTACAAAATACACATACACAAACACCTAAAATGGTAATACAGTGCTCAAGTGACTATTCTCAACCCTATTAATCCTCTATCTGTCTTGGAATACAGATTAGAACTCTAGGATAAGGTTTTGGACTTCTAACTTAATCAAAAGTCCTCTCTAAAGCTCAACATGTTTCTGTTCCCATGTCCTCAAAGTGGGGAACATTCTGCAGGAGCTGAAATCTAGGTCACTATTCATATTTCACAGTTCCCAAGTCTAAGAGCCATTATAAAAATGTCTTCTTCCAGATATCTTCCCTTGCACTGCAAAAGAGATAGAACACAGAGAGTAGCTATCGATGCTATTTCTACATTTTGAGAGGCAGGGTACTACCCTGCCTTAAAAAAAGAAACCTTTGATTGGTTAAATTACCTATCGGGAAAACATTGGCGGTGTATTCAGGAGTGATGTGTACAAATCACAGTTCAGACCACTCAGGATCTCTTCTACCTATGGAAACACACACAATATGTGTGTCATTCACCTATACAGGTACATATTTTCACTACAAAAAGCTCTACCGTCAGATAAGGAATTACAAAGTCACATTTTGCCTTCATGCAGTGACCCACATGCACTGAAACATCAATGCAAGCCCTCACCTGCGCTACGTTCTGTTAACCAAACCGTGGATTTGTTTTCAGTGTAACTGCTGGGTCCGCTGACTGAAATACTAATGTGGACAAGTGGGTACATTAAAAAATATTGTAGCACCAGTATTATATTTGCCATATCCTATAAGTAAACAGCGTGGGATGCTGCAGCAGCGTGTTCCCAGAAATAGCTGTGCTTACATTGACATTTTCCTGTGTGAATCTGCTCAGAAGAGCTGTAAAGCAACCATAGGGAGATCACTAGTTCTTTACTTGAATGATGCTTACAGTCTGTTAAAATCAGCATAGGTCCCAGCCCTCGAAGACTCATTGATCTGAAAGTAGACAGTCATGGTCCTAGGGCCTACGGCTGCTTAAATAGCTGGTATTCAGATGGTAACCAGAGGTGTGCCTGCCTTACAAAAGACCAAGTAAAATCCCTGTACCAGCTTCTGTCACTGACCATGCAGCCCTTTGGCCTTGAAGTGAAAATATTTGAGACAGTCTAGCATGGAATTTAGCACTTGAGTGAGAGCCGAGTGTCATTGCAGGGCCTATCCAGCCTAGAAGGCGTCGACATCGACAACTAGCCCCTGCATCCCCCAGAGCAGGGCTCCAGCACAGTCCTGGAGCACTGTCCTGGGGAATGAAGGCTGGGCACAAAGTTAAGTCGTCTTCATTTAATTACCGGAGTTGGAACTTGGCAACGTAAGGCTGTGCATGCGTGCCCTCTGCTGTTCTCTGGGCAGCTCTTCTACTGAAGTCGACCACTCAACTCAACTCAGTACGAAGTGAAAAGGTGCACCGCCACCAAACGCGTGTGCCCATCACCCTACCCACACTCATGGATGTCATTGGCTGGCAAACAGCCAATGTGTCAAGGTCACACAGGTCCCTGGCGGATGGAGTGGAATTAACCAACCACCCCTGCAGTGGCCTTGATGCCTGCAAGTCAGTGCTTACACAGACATTCGCGACCAGAGCAGGGAAGGAGGGTTAGGGTCTTGTTGATTGGATGGGTAAGGGGAAGTTAGGGTAACCGGAAAGAGGGATAGGTAGAGGTTATGGACAGGACTGGGGAAATTGGGAAGGGCTTGATTGTTGCACACCTTTATCACCTGCCAAACAAGGCAGCTTTGACTATCCATGAATGTTGATGCGCGGTTCACAGAATTACCAAAACAGACTTAGCCCACAATGTTAAACCTACATGAGAACTGGACGAATTGTACATTATGCCAGTTAACAACTCCCTGACACTAAATATAAATGCATGCACACTTAGCTCTCTCAAGTTGTCCTAGTCCAGAAATGTGGTCCTTAGTTGTCGACAGTCGAGAGCTGTCAGTCTTGTGCTGTGTCCTTTTTTTTTTTTTTTTTTTTAAACTTTGGTTTTATTGGCATTTTAAAGAATATAACAAGCAGGCAGTGTTTGTAATCCTCAGTTGTTCACGATGCACTTGCCCAGCAAACTCCCCCCCCCCACCCAACCGCCCCCCCCTTCAAACCACCCTCCCCCCACCCCTCGTTTTACCAACTCGAACCATGACATAGGGAGATTTGGACTTTTCTTTTGCGTCCATTACTTTGGTAGTGAGTGTGAGCGTCGGCATTCTCTGGTGGCCGACGGCCGACCGAATGTCCCCGGGCCGTGGGCGCCCATTCCGTCCATGGGGTCCCTGGTACTTTATGGTACAGTCTTTCGGCTTAGTCCCCCCGAGCCCCGCTCGGCCCCCCCTCAGGCATCAGTGCACATCCCATCCCCAGGCCTCCCTTACCCCCTGCCAATTTTCAAGGAATGGCCCAGAATCATTGTTCACCATGGCCGTTAGTTTGTCCATTAAAAACAAGTTTTTCAATTTCTTTAGCCAGTCAGCCTTGGACGGGGTCTCCGGGCTCTTCCATTTCTGTGCCAATGCCACTCTCCCCGCCCGTAGCATCGTTTCCCACATTCTGGGGTACCTGTAGAGGTCCGAGGTCTCTGGCGGGAGGCCCAACTGCTGTGTCCTTTGAGGTTTTGCAGGCAAGGTCCAAGCTACAAAGGAAAGGGTACAAAGTTATTGCTTGCTAATGCGCTTTTGCAGTCATTCTCTCTTCATGCCACATTCATACGCCCACACACACACACTCTTGAGGTTGCTGCTGATGTGCGGCACCGTACGTGGTTTTGCCAATGGGTCGTTATCCCTAAGTTTTTGCTAGATTAATGATGCCCAACAATGCCAGCACGAGCGTCACCACGCGTGGCTTGCAGCATCAGCCTTTTCCCATCTTGTTCCGTGGTCTCAGAGGTACGTCTCTCTCAAGGCGAATGTAACGCGTGTCTACATGTGTTCTAAGCAAGAAGTCACATCTACAATGCGGCAGTACAAAAGTAATAGCGGCAGATGAGTCACTTCGGGCGTGGCTACTTAGCTTGCTTGCAGGCACATGGGCGATTTGTGTGGGCGGAATGAGCCCATTGCGCTTCCCCAGCTCCTTCTGCAACGCGGCTGAACTTATCTTTGGTAAGCGAGGGGCCGGATTCTTGATCTGGTGGGGCGGGGCCCCTCGCGTGTTTTTTTTTCGCCGGAGCTGCTCTCCGCACATCCTCCTCTCCTGAATCCTCGAGCACAAGCCCCGTGCCTTCGAGCTTACACATGCGTGATAATGCGCTACACCCGGTCTGCTTCCTGATTGGCTGCCCATGCCCAAAGCATGCTGGGCAATGTAGTTTTGACGTGCTTCCAGCCTACATAGAGGACAAAGCAGTCTCCTCTAAGGCAGCACGCCCTTCCTCATAGGTTTTAGAGCACTAACAGTGTTTGTAGATGAAAAGTGATGCAAAGCACCTATACATCTGTTACCCTTTACATTGTTTATGCGTTTTGTCTGTTTGTCTTGCCCCTTTCTTGGTCTGCCCCTGACATCACTCCCCCCACCCCCACAGAAGGCAGGTGGCCGGGGTTTGTCTGGATAATTCTTATGAAAGGTGCGCAACAATCTTGGAGCATGTACATGAGGGGAAGGCTCCCAGGAGCGGTCCTCAGGTCCATACCCAACCCAGTCTATCAGGTAATATACCTGTCCATTCTTATTTTTCTTGGAATTCAAGATACCCTGGACTTCATATTCGGGCTCCCCTTATACCATAATGGGTTGTGGTTTTTGGGTCATAGTGGTCTTTCGGGGGGGGTTTCAACAATGAAGTATGAAATGTTGAATGAATTTTCATTTGGAGCGGTAGTTTTAAACGCATGGCCACTGGATTAACAATTTTTTCAATGGCAAACGGGCCCAAATAACGTGGCTGTAGGTTTCGGGTTCAATGCAATGATATATTCCGGGTGGATAGCCACACCAGATCACCCACACGGTATATAGGGCTGACCTGACGATGTTCGTCAGGGTATTTCTTGTATGTCTTTTTAGATTGAACAAGATTTTCCTGCACCTCCTTTCATATTTGCTCAATGCACTTTCGCTGTGCTGTTAATGTTGGGAGAGCTGTTGTGGAGGGTGCAATTGCAACAGAAAGTATCTTGGTACGATGGCAGTAGAGGCAATATAAGGGTGATTGCTTGGTGGATGCATGACCCGCGTTATTATATGCCAGTTCAGCTAACCACACAAGTTGCACCCAAGATGTTTCTCTACTGGTGATAAAGAAACGCAGGTACTGTTCAAGGCCCTGGTTCACCCGTTCTGTTTGGCCGTCCGTTTCCGGATGAAGACCTGATGATAAACATACGTCGATCCCTATGACCTTACAGAACTCTCGCCAAAACCGGGAGGTGAATTGTGGCCCCCTGTCGGTAATAATTTGATTTGGGAGCCCATGGAGGCGCACCACATGCTGCGGAACAATTCTGCAATATTGCCAGCTGTCGGCACCCCTTTACAGGGAATGAAGTGTGCCATTTTTGAGAAGGTGTCCACGACTACCTATATAGATGTAAAACCCTGTACTGCTGGTAGATCTACTATGAGATCCATAGTAATGGTATGCCACGGTACGGAAGGAGTAGGCAAAGGATGGAGCAGACCAGCTGGTTTATAATGGTCAGCCTTATTACGGGCACATACCTCGCATTCAGCAACATACAGTCGGACATCACGTTGCCAGGCGGGCCACCAGAAATGTCGCAATACCAACTCTTGAGTTTTCGTTCTGCCCGGGTGTCCTGATAACGGTGAGTCGTGACACCAAGACACAGCCTTCCTCTGAAGCTCTTTTGTAGGTAAGTATAATGATTGTCCATGATAGGGAAGCCGAGCAGTGACACTATGCTGTGGGTCCTGCATGCACCACTTGTGCAAGTCTTGCATGGTCAATTCCTTTTGTACGGCTTCAAACAAATTAAGTGTGGTGCACACAATACAAGCTAGAGGGATTATGGTTTGAGGCTTTTTTCAGGTTCTTTGACAATGGGTTCAGGATATAGCGACAATATATCGGCCTTTCTATTACTGGTCCCTGGTCTGTATGTGATGATAAAATGAAACTCTGCAAAAAACAAAGCCCAGCATAATTGGCGCAGACTCAAGTTTTTGGCTGTCCTAATGAACTGCAGATTACGGTGATCCGTTATCACTGTTACCGTGTGGCGGGCTTCCATCAGGTAGTGTCAACACTCACTAAATGTGGCCTTAATACCCATCAATTCTGGGTCTGCGATTATATAGTTTGCTTCTGCTGGAAGCAGCTTCCGTGAATAATAGGCCACCGGATGGAGTAGACCAGACTGGGGTTTATTTGGTACAAGATTGTCCCTTAAGGCATAACTAGAGCCGTCTGTCTCAACCAATAAAGGTTGTGATAAGTCAGGATGTCTTAAAACTGGTGCATCAGTAAAGGCCTTTTTAAGCTGTTGGAACCCCAGCTCTGCTGCAGCGCCCCACACAAAGGCACATCCCTTACGTAGAAGCTTGGTGATTGGGGTAACCAGCTCTGAGAATTTTTTAACGAAGCGTCGATAAAAATTTACGAAGCCCAAAAAGGACTGAATTTCCTTTAGTAGGGGATGACCAATCTAATATTGCCTGTACCTTTTTGCGGTCCATCTGTACGCCGGTTGGTGTTAAATAGTACCCAAGGAATTCTATGGTGGTACGATGAAACCCACACTTCTCTAACTTAGCATAGAGGTGATGCTCCCTTGGCTTTTTCTGAACTGCACGGACATGTTGGATATGTTCTTGGGGACTACGAGAATAAATTAAGATGTCATCAATATTGACGACAGCACATATGTCCAAATATTCTTGAAGGACTTTGTCCAAGAAATGTTGGGAGGCAGCGGGTGCGTTACAGAGAGCGAATGGCATAACCTGATACTCATACCATCCGAATTTTGTTCGGAAGGCGGTTTTCCATTCGTTTCCTTCACGCACCTGCAAGAGATGGTATGCACCTCGAAGGTCCATCTTGGTATAGACAACTGCGTCCCGGACCTGGTCCAAAAGAACTGGGATGAGGGGAAGCAGATACCGATTTTTAATGGTGATCCGATTCACCCTGCGGTGATCTATGCAAGTCCGGAGTTCCCCGGACTTCTTGGGGTCAAAGAACAAGGGGGAGGAGATGGGCGAGTTGGACTGTCGAATAAAGCCATTCTGTAAATTAGTAGCGATGTACTCATGGAGGTGTTCATTTTCCTGCCTCGGTTAGCGCATAAATGCGACTGCATGGAAGAAAGGTCCCTGGCTCAAGATCTATTCTGCAGTCAAAAGGTCTGTGAGGGGGCAGAGTCTCCACAGCTTTCTTATTTAAAACATCTGCGAAGTCTGCATATTCTTCGGGTAAATCTTTACGGCATACTTCGGCTGGTTGACTTTCCGTGGCCTCGATAATACAAGGGGTCACTGACGGGTTTTTGTTTACAATGTGCTTGGCAGTCGGGGGAGTTTAACTCTACCTGTCCAGAGGTCCATTGAATGCATGGGTCAGGTTTCCGCAACCAGGGTAACCCCAGGATAAGCCCAAATTGTGGGGCGGCAATCACATCAAAGGAAACTTCCTCCCTATGGGAACCCCCACACTGTAAGGTCATTAACTGGGTACTATGAGTTATGGGCCCAGAACAGAGAGGCGTTCCATCCACTGCCCGTACAGGCTCAGGTTTTGGCTTTGGCTGCACAGGGATACCTAGAGTGTCCATGTATTTAGCGTCTATAAAATTCCCAGTCGCTCCCGAATCCACCAGCATATTCACCGACTTTTTTTGCCCTCAAAAACTCAATTGACCCGACAATATGACATGTGAGGTGAAATTGGAGTAGCCAGCAATTGGGGCCTACTCTCTCATAAGCTTGATCGGGTGACCCCCACTACCGTCGAGCTGACGCGTTTCCATGGTTTTTAGGTTTGGTAAGTGTGGCGTTGCCCCGTGAGGGTATGCGCACGCCGCGGCGTGACGTTGCGCGTCGCCGCGTGCGGCTTAAATAAACGGGGCGTGCCCGGCCGCGGCAGAGCGACCGGGGACCCCGAAACACACGGACGTGTCCTGCGTGAGGTCTGTGGGTGGAGGGGCTCACGGGCACGCATGGGGGCATCCTGAGACCCCCAACAGTGGCGACGAGTGTTCTGGATGCCCGGGCCCGGCGGTGAGAGTCATCCGGGAGAATTTTTCCATTCGTCGAAACATCCGCGGATGTTTCGTCTTACGCCGTGGCCACGGACCATACACGCGGCTAGCGGCCATTTTGCACACGTGGTTGCGGAACTTCCAGGAGCTCCGGTTTGGAGTCGGAAGGTGATCCGAGCAAAATTTTTGGATATGCTGACTGCGGGCAGCCTAACCTGCAGGCCCATGCCTGGGTTTTGATGTTTTGGCCAATTTTGGGTCTCTGACGTCGTGTAGTAGCTGGGAGACGGACTGAGGTGGCTGGGCCTTCTCAGCCCACTCCAATTTTCAAGCTCAATTTTTGGAACCTCCGTGTTACTCACCGGACGGGAAGTAAACCAATCGGTGGCCGGAAGACACAGGACTGCACTATTGATTGAAGAGCTAGGTCGGGGCCTCCAACCTAGCCTCCTCTCTGTGAGGGCACAAGACCTTTTTAACGATATGACCCTCTGCTGGGTAGGACCAGGCAGATGGACTGATCGCTCAAAAGGGCGAGGAGGACACGCCGCCAAGAACCCAGCTGTAAAGGAAAAAACAAGAGGTGAGCAATTGGAACTGTAAGAAGAATCCTAACTCTTGATACTTCTTTCTAGTAGTACCTGAGCTATGCCCTCCCCTTGTTTAATTCAACCGGAACCACCTATAAGTAAGAAAGGAGAATGTAACCTATACTAATGATAGTGGTCGCTTAGCTACGAGGTATGGAATCATAAATTAGAGAACCCTTACCACGGCTGTGTTGTTGAGTCTGAGTTATCCCAAAGGAGTTCAAAAACGGAAGTGCAAAATAAGAAATGGGTAGGTTAGTTAGGGAACTAAACCCGGGCGGAACGAGGGCCGCGCTAGAGTCGAGTGGGTGCACTCTCTGCAAGGCGTCCCTGTTCACTACTGGAGGATGTCCAACGGAAGTCTGTTTGTGGAGATGATGGGAACAACAATCATAAGAGGCACAAATGGAATTGGAGAATTGTAGGTGATGGTTTCGGTGGTAGGCAAAGGCAGTCCGTGATGGAGTAAATAGGTCTGGTACACAGATAAGTGGTTTTCCAAAAGCGGCAGGCAGAGGCAGTCCGTGATGGAGTAAATAGGTCTGGTACACAGATAAGTGGTTTTCCAAAAGCGGCAGGCAGAGGCAGTCCGTGAAGGAGAAAACAGGTCTGGTACACAGGTAAGTAGTTTTCCAAAAGCGGCAGGCAGAGGCAGTCCGTGAAGGAGAAAACAGGTCTGGTACACAGGTAAGTAGTTTTCCAAAAGCGGCAGGCAGAGGCAGTCCGTGAAGGAGAAAACAGGTCTGGTACACAGGTAAGTATAGTAGGATCGAAGACGGAACTTCTAAACACCGGGATGCAACTTTAATCAGAAGCAGCGTCTTTCCCGGTTGTGCGGTTTAAATCGGGAAGGGGAAAGGCGGAACCGGACGAAACCGAGGTTCACGCATCATCGCCCATCTGCTGAGAGCGGGAGGCGGGAGGCTGGGAGTCGTAGTTCAACTTGCCGCTGGGCGCCGCGGAGTGAGCCGAGGCCACTATTTTCCAGGGCAGTTGCCAGTGGGCGTAGAAAGGATTTGCAATGTGACGCATGCCCTTCCGAAGGGCTATAATCCTCCTCCGTGCCTGCCGAGGCATAACACTCCGCCTCGAGAAAGCTTCTTTTACCCCTTCATCATCACGAGGGTGGTGGCAGTGTGGGGAGAGGTCCAAGTTGCGGCCCTTAGGACTGGAATGAGGGTGCCTGTGCGCTTGGGCCTATGAGTGATATCGGCGCCCTGGAGGGTGCGGCGGCCACGACCTCGGAGGATTCACAGGACGAAGGCTTGGCAGATCTATTTCGGCAGAATCCCCCCGCGGTAGGTGCCGCTCAACAACCTCCTCTGGCCATGGCCCAGGCCAGGGCGCAAGCGGCCCTGCAGCCCATTCCGGAATTTGACACTGCAGGTCCCCCATCCAGCCTGGGCCCCCGGTGGAGAAGATGATTCGGACGTCTGGACATGTATTTCCGGGCCGCCCAGGTGACGGACAATGATAGTATGGTGGCGACTATGTTATATTCAGCCGGAGTCGCCGTTCAAGAGATATTTGAATCACTGACTCCGGTGGACAACTCCTACGACCAAGCCAAAGCCGCTCTCCTCGCACACTTCATTCCCCTTGCCAACGTGGATTACGAGAGATTCGTCATGCTGCCGGCCAGGCAGAAGGAGGATGAGACTCTCGACACCTTCTATGGTCGCCTGTGCCGCCTCTCCCAAGGGTGTGCGTGGGGGGATGCGGAGGACATGATACGGACCATGCTAATCCAGGCTTGTTCATCGGGCAAACTGAGGCGGCAGGTCCTGAGAGAGCCCGGTCTCACCTTACCCCGCATCCTGGAGCTGGGGCGGTGTCATGAGGTGGCCGAGGCCCGTGCCAACAAAATGGAAGCCGGATCCCGCGCCGCGCGGCCGGAAGAGGTGTGCACCGTCTGGCGGGGCGGCAGAGGGGTGCGAAGGCCCGGTGGTGCTCCCAGAGACAGAGCAGGAAAACCCGTGGAATCATGCCAAAAGTGTGGCTATGACCTCCCCCACTCATCTGAGTGTGTGGCAATGGGGAAGATCTGTGGACGCTGCGGGATACCCGACCATTTCTCGAGGGTGTGCAGGGCGACCCTACCTGTACTGATTCCGAGAGGGCAACCTCGACTGTGGACTCCTCGCCAGAATCGCCCGCCCAATGTAGCTCAGGTGGCACAGGCGGAAGAGGATGCGCCGGCGGAGGAAGCCGAGGACGAGGAAAACATTTTCTTCATCTCCAGTGTGGAAATCCTAAAAGGGAGGAGCAGGAGACAGCCGAGATGCGTCGTGGAGGTGAACTGCTCGCCCGTCCCGGCGCTGGTCGACACTGGGGCATCAGTCAACGTAATGGCGAGAGGACATTATGCCGCGCTCAAACCACCACCGAGTCTGGCGACGCCGAGAGCCCGCATCTTTGCATTTGGGGGCGGGAGCCCTTGCCATTGGTCGGTGCGTTCGTTGCAAAGGTGGAGCATGACGGGTCCATGATTAAGGCCCGCTTCTACGTGACTCCAGTAAGCAGCAACACCCTGTTGAGTTGTGCGGCAGCGGAGGCTCTTGGCATCGTGAGTTTCGCATACTCAGTCTACCTAGAGGACATAAACGACCTGCTGGACAAGTATGCTGCCATCTTTAAGGGGATTGGGAGAATGAATGGTGACCCGGTGAGGCTCCACATTGATGAGTCGGTGCAGCCGGTGGCTCTGAAACATAGGAGGATCCCTTTTCATCTGAGGGACCAGGTTGACAAGGAACTAGACAACCTGGTGAACCTGGACATAATCGAGAAGGTGGAGGGCCCGACACCCTGGGTGTCCCCCATAGTAGTGGCGAGGAAACCGAAACTGCCGGACTCTGTCCGGATCTGTGTGGACATGAGGTTGCCCAACAAGGCCATCAGGAGAGAACGGCACTTGACCCCGACCATCGATGACATAATCGCAGAAGTGCAGGGGGCCAGGTTCTTCTCCAAGTTGGACCTACGAGCCGGATACCATCAAGTTGTCCTCCACCCAGAGTCCCGCTACATCACGACCTTCACTACTCACAGGGGGCTCTATCGATACAAGCGGCTGAGCTTCGGAGTATCATCAGCAGCCGAAGTGTTCCAAAACATAATTCGAGGCGCCCTCGCAGATCTGGAGGGCGTCCTCAACATTAGTGACGATATTCTGGTCTTCGCCAAGACTGAGCTGGACCATCTGAAACGTCTTGCCAAGACCCTCGAGAGGCTGCAGTCGCTGGGGCTCACCCTCCACAGGGACAAGTGCGAGTTCCTCCGCCCGACCATTGAGTTCTTTGGGTTCATATTCAAGGAGGGCGGTGTATCGCCGGACCCGAAGAAGGTCCGTGACATCAAGACAGCGCGACCGCCTGAGTCGGCATCGGACGTGCGAAGCTTCCTGGGTATGGTGACATACTGCGGGCGCTTCATCCGGAACCTGGCCTCGAGGTCGGAGCCACTCAGGGCCCTGACAAAGAAAGATACAGCCTGGCAGTGGGGCCCGTTGGAGCAGTCGGCGTTCGAGGACATCAAGGGCGCCCTGACAGCATATGATACCGTGGCCTTCTTTGACCCGGCCCTTGAGTCTGAAATTGTGGTGGACGCGAGCCCGTTCGGCCTGGGAGCTGTGCTCACTCAAGTGGGCCGAGATGGAGGAATCAGACCTGTGGCCTACGCCAGCAAAGCCCTCTCCGAAACCGAACAGAGATACTCCCAGATAGAGCGCGAAGCTCTGGCCGTCCTGTGGGGCTGTCGGCACTTTCGGCTGTATGTGCTGGGAAGACCTGTAACGGTGGTGACGGACCATAAGCCACTGCTCCCGATAATGGCTGGATCATCATCGAAGCCGCCGGCCAGAATCGAGAGGTGGATGCTTGCCCTCTTGGAATATGGCGCCACCCTGATCTACCGGCCGGGTGCCAACAACGCGGCTGACTACCTGTCCCGACACCCGGAAGGTAGTGGAGGATCAGTGCGAGACTCCTGCGCCGAGGAAGCCGACGACCACATCAGAATGGTGGTAGAGGGTGCCACTCCCAACGCTATGCCGCTACCCGAACTGGAGGCTGCCGCGGCCAACGACGAGTGCTTCTGCATATTGAGAAGCTCAATGCGATCGGGATCCTGGAAATCCGTGCTGGAGCTGGTGGCGGGGCGCACTCAAGACGCCAAAGTGACCCTCGAGCAACTCTGGAAAGTGAAGGACGAGCTGTCCTTCTCGGAGTCAGGCCTTCTGCTGCGGGGCGATCGCCTGGTGGTGCCGGGCTCCAAAATCAATGAGGTCATCAATCTGGCACACCAGGGACACCAAGGAGCCGCCAAGACGAAGGCGAGACTGAGGCTGAAGGTGTGGTTTCCAGAGCTAGAAAGGAAGGTGGACGACTTCGTGGCGGCCTGCGTGTGGTGCCAGGCGGCCTCCCCGGTCCAGCGGGAGCCTGAGATCGAGGTAATGCCACGAGGGACCCGGCCGTGGGAGATCGTACATGCGGACTTTGGATCCACAGCTGTGGGCACCCACTTCCTGGCCATTGTGGATGAATACTCCCGATACCCCGAGGTAGAGTTCGTCGAGTCAGTGGCGTTTGAGCACGTGGTGGGAGCAGTGGAGAAGATCTTTGCCACCCATGGGTTTCCAGTAACCCTATGTTCGGACAATGGGTCCCCATTCCAGAGCGCACGGTTCTCGGAGTTCCTGGAGAGCTGCGGAGTGACACACAGGAAGGTATCCCCGCTGTGGCCCCGTGCGAACGGGGACGCAGAGCGGCTGATGAGAACACTGAATAAAACATTCCGAATAGCCCAAGGGCAGGGCCAGCCCCTCCAGCGGGCACTATACCAATTCCTGAGGGTATACCGCACCACCCCACACGCCTCGACGGGGGTTGCACCGGAGGAAGTCTTATTCCGACGATGCCCCCGAGGCCTCCTGCCGGAGGTACGAGAAAAGGAGCCCGGCGTGATAGACGATCAACGGGTGGATGCGGAGCGACAGATAAGGACACTCCAAGAAAATATCCGGCGGGGTCTCCGTCCACAGCGGCTGGAACCGGGTGACGAAGTGCTGATCCGGAACCGGCATCCTCAGGGCAAGCTCTCGCTCCCGTATGAACCGGAGCCACTGGATGTGGTTGCAGTAAAAGGGTCAATGGTGACGGCCTCGGATCGGAAATCGGCCGTCACTCGGAATGTGAGTTTCTTTAAGAAGCTGGGTGACTCTCGAGCCGAACTCCCGCCGGACCCGGATGAGACGGACCTCCCGGATGAAGACACCCCCCGGGGGGAACTCTCGGGGTCGCCAGATCGAGGGACTGGAACCAAAGGAAGTCCTGCGGTGGAGGTAGGCGGGAGGTACCCCCAGAGGGCTGGGCGAGGGAAACCTGCCTACCTCGGGGACTATGTGTTGGGACCGATTGATTGTGTTCCGGAGTGAGGGGACTCGGGTGGCTGACATTAAAGGGGCATGGGCTCTGAGTTTTCAATTGTTGTTTTGTGTGCAGTGCAATATCTAGAAGTGTGTGTTGTTGTTGTTCCTCCCGGAAAAAGGAGGAGTGTGGCGTTGCCCCGTGAGGGTATGCGCACGCGGCGGCGTGACGTTGCGCGTCGCCGCGTGCGGCTTAAATAAACGGGGCGTGCCCGGCCGCGGCAGAGCGACCGGGGAGCCCGAAACACACGGACGTGTCCTGCGTGAGGAGTGTGGCGTTGCCCCGTGAGGGTATGCGCACGCGGCGGCGTGACGTTGCACGTCGCCGCGTGCGGCTTAAATAAACGGGGCGTGCCCGGCCGCGAGAGAGCGACCGGGGAGCCCGAAACACACGGACGTGTCCTGCGTGAGGTCTGTGGGTGGAGGGGCTCACGGGCACGCATGGGGGCATCCTGAGACCCCCAACAGTGGCGACGAGTGTTCTGGATGCCCGGGCCCGGCGGTGAGAGTCATGTCCCACAATATAAACAAACACCATCTTTTCTCCTCTGTTCTTTTTCCTCCTTGCATAAAGGTCCTTTGATGGAACCTATCTGCATAGGTTCCTCCCCACTTGACTTTTAAGCAGACCCTCGGGACCCCCGGGACTGATCTAGCCGGACCACTGGACGTGGGTCCCCTCTTCTATCACCCCGTCTCTCTGCCTGACGATGATCCAGCCGCAGGGCTAAATCTATCATGTCTGAGCATTCGCGTGGCTGTGGGTCGACTTGGGCGATCAGGTCTTTTAATTCGTCCCGTAGCCCTTGATAAAACAGTGACATTCTTTTCTCTAATGGCCACTCAACCTCAGCTACCAGACGGTTGAATTGCGTGACATGTGTCACTAGTTCTTTGCCGCCCTGCCTGAGTGTTAACAGCTCTCTATCTTTGCACAATATGGCCGCCCGTCTATTAAATACCTTTTCAAACTCACTCAAAAAAGTCGTCCCAATTGTATAAAAGTGCCTCGTCCTTTTGTACTAAAGTGTTGGCCAATGCCGCAACATCACCAGTAAGATCCGATATTACAAAGGCCGTCCTTGATTGAGTGGATCGAAAAAGCTGCAGGTTTCGTCAGAAATTGGAGACGACACTGAGTGAGGAAAGTAGTCAATTTCTGAGGGTCCCCTGAACAGTGCTCTGGGGTGCAAGGGGAATTGTTGGTTCGGGTGACACCTGCACTTGTACTGGGCCAGGCAATGGTGCCGTCTGTGCTGCCAGGCTACGGACTTGTGCCTACTGGGTAGCATATTCCTGTCTGGACGCAGCTAGCTCACTCTGCATGTCATGTAGGGCCTTAGCAATCTCCTCCATGTTGCACTCGGGGGCTGGTTGCTCCACTCAGGCACCGTAATTGTACGTGGGCTTGTGCTTCTGTCAAGGTCACACAGGTCCCTGGCGCAGGAGTGGAATTAACCAACCACCCCCGCAGTGGTGTTGATGCCTGCAAGTCAGTGCTTACACAGACATTCGCGACCAGAGCGGGGAAGGAAGGTTAGGGTCTTGTTGATTGGATGGGTAAGGGGAAGTTAGGGTAACCGGAAAGAGGGATAGGTAGAGGTTATGGACAGGACTGGGGAAATTGGGAAAGGGCTTGATTGTTGCACACCTTTATCACCTGCCAAACAAGGCAGCTTTGACTATGCTTGAATGTTGATGCACGGTTCACAGAATTACCAAAACAGACTTAGCTCACAATGTTAAACCTAGATGAGAACTGGGCGAATTGTACGTTATGCCAGTTAACAATTCACTGACACCAAACATAAATGCATGCACACTTAGCTCTCTCAAGTTGTCCTAGTCCAGAAATGTGGTCATTAGTTTTCGCCAGTGAGAGCTGTCAGTCTTGTGCTGCGTCCTTTGAGGTTTTGCAGGCAAGGTCCAAGCTACAAAGGAAAGGGTACAAAGTTATTGTGTGCAAATGCCCCTTGGCGGTCATTCTCTCTTCATGCCACATTCATACACCCACACACACACACACACACACTCTTGAGGTTGCTGCTGATGTGCGGCACCACATGTGGTTTTGCCAATGGGTCGTTATCCTTTTTTGCTAGATTAATGATGCCCAACAATGCCAGCATGATCGTGGCTTGCAGCATCAGCCTTTTTCCTTTTTGTTCCGTGGTCTCTGAGATACATCTCTCTCAAGGCGAACGGAGCGCGTGTCTACATGTGTTCTAAGCAAGAAGTCGCATCTACAATGCGGCAGTACAAAAGTAATAGCGGCAGATGAGTCGCTTCGGGCGCGGCTACTTAGCTTGTTTGCAGGCACAGGGGCGATAAGTGTGGGTGGAATGAGCCCCCTGCGCTACCCCAGCTCCCTCTGCAACGCAGCTGAACTTATCTTTGGTAAGCGAGGGGCCAGATTCCTGATCAGGTGGGGCGGGGCCCCTCGCGTGTGTTTTTCGCCAGAGCTGCTCTGTGCACGTCCTCCTCTCCTGAATCCTCGAGCACAAGCCCCGTGCCTTGGAGCTCGCGCATGCGCGATAACGCGCCACAACCGGTCTGCTTCCTGATTGGCTGCCCATGCCCAAAGCATGCTGGACAATGTAGCTTTGATGTGCTTCCAGTCTACAGAGAGGACAAAGAGGTCTCCTGTAAGGCAGCACACCCTTCCTCATAGGTTTTAGAGCACTAACAGTGTTTGTAGATGAAAAGTGATGCAAAGCACCTATACATCTGTTACCCTTTACATTGTTTATGCATTTTGTCTGTTTGTCTTGCCCCTTTCTTGGTCTTCCCTTGACATCAATGACTTTCAGTAAATTCTGTTGCTATGCCTCTAACTTACTATAAGGTCCGATCTCAGCTAAGATCTTATAAGGTCAGATCCTCAGTGACACTGGTGCTCTGTTTGCACAAAGATTAATACTGGCGGGGCCACCCCTCTAACACCCCGCCAGCCTCCTAGATTATGATCGGTTACATAGAGTGTGTGGAGCTATGAGATCCATGATTTTTACAGTATAAAAAGCTGCATTAAACGGGACGCCCTTCTCTATGTCAGTGTGGCAGGCCCAGACATGAAGACGCACCGTTGCTGAGCAGCAGAATATTTATTTATAATTTCATACACATTTGATTTGCCGCCATGCCGCGCTGCTCAAAAATGATGCAGAACAGATTCAGAACTTGCAAACACTGTTCTCTGCACACTTCCTGGGTGGGGGCCCAGCGCCCCCCCCCATCCTATGTAAGCGCTTGCCAATGCCAGCATGTAGCTGCCAGCATGTAGCCATACAACGGAACACTAAACCTCTGCAACCAATTTACACACCACAGATATGGCCAATGCACCCTATCAGCGTGTGCACATGAGGCATCCCTCAGGACACTCAAGTGTGGACATGGAACACCTACAACAGAGCCACATGCAGAGCTCAGGTTACTTCTGCACAACAAACATCAATAGAACAGAAAAGTCACTTTGTGTTTTCACCTCCCTTCCCACTAGCGTTGCACACCACCTTCTCTTACAGATGTACCAGAATGCCTGGAGACATGAAAATGTCATTGCAGTGTGGTATAAATCTCAGTAACACAATACAACATACCAATCTGATTGGTCAAAATGTTTCAGTTATTCTGATTGGATGAGATGATTCTCATGCTTGAAAAGAGTATGCCTATATGTTGTGCAGTTTTGTTCACAAGGGTAGCCTTGACTAAGGGTACCCATTGACACTGTGCCCTCTTTTTTCTTCCAGGAGGTTGCTATGTCTTCCAACATCGTAAGAGTGAACGGGGTCGAGATGGTTTCTGAAGCCTCAAAGCCCACAGTCATCAACATCAACATAAACCAGCCCACTTCCCTGTCCTGCCCGATGGGGTTTGGCAAGAATGTTCTTAAGGGGCTGAAACCCTCATCAGTGCTATTCAGGGGCGAGCAAAAAGTGTTGGGGGTACGTATGTTCAAGCAGAGAAGCAATTGTGATTGAGAAGTGCTCTGACAGGAGTGGATGAAAATCCTGGCAAAGGCACATAATTTGTATGCTAAAAAGGAGAGGAAGTGGTTGTGTGTGTGTGTGTGTGTGAGAGAGAGAGCGCCACGATACCCCCGGGCTGACGTGCGCTCTACAAATCTGAATAAAATAAAAAGAGAGAGAGAGCTAGAGTTCAGACATTGATGTCATATATAAAGACCTTTTCGTTTGACTGTCGGTAACTCAGGCCCAGCACCATCCTGTCTAGGATGCAGTTCCACAATATTAAGTGATATATGATCTGCAAAATCACGCAGATGGGAGTGTGTGAGCAATGTACATCTACTGATGTTCGGATTAAAACAAAGCTATCAATTAATGGTATGGTATTGTTTATTTATATAGCACCTATACACAGGCAAGTGTTTCGAAGCACTCAAGGAGGGTAGGAACATGGGGAAAAACAACAGTCGCTCAGAGCCCTTAAAAACCTGAGACGATAATAGTCTGCACAGGCAGAGTAAGTGCATAGAATACATTTAATAGTATGGGATATAGCAAATAGGCCTGATGGCGATTCTTCAATTTTAACAGTACAAATAGGGATGAAGACAGGGGAGAAACAGACAGACGACCTTCAGGCATGGTGCGTACGGATCGAGCAAGTGCACAGAGGGCCACAGGGAGGGGAGGGTCAAGTGCATCCGGTCAGTTGAGAAGTGCAGATAGAGACATTCTCTTGAGTTAATTTCTCAGTGTGTTGTGTGAGGGTGGGGTGTAGGGCCCTGAGGCAACTGTGAGAGAGGACTGGCGGGGATCACGGGGGCCAGTGAGACTATGAGGTACACTGGTGGCCAGTCAGCATGCTGTAAGGAATATGAGGAGATCCGGCTCAAGACATAGGGTGGCAGGGAGACTATTCCAGAGGGAGGCACCTGCTAAGGATAATGATCTCCCACCAAATCTCTTCTTGGAGAACTGGCTCACTCGCAGAAGGTTGGAGGTAGATGAGTGGAGGGTTCTTGAGGGACAGTATTTAGGTAGGCAGCATTGACGGTAGGTGGGTCCCAGGCCCCAGAAAGCCTTGTGGACAATGCAAAGGGTCTTGAATTTGATCATTGCAGCCACGTGGAGCCAGTGGAGGGATTTCAGCGCCAGAGAGAAGCAGTCCCTGGGCTTGAGGTCAAGGATAAGTCTTGCAGTTCTGTTCTGGATAAGCTGCAGAGGACTCAGGGCAGAAGAAGGGAGGTTGAGGAAGAGGCTGTTGCAGTAGTCCAGCCTGGATAGAACCAGGGCTCTAGAGACAGTGATCCGATGGGGCAAAGTGAGAAAGGGTAGAGTACCCCTGAGGAGGTGTAGTTGATAGTTAGACTTTTTAGAGATGTCTGAAATGTGAGAGGAGAAGAAGAGAGTGGAATCAAAGATGACCCCATGGTTTCTTGCTTCGCAGGTGGGTGCAGGTGCAGGGCCAAGGGAGGCCGGCCAGAGTGGAAGTCGGAAAGCGGAGAGCAGGGGTCCCAATGCGAACGATCTCAGTCTTAGTTGTGTTGAGGTAGAGGTTGTTTGCAGCACACCATGACTGAATAGCAGACAGACAGTCAGATAAGAGTGAGGAGGAGGAGGCGGCTGAGGGTAGCCTGAAAGATAGTTGCGTGTCATCGGCATAGCACTGGAAGTTAGAGGTGAAGGTGTCAATCACCCGTGCCAGGGCAGCCATATAGACATTGAAGAACCAGGGGGATAGGTTAGATCCCTGGGGAACACCACAGGCTGAGAGAGTGATAGTCGAGTGAAAGGCTCAGAGTTCCACCTCGCGTGGGCGATTGGAGAGGAAGGAGGTTAACCATGCCAGAGCCTGACCAGAGATTCCTAGGGTGTCACAGAGACATGCGATTAGGATGTTGTGGTTAACCGTGTCGAAGGCAGAGGAGAGGTCAAGGAGAATGCGGATAGATGGGGTGTTAGTGTCAAGATTTGAGAGCAGGTTTTCACAGGTGTTCAAAAGAGCTGTTTCCGTGCCTCTGGATGCTGTAAAGCCAGATTGATGGTTATGGAAGCAACCAAATTCTTAACAGAATGAAAGGGAGCTGAGAATTTGTGATTGTGGGTTCAACACATTTCTTACCAGGCCTTTGTGCCTGTAGTCCTGCTTTGTGGAAAACAGTGCAATGTCAAACCATGGTGGAAAAGGAAAAGTCAAGACAGAACCAAGCACAAGTGTTAAAAGCAAAAACTGCCTGCTGCTCACCCCAAAATATAAATATTTATAGCCACACCAATAGTTATGGTTACATGACACTTTACACGGGAAACAGAAAAATGAGCTTCCTCTGTAATTTCTAACTTGAGCAAATGTGGTCAATCCTAAATTATGGCACATTATAATGTGCGTGCTTAATTTGGTAACATTTCATGAACATGTCTATAGTTTGAAAACAAAATGAAAAAACATACATTTTATAAGTTTTAATGAGTGGGGTTTGCCAAAGACCCAAAATAAACAGTCTTATAAAATTGTTTGCGGCAAACTGTTCGAAATAAATCTGCTTGCATTCAAACAATTACCAAACGAAGAAACAACCACAATCCCTGTTGACATTCACCAAAATGCACCCGCCCCCACAGCCCCTCCCTTACTTACTTGCTTGCTCGCCTCCACAATCAATTGGGCTAATACCGTCCCCTGCATACCTGCAGCATCAGATCTGTCCCTCTAACGCGGGTTGGATCTGACGCCACAGGGTCCCTTTTTCTTCTTTTTTCTTTTTATTTATTTATGTTTTCCAGTCCCCCGCCTCCCATGTTGAGGAAACGCCTAAGGCCAAAAATATCGAACCTGGGGAGCGGAGGACATCCCTGCAACCCCGCTCCACATGTTTGGTATGTTTTATAATCGATCGAACAGTACTGGCCGAATTCGGTCAAATCTACCATTTGATCGATTATAAACAATCAATTAGGCTAATACATATATATATATATATCAGTAAAAAAACTTTGCTAGTTATGGTAAGCAAAGCAACCATAACTCGCAGCACCAATGTGCATTGTTAAGACTAACACCCAGGACATCAAAGATGATATCACAAATGTCATTGATGACATCACTGATGACATCACATGTGCATGTACTTTTCATGAAAAGTGTGTACAAGGGATTCTTATTATGATGTTGACAAAAAAAGTCTTAAGGATCATTGGAATAGATGTCATGAGCTATACTCATTCAGAATCAGGTCAGAATATACATGTACAATTACCTGTTTTTTTTGCTTCTTGCAGCCATATCCCATCCCATCCTCATCACCCCTCACCTCCCCAGAGATTATTTGATAAGTTTGACAAGTGCAATGTTATGTTTTTTAATATGTTTTTACCGTGATGTCCGCGGACACCGGCCGCTGTCCACGAATCCAAGATGGTGGGCGTTTCCAAAAATCTGATGCACTTCACGCTCTTCACCATCCAATCAGCGAACACGTTGCATGTCCGCGGACATGACGCAAGCCGATTAACCAATCGGTGTCCTGTCCGCAGAGCGAACAGGGAAGTGTGTCAGCAGAGCGGACATAGATATTACACATTTTTTGTGACCTACTTTTTGGTCATTTAAAAAAAAATACTGGACGGATTGTCACCAAATTTACTAAAGCACGCTTTCCGGACCAAGCCGCTGCTCCTGCCACAAATTTGGTGAAAATCCGTCCAGCGGTTTGGGCTGTTGGCGTGAGCAATGTTTTTTCCCCAGACATTTGGGACCCCTCCTATAACTTTGCCCCCCCTGGACCAAACCTCACCAAACTTTGCAAATAAATTCAGAGTGTGCCATATACGTTATTTGCACAGTTTGGCGTGGATTCGTCCAGGGGGAGCAAAGTTATAAGCCACCCAAAAAGTGTTCTTCCTATGGGATTAGCAACTTAACCATAACTACTCAGCCACTACCGTGGCTGTGTAATATATGTATATATATATATATATCAGTAAATAAATTGTTAAAGGGACGTTATGGTTAAGTTGTTAAGTAGCGCTACTGAAAACCTATGAAATTCGCACAAAAAAAACTTTGTTAACGGGACATTATGGTTCCAAGTAAAACTGAAAAACCCTTGAAATTCACCATTTATGTTAAACTAAGCAACCATAACTCGTGCCACCATTGTGCACTGCTAAGACTAACACCCAGGACATGAAAGATGACATCACAAATGTCGAATCTATACCCTTGAAAACAATTTGATGATCCCATCAAACAACGCCTACGCAACAAACCCATTCAACCTCCAGCTCAAATGGGGCCATCAGAGGATCCCGCCAGCTCACAAGTGGAATCTACAGAAGTCAGAGCAGTTTGTTTAAACTTCTTGAGGGAGTTCAAGCTTCTCCATATGGACAACAAAACAGAACAAAGACCAAGGGGCAGACCACCGGGAATAGGAAGCGGAAATATAACAAGAAGATCACAAGAAGAGGCAAACAATCAAGTAAAGGATCTACCATCAAGCCGCATAACTGGATATGGGAAGGTTCAGCGATCCAGAGACAGAGGGCAGCGAAAGAAGACTTAAAAGTTTAAATCTTCAATGTTTCAGAAAGAACCATCACACCCATCTAAGAGTCAGTACTAAAAATGAGACTTTCCTTTTCACCTGTATCTCCCTTTGACTTTACTGAAGCAAGGATTGACTTATTCAAGTTCATTATAAAATTGAAACTAGCTAAATATCATATGACGAAAATCGGTATATAAACACAAACTTGTGACACCATCAGTAGAGAAGTCAGTCCATTGACAGTAAGAGATTTATTAGCATTCACATGTCTTGACAGCCTACAAAGTGGAGACCCAGAGATAGTAGATCTGAGTGCCGATGAAATATTGAATAAATATGGAATATACATAGACCTAAGTACAAACAGTAATCTCAAAGTCTAATCCACTTTCTGCCCGAACATCATCAACGAAAATATCAATGTATTTGAAGAATTTGTACTGAAGGACTTTAAATGTCTTAGGCAAGGAATCCCATTTGACCAATACAATTTGAGTATTGCTCAAAATCAGGCCATTAAAGACCTTCAATCTTATCCTCTATGGAATCACTATTGGTAAAAGTCTACATTTTTGGACACTTTTCTGCAAGCATTTGTTAAAAGCCTTAACTTGTATATTATAGATACTTCAGACAACTCTATCCTAGCTTCACTAGATGTGGATGCCCTCTATACTAGTATTCTACATCAATCAGGCTTATTAGCTAGCGGGTATTATCTAGACACTAGATCGATTAGCTATAAGCAACAAAAGGATATGCTTCTCAATATGTTGGAATTCTGCTTGACCCATAACATCTTTTTGTCTGAAACAAAGCATTTTAAACAATTGTTTGGCACTGCAATGGGGTTGTGTGTGGCACCAACCTATCCTAACTTCTTTATGGGGTGGTGGGAGGTCACAATAGCCTGGCCAGAGCAATATGACAAATTTGTAAATCATGTGGTACACTGGTATTGTTTTATTGATGACCTGTTCATTGTGTGGGATGGTCCCATGCAAATGTTAACTGAATATATTGAGGTTCTCAATAAGAATGATCATAACATCCAATTGACCATGACTACCAGGTATACAGAATAGGTTTTCTTAGATGTTAAATTTAAGGTGCCTGACAGCAAGCTAACATCTGAACTATATAGATAAGATACGTCTTCAAATTCCATCCTAAATGCTCATAGCCACCATCCAAATTCACTCAAACAAAGTATTCAATAGAGTGATTTTCTCAGAGCCAAAAGAAACTGTTCTGATGAGACTTAATTCAGATCAGTGGCTAAAATCATAAGTGATCGTTTGCTATCAAGAGGCTATTCACATAAAGGGATCGACACCCGTATCAGAAAACCAAACTTAAGAAAAGACACAATTTGCTTAGTAACAAAGAAATCATGCACATACTATTAGGTTCATCACACAATACAATGTGCAGGCCAAAAATAGTAAACACATTTTTAACAAACACTAGTCCATTCTCAAAAGAGACAAAGACTTGACCAAGGTTTTAGCCAGCAATCTACAGATCAGATACTCTAAGGTGCCATCTTTAAGGGATAAATTAGCCCCTGGTATGTTAAGAGAAGAGGCTACATGTAACACTTTGGTGGGCTTTGTTAACTCTAAACAACCAAAGGTCTTTCAACCTTGTTGGAAGTGCAAAGTATGCATTCTGGCTCTGAAAGGAATTAGTGTTGAGTATGGAGATCATCAGACATGGCATATAGACCATGCTATTCCCTGTAAAACCAACTTTGTAGTATGCTACATTACATGTCCTTGTAACAAGGGATGTATAGCGTCCACCACAGTACCTCTCAAACTCAGAATATTGCAACATTACAGAGCTATACAAAATGTGGATACCAACTATCCCTTGGCAGTACACTTCCAGAAAAAGCATAGCAGTGATGTCTCACTTATCAGGGTTGGAGCATTGGCACATGTAAAGGCACACCGACGAAAAGGGAATAAAGAGAAACAAATTAGATGTCTAGAGTCCTAACCTATTATTAAAATGCAAACTTTTAAGGCTAAGGGTAGACCCTTTGCGGGTCTTGTTATATGGGTTATACACACCTTGAACTCAAGTAAAATCACCACTGTTCAGCATGATCATTTATTAGAACTTGAGGTCAACATTTCTGCTGACGATATGCATGACAAAATATTGTTGATCAATGTGTACAAACCAGTATTTGGAGAACCTTCCTTAGAGAAAGTAATAAAATAACCTGCAGTACATACACCAAGGATAAATAGAGCAAAACACTAGTCAAGTCATGCACAAGTCTATTAGCTAAAATATATTTTCTCCTCAATTAGCTAATTAAATATTTTGTCATTCTCACATTGATCTATAAACCACTTGATAGTGCACACCAATATGAAATCCCATTAGTTGATGTACTATGTATTCATCAATTTATTTATTCCAACAATCTCAACATTACGTAATAAAGCATGTCATTGCAAATCCTCCCCAAAATGAATACTCGCCACACTTAATTACATGGGAACATGTCTCAATAGACACAAAAAGCACTAGCTAATCACTCATATTTTTCTTTTTACCACATTTCTTGATGTGAACAACGACACAAACTGTTTTGGCCGCCTAAGAGCATAACTCCTTATTGCTCTACTGCTAGTGCTGCCTTCACCAGGACAAGTCCAATTACCAACAATCATTGTTTGCCTATGCAATGTCGCCTTATATCATCATTCAATGAAAAAATAAAATATACATGTACACATATTAGTTTGCAACTCTGAAACTCTGTTAATCATGTGAGTTCATTAAACATAAATCACTTATGGCTTCGATCACTGTTACAAAGTACAGATTTCGAGATATGGAAAATATATTTTGCATCCTAGCGAAAATAAACAAAATCAAAAGGGAAAGCTCATGTATTGCCTTTACAAAGCTTATTTCCATATTTCCAAATTCATAAAATATAGCTATATGTATCCCATGCTTTATATATGCACATTTATAAGGTGAAAGTTCACAGTTGTTTCACTACTTTATCCATTATGGCTGTATTTAAACAAGATTCGGCATTAATATCAGTCAGCATAAACATCTACATATAAAGTAAGGGGTAAACATAGCCATTATTTTATGAATTTGGTAATGTACACAAATACATGAAACATTTTTTTTTCTGTTGTTTGAATAAGAGTGCGGCACACAGACTGTGTCCCCTTGCAGTTTACTTCAGTGTATCCCCTTGATGCAGAAGGTGAATTCAGCACCACAAGGAACTCCTTTAAAAATGGTGTTTGCCGGTCTGCAATAATTATTAAATAACACCCTGTGAGAACCCCATTGTGGTCTCAGAGGAAGGACCAGAGTTTGCAAAGAGAAATCTGAAGGATCTACAGCTTGCTGCATGCCATAACTCTCTCGCAAGACTCTGTGAGACATAGGGGTACTTAAAAGAGTTACAGAAAATGGAGAGGAACAGGTTTGTGAATGTTGCTCGATGAGCAAGTGCAAACCCAGCCCGATTAAGACCACAGAAGACTGCAGGTGTTTGAGAAAAATAGAAACATTGGGGCAAGAGACCCTCTTTTTTGTTCACGGGGGGCCTGACTCCAGAGGGTGAATATGTAACAGAAAACAGGGAAGAAGAGTTGAGGCTACCCCTCTCTTTGACGCACAGGAGGTGCGAGAAGACCTACAGAAGGCTAAGAGTTATTTTAAAGTAGCCATTTTTTGATCACACAAACAGAGTGGAAATAATACTGATAAAACAAAATTTATAATAAAAGCAGAGATATTCATCATTCACTAAACATGAAGCATACAATTCTGTACACAGTGTGATTAGTAGCAAGACGGGTGTTATTTCATGTACTGTAAACCATTAGCAGTACATTTCTATTGTCAACACATAATGGGTGTTTCTGGTTCGGAAGCAGGTTCGCATCAATTCACATCAAGTTCTCTGAATGGCACACATTATACAATGCTCCGAACTGTCTTCAGGACACTGTGGGATGCTGTTATCAAGAGACGTGTAGAAGCAGATGTGTCAATTCATCTACAAAACGTTGGGTGGCGTCTTGAGATACGATTAATGGACAGCTGTGTCATGTACAGACACGTTTTCTAACGTGGTTGCTGGTTTCAGATTTGGTTGTGGACGTAGTGTTTCATGTTGACATCGCAAAATGATAGGGTGAATCCAGCAGGGCGCTTGAAGGCAATAGTACTTCAAAAATGGTGCGTGCGGCCGGAGAGCTGCAGAGACGGGGATTCAGACTGAGCCACTGAACCCCTGTTCAGTATTCACCGTCCCTAAGATCTTTTCGTGTTCCAGGACTCTTCTTTCTTGTTCACTGTGGTGTTTCTTGTGAAGAGAGAGATATGAATGTAGCCCTTGTTGCACCGGTTCCTCCCTGGTCTCAATGTCACATAAATTAAAGGTGTACATCGTTCCTAGCCCCTCCTCCCATCACTGCTTTACCATATATGTGAAAAACGCTACTCATTCAGACAACTGTTTAGACCCTAGCCTGATGATGTTGTAGAGGAGATAAGTTTGCAGCTGATGGAGCAATTGGACTGACTATGGCTATGCAAGAGCGATAACATCACGACCGAGACTATGACATAAATGCATTAGACATGAAGCACATACGTATCCCTGCATGAAGTTACACAGACACATAGATTAAATTATGCCTAGACGCAAAGAACATTCTTATAGACACACTTTTGCTATGCAGTAACGCAAGTTGCACAAGAACACGTATAAACTCTTTGCTGACGCTGAACGCAACTAACATGAGAGGCCATGCAAATCAAAATGGAAGCTGCAGCCACATTGAAGTGTATGGAAAGCACTGGGAAGGCTCAAGAATACAGGGAGAGGCCTGACTCGCTGATCTAGCAGGAAAGCACAGACCAGACTGTTTGTGCAGCCAGTGAGCATGTTCCTGCTAAGGACACCAAGGGAGGGAGAGTTACACAGTTGCAAAAGAGATAGGACACCTGCATGTGTGAAAGCTAAAAATCCTCATAAATGTGAGCAGGAAAATTAAGTTTATGGTCTCTACACACGTGAACTGAGACGTGGGGACAAAGCCTATTGATTCGAGCCAGACAGAGACTGTTGTTCCCATCTAGCTCAGGACAGATGATACAAAAGTTATACAAGGTTGAAAGCTAAATGTTTTGTCTCAAGAATATCAGAGATGGTAACCTTTTTGGTACAGACAGCACATTTGGCACTGTTTCCATCGTTGCTCATGGGCTGGTAACCATCCAAAGCGCCATGGCTGGGAAGACCCTCGCTGACAAATCCCTATCCGCTCTCCGCACTGGTTCACACTTTGTTGCAGGTCCAATTGCGATGCGCTAACCTGATATACCTATGTTTGCAACATTTACGAGGTGGTCACAGGTGGAGCAACCAGATAGCTTGTAGCCAATGGAAGCACTAACGCCATATGGTTTCTATATGTAGCCTACCTCACTAATCAATCCCAACCTTTGACTCCTGTTATCTTTCTCTCTCCTTCCAGAGACTCTCGTTCTCACCACTCTATACTTTCCCTATCCTTCTGTCCTCCTTTCTCCTTCTTCCTCCAGATGTTCTCCCTATGTCCTTTCTCACTTCTTTCTATCACTCTCCTCCTTCTTCTAGAGGTTCTCCTTCTCTTTTCTCTTTCCTGCTCTCACCACTTCATCCATTGCCTCCTCACACCTGTGCCCTTTTCTGCTCTAGTCTCTCTCTATGTTCGCCATTCAACTCATAGCTTCCACACCATAGTCCTACTGTATCTCCCTTTCATAGCTCGGGTTGTGAGTGAGGCGTGACTGGGCAATCTGGAGCACCTGTGTGACTAACAGGATTGGACCTTTTGATTGGGTAGGGCCCAATCAAAATGTTCACTTCTCGTGTGTACGATTGTGATTCGGGGCGGCCCGTGGCTCTGCATACCAAGGCACAAAATGTCCGTCAGTAATTTTGGAGTCATGTGGTCCTCTGCTGATGGCCGCCCAACTCCAACATGACACTGCAATCTGCCAATGTGGGGTTTCACTGTGTTCAGGCAGATATAAACTTGCATTTATCTTTCCTCCTCAGATGCAACTTGCAGCTCAGTGTCCCGCAAACAAGGGTTCACAAGCCATTCTTGTTAGCCATGGTATTTCTTTATCTTCATGGATTACAGAGGCACTGTCAAACCAAAAGTAAAGATGACTCTGATTTCTGTATCTTCTTTAGCATTACTCTATTGCACATTCTGGGATCACAAGGAGGATCTCTCATTTAGTGACAGGGTTGTGACATGTGAGGAAAGGGAAGGCAGAGCCTTTGTGGAGTCTCCATATTCCACCTAAGGTGCCAGCAGTTAAGATGCAATGATCTGTCCCTAGAGGTGATCCTCGGGCACCCATCCCATGGCTTTTCAGAAGGGGAATGTTATGAGTTGTAAGTGTTTGTGCGATGGGGAGGGTGAAGGCAAAAGGTGGTTGTGCCTGTGGTTGTACGTATGTTTCTAATGTTTGTTAATCTGCTTAGAATCACATGCTGTGCATAGTCCGACATCCAGTGGTCACTGCAGAGTATTGCATTTTGTTTTCGTAGTCGAAAAGGGGACGTCGACAAGGCGTGTCTGTAACACTATCCCTATAGTGACGTGCATTGTACCCACAATCCCTCACGCGTCGAGGTCCCTCAGATTGTTTTTTTCCGCCCAGATATTGGTCGCCTTAACGCAGAGCTCCTCGAGAGAAACTGCAAAAACATTTACTTGACCCTTTGGTCGTTATCTATTATTAAATACATTACATTAGATCCCTCCTTCGACGTCGAAGCTGCAAAGCTGTTTCACCGCCGAGTAAGAACTTTGACGGCTGTGACTTAGACGGAGGAGATCCTTCGGCACTGCCGAACACGTGGCCTGGCCTCGCCGGCCTAAGACAGTAGGGAAAGTGGGGTCGTGCGACATTTCTTCTATTTCTGAGAATGCCTTTCTCCTTTCCCCCCCTTTCCTTCGGGGTCGTTATCACTCGTATCTATATCCTCAGCTATGGAGAGGACTACTTTGCCCGAAAACTTTAAAGGACCGCAGGGTCAAGAGGTGGGCAGCCTACGCTATGTCTAGAGCTGATTCCTCACCCACCGCCACCAAGTCTGACGAGGATAGTGATAACCCGACCTCCGTTTCGGAAGTTGTAGACCTCTCTAGGGAGCATACCCTCTCCTCTGCGTCTGTCCCCGGCTCCGAGAAGTTCGGCTCATGCCCTACTTATGAGGATGAACACCCTGGCGACACTGACGAACACAGAAGGCATAAACATAAACACACAACCCACAGCACTTCTTCGTCGAAGATGAAGAAAGCCATAGCGCCAACGGAGATGCCGGAACCACCGGTGTCCTCCACCGACCGTAAGGGTCGAAAGCCCTCTCCCCCAATGCAGCGGCGACTGGGCTACCTGCAGACAAGGGCGCTACCACCAATACCAGGCGACGTGCCTCGTAAGAACTAATCGTCGAGAGCTTGGCGCGTATAGTTTCCACGGACAGCCAGAAACGGACGGCGAGTGATACGCCGAAAACCGTTCACAAGGCCAGGGGAACGCCAAAAATGCCAGAAGGGAGGCAGGGACCGCTCCCATGGTCGAAAGAAGGCCCTATCCTACGAGAAGGTTTCTCAGAAGGCGAAGGGACTTTATCCTCGACTTTATGGGACAGACCAAAACGTCTACAGGCAGAACAGCCTCCTTTTTCGCCTCCAGACTGTTCTGGATAGATTTATGTCTACTCCTGAACTAAAAACTCCCAAGAGGCCAAGAGAGGTACTGCATGAGGACCCCAGGGCTAAATACTCAAGGCTATTTAACACCCTTCAAGAGGAATCTAATACCTATGACCTCATTGAAGAAGACCCTCACTTCCAAGAGGACGAAGAATTCTTTGATAATGAAGACCAACAGAACTTAGAAGAAGAAGGTTTTGAGGGAAACCTTGAAATAGGTGGGGGGGGCTTCGAGGAAGACCCAGATGAAGGTGGCTCACAGCCTTGGCAGTCACCAACAGAGTCTACAGACCCTGAGACCATAAACCTTCCCTCTCCTCAGACCACACCGGTCAGGAATCCTTCACCAATAGATGATCAACCCACCTTCAACGCGCTACTACGGAAGGCAGCAGCGCATTTGGAGATTGAAACTGGTGAAATTACTCCCGATACTGATTTTGTAGAAAGAATCATTAAAGAAAAACCTCCCACTAGCCAAACTAGTCAGTTAAGAGACGAATCACTCCATCGCTGTCTACACCGGCACTGGTCAGAGAGGTCAATCCCAGAATTGAAAAACTGTTTACTCCCTCTCATTCAGACCCATTATATATTAGGGGTCACTCAATTCCAGACTCCTTGGTGGTAACTACCACAAGGAAAAGAGCAGGGGTTCCGCTGTCAACCAGCGAAGCACCCCCAGACAAAGAAGGAAAGAAACTCTACGCCCTGGGTAAAAGAATTACAGCCTCAGCAGCTTTTTCAACCAGAATTGCCAATAATACTACCCTACTGGCAAGTTATGCTGATGCCCAATGGGGCAAATTACGGAAGTACCTTGAGGAAGTCCCTGAGCCTTTAAGAACTCGCTTATTGACCACAGTAACAGAAGGAACTCTGGTTAACCAGAGCATCATTAAAAACACTCTTGATGCTGCAGGAATGGCTGGCCATTCTTTAGTCCAGGGAATACTTCTGAAGCGTCATGTCTGGCTCTGCAATTCTGGGTTTAAGCCAGAAACCCAGGCGTCACTCATTAATAAACCAATAGAGGATTCTAACCTCTTTGGGACAGCAGTGGACGACGCAATGGAGACTGCGAAGAAGGATTTCGACACCCTCAAGACTTTAGACCAAATCTCGAGGCCTCCCAATAAGCGAGGTTTCGGCAACAAACACTTTTTTCGAGGCCAACGCCAACAACAGCAACAACAACAGCAGTAAACTGCAGGCAACTGGTCCTCTACTCAGGGAACCAGTGGCCAGTACACGCAAAGAGGACAGCGCCATGGCAAGGGTAGAGGTCGGGGCCCCACTCCCAGAGGATCCCCGGCTACCAACACCAAATGACCCGAAGGTTCGGGTCCCCTCCCATGCATCGCCGGTCAGGGGCCGGTTAACATCTTTCCTACCAGCATGGGAGGGAATAACATCAGACCACTGGGTATTGTCAACCATAGTCCGCGGTTACTGCATAGAATTCAGTCAGTCCCCCAAGTACAGACCCCCAAGGGGACGACGCTTATCACCGGAGCACCTCGCCATTCTTCTTCAAGAAGTGGAACTGCTGCTACTAAAAGGAGCAATAGAGGTCGTGCCTCTATCACAGGTAACATAAGGTATTTATTCAGTGTACTTCCTTGTACTCAAAAAAGGACTTAACCATGCGCCCTGTATTAGACATGCGCCCAGCGAACAAATTTGTCAAACCTCAAAAATTTCACATGGTGACCCTACATGAAGTAATCCCCCTACTTTCACAGGGAGATTACATGACAACACTGGACATGAAAGATGCATACTTTCATATTTTAATGTTGCCAGCGCACAGAAAATACCTCAGGTTCATGATAGAGGGCAAACACTACCAGTTCAGAGTGCTACCCTTCGGCATAGCGTCAGCGCCGAGGGTATTCACAAAAGTACTGGCAGTGGCAGCGGCCCACCTGCCCAGGTTGTCCATCCCAGTTACCCTTACCTCGAAGATGGCTCATAACTGGGGATTCTTATGAGACATGCTTCTCAAATACCTAAAAGACTGTAGACCTTTTGTTCCAACTGGGCTTCTCCATCAACGAGAAGAAGTCCAGCCTAGATCCCAGCCAGATCAAACAATTCCTAGGGGCTCTAATTCGAACAAAGGACGGCCTCATCTTCCCCTCCAACGAGAGGGTCCAAAATATGCTGTTTCAGATCCCTCAATATGTGGCCAGTCGAGAGGTGACGGTACGCAAAGCAATGCGTTTGCTAGCAATGATGGCGTCATGTATATATTTGGTACCTCATGTGCGTCTGCGCATGCACCCAATGCAAGAGTGGCTTAACAGCCAGTGGTGTCAGGCCAGCGGACAATGGGACGATCTAGTGGTGGTCTTGCAGGCCTTGGTTCTCTCGCTACGGTGGTGGTCGAAGGAAAACCTTGTAATAGGGAAACCATTCACCACCCCCGCAGTGGAGGCCACTCTAACCACAGACGCATCCCTCACAGGATGGGGGGCTCACCTATCCCATCAGACTGCACACGGAGTTTGGACTCCAAGTGTTGCGTCCAGACACATAAACTTGCTGGAACTGCTAGCAGTCTTCAAAGCACTGAAGGCTTTACAGGCACACCTGCAAGGGAAGACAGTGATGGTCCTCACAGACAGCACCACAGCCATGTACTACCTGAACAAGCAAGGGGGCACTCACTCTCCAGGACTGTCCAAGCTGTCCCAGAACATCTGGAAGTGGGCTCTCAAACACATGTTCCTGTTGTCACAACATGTTCCAGGGGAACTCAATCTGCTAGCAGACGAACTCAGCAGAGACTTCCCTCTGCCCGCAGAGTACGAATGGCGGTTACAAGAAGACATCGTCTTCGACATTTTCACACAATGGGGATTCCCAGAAAGAGATTTGTTCGCAACTCTGGAGAACTCCCAATGCCAAGATTACACCTCCAGGTACCCCCAGAACCAGTCCAAGGGGAACGGTCTATGGATAACATGGTCAGGGAAATGTGTTTACACATTTCCCCCGACTCCCCTTCTCAACAAGATAGTGCACAAGATGCACCAGGAACCAGTCACCATGATACTAGTGGCCCCTATGTGGGCCCGGCAGCCATGGTTTGCTCACTTGATGGAGATGTCTCTATCTCCTCCAGTGAAACTTCCCTGCCCATACAACATGTTGTCACAGGACAAGGGCAGAACGCTACACCCATGCCCACAGACCCTGAATTTAGCAGCCTGGCTCCTGAGGTCATAGAATTTGGACATTTACAACTCCCTCAAAGATGCACGGAGATTCTTAGGGAGGCTAGGAAACCTAACACTCGTTACTGCTATTCTAGCAAATGGAAGAGATTTGTCATCTGGTGTAGAAATAAGAGCATCAATCCCGTTGACTGCTCTCCCACACATATTGTCCTTTACCTGACTCACTTATTAGACACAGGATTGGTCTTTAATTCTATTAAAGTTCATCTAGCTGCACTTTCCGCATACACCACTTCTCAACTCAAAGTGTCATGGTGGAAAGTCCCAGTTATTAAAGCCTTTATGGAGGGAGTAAAGAGGATACACCCTCCTATAGCCAACCTAGGGCGTGGCCTGGAGCTGATGGTGAGCAGCGGCCGATCCGCCGAGCTCCGGCCGAGACGCCGTTTCCTGATCCTTTCATCCGGCAAATGTGAAGCGACAACCCGCTGGAAAGCACGCAACTGTGGGGGAAGCGGTTCCTCCCAAGCCCCCCTTGGAAGATCGAGCTGCCGGACCCCCTAGACGCTGGTGGTAGCCCCGGTACATGCTCCCCCTCCAGCCACGCCCGAACCCAAGATGGCGCGCTGAGCAGCTCACCGAGGCCCTCGTCTGAAGTGCCCACACTGGCGCGCTCCTGCGACCATACAGCGGAGAAGCTTGGCGGGAAGGCACTGCCCAGCAGTGCGGATCTACGGCCGACACCCCACCGCAGCCGGCACCTGATTTTCTGTGCTCCGGCTCAGCTCCGGCTGACACTACGCACCGCTGCGGCAAACACCACGAGGGCGCTCCTACATCTACGGGCCCCTGCATCACGTATCCCGCGGACGGAATATGTGCGGTCCACACTGACGCTGCCCACCTTGGATCGAGGTGGTTGCTCCTGCCCACGAAGCAGCAGCTCCTCCTGGTACGGGCCACCGGAGTGAAGCCGAGCAGAGCCGCAGCCGAATCACGTAGATCGATCTGCCCACCAGGAGGACCGGAGCCTACCCAACACGACAGAAGAGACACGGAACGCACCGGAGACAGTGCCCCGGCGGATAAGGTGCGTGCAACCGCGGGACGCCCGCGGGCAGTGATCCCGATACTGTCCCCCCTTGTTACCTCCTGCATCCACCTCCTTGGACAGACTCCAAGGACACCCGGCTGGGCCCGTACAGAAGCGGGCTTCACTTCCATCTCACAGCCGCCACTAACAGAACCTAGTGTGCTCCACTACCGGAGCCATTGAGCCCGGCTACCCGGGTGCGGGCGTTGCTGGGACAGCGGCAACGGGGGACTTAATTCCTGGGGAGGCCTGGGAGTACTTACAGCACTAATGACCAGCACCTCTGATTACGCACAACCATAGGCACTGAACTCTCCGAACACAGTTCACCCGAAATCTCCCCCCTTGGGCGCAAAGGCAAGCGGCCCTCAACTTTCACTCTAGTGGAGACCAGGATTCTGGACTTCAGTGTACCCCCCACAGCTACCCCACAATGGCCGCCAGAAATAAAAATAAAGCTGCCACTATGGACTCCTATGTCTCAGCCAGCGCTAAGACCCCTACCCAAGCCAAGACCACCCCCTCCGAAACGCTCGGCCGTCCGATGAGGACGCAAGTGATAACCACTCTCAAATCCTCGAAGCTATTGCCTCTCTAAAAACCCACATAGACTCCAAGATCGACGAACTCAAAGTTGATATACAACTAATTCGACAAGATGCACGCAAATTAACTGAGAGGGTAACGACCTTGGAGAACTCAACGGAAGAGTCGGCTGGGGCCACTGCTGCACTACAAACGGAGGTCTCGAACTTGAAAAGGAGGGTCGCATTCCTTGAGGAAAGGTCTGAGGAGGCCGAGGGTAGGGCCAGACGGGGGAACATCAGGATCCTAGGGGTCCCAGAGGGAAAAGAAGGCCAGAACACCACATCCTATTTTGAAACCCTGCTGTTGCAGGAGATTGGGGCCGGCAACCTGTCACAGGGATTCGCAGTCGAAAGGGCCCACAGATCCCTCCAGAAAAGACCTCCCCCCGGCTCTCACCCACGTCCAATAATAGCGAAGATTCTGAATTTCCAAGACAGAGAAGCTATATTGAGATACTCCAGAGAAACAGGTCCTATTGAGCAGGGTGACTCCAAGATATCCATGTACCCGGATTACACTCAGAAAGTGCAGAGGGAAAGGAACTCATTTGTCCCGATCAAGGCAAGGCTTCGCCAACTGAACTTCAAATATAGGCTGCTTTATCCGTCTCGCCTGAGGGTAATCCATAATGGGCGAGTGGTATTCCTTAACAATCTGGAGGCAGCCAACATGTGGCTGGAAGACAACAATTTAGCGGATGGCAAAGAAGCCCCACAGGAGAAGGATTGAATCACAGTGGCCTCTCACAACCCCTACACGCGGTCACAAAGAGCGCATGAAACCCATGTTGCTGGTCCTTAGAAGGTAATCCAGTTAACAGTTCGCAATAAGGAAGCGGCCCTCGTTCGGCCCCGCCGCCTCGCACCAGCCCTACCCCCGGCGAAAAATCCAATCGGGCCAGTTCTCCGCCCGACCCAACTCGCGCCTGATCCACGGATGGGTCCAGATGGCTCGAGAGCGCCTGAGCACCGCAACACCATTGTAGTAGCTGGGTGCACCAGTTTTTCTAATGTTCTTCGTTTTGTTAGTTTTACAGTCTTCGCTCCACTACAGCTGAAAAATCACGAGAAGGTCCCAAGAAATGGCCCAAGAGCTAGTGAATCAGAAGATTCCCACATACAACCTGCTACCTGCAACCTGATGTCACACCTGCGCGAAGAGGTTGTGGCCCCTGCCAATTCTGGAACACTGAATCAATGGCATCACATCTTACAGTGATGACGTGGAACGTGAGGGGAATGGGCTCGTATCTCAGGAGGAACCGCATACAATCTTACCTCAGGAGGAAGAAAGTTTCGATTGCAATGTTACAGGAGACCCATCTAACGGAAGAAGCCATGTCCAAACTTGCAGACTGATGGGAAGGGACTATGAGAGGGTCCCCGTACTCCAAATACGCGAGAGGCGTGCTAATATGGGTGAACCGAACGTGCCCTTCCAACTACAGGGGTGCGAATCCGACAAGGAAGGAAGACTCATAATAATGTGGGGCACCATTGAGCAGACCCGGATTTGTCTGGCCAATACATACTTTCCACAAAATGGAATCCTGTCATACCTAAGTGCACTAAATGCTAAATTGGCACACCATCGAGGCCGCACTTTTATATGGGGAGGAGACTTCAATTGCGTCATGGACACGGCGATGGATAGATCCATCCCTCCCACCCAACCAAACAATCCCGCAACTCGTACTCTGACGGAGACACTTGCACAACTTAACCTGGTGGACATCTGGAGGGCACAGCACCCAGCTGACCGAATCTACTCGCACTACTCAGCTCCACACGGAGTACATACAAGAATCGACTACCTGTTCATTGACAGGGAGCAGGCTCACCTGGCAGCAGTAACGGAGTACTTGGGGAGATCTGTCTCAGACCATTCCCCGCTGTGTATGCATTGGCAGTTACGAGGACCCAAACCTCCGATACCTATGTGGAGGATGCCTACCCCGGCACTAGAAGACCCAGAATTCAGAGAAGACCTAGCCGAAAGACTCGAAGAGTATGTCGAAATCAACACAGGATCGGTGTCCACATGGAGCACACTATGGGAAGCCATGAAGGTGGTTACCAGAGGCGAAATTATATCAAGAGCGGGAGGACCTCGAAGACGGCTAAAGGCGTCACTGGAAGAACAGGAAGCAGAGATCACGGCCCTGGAATCCACCTCAGACATCACCCCGGAGATCGAGGGGAAACTGAAAACGGCTCGCGAAAAATGCCAACTATCTTGGGACAGATTGGAGAAATTTGACTTTGCAACCCATACCACTAGATCCCACAGAGAGTCAGATAAACCAGGAAGACTTCTGGCCTGGCTATGCAGGCGAGAACACCCTAAACATCTACCAACGGAAATAAAGGACGGCAAAGGTATATCCCACAAGTCGCAAATGAGGATCAATGAGGCCTTTGCGAAATTTTACTCTAAACTGTATGCCCATGCAACCCAGATACCCATCGAAGACTTAATGGAAACCCTAGAGGAGATAAACCTACCCCAAATATCCAATGAGCAGAGGGATGAACTGGAGATGGAGATCACTCCCGACGACGTGAAAGAGGCTATCAGGTCACTGGCCACCAACAAGACCCCCGGTAGCGACGGCCTACCGCCGGAATTTTATAAGACATACGAATCAATACTCACCCCTATCCTACACGAAGTTTAACAAGAGGCCTACGCGAACGGGATCCTGCCCAACACCATGAGAGAAACTATAATTATCCCCATGCTGAAGCCACACAAACCACCCACTGATTGCGACTCCTATCGCCCTCTGGCCATGTTAAATTATGACAGCAAGATCCTTACCTCGATACTGGCCAGCAGACTCGCCAGGGTGATGGGGTCCATAATTCATGAGGATCAGAACGGCTTCGTCCCGAGACGCAACACTACAGCTAACCTGAGGAGGCTACAACACATCATGGCCGAAACATATGAATCTGTGGAGGACCTGGCCGTAATTTCACTTGACGCCATCAAGGCCTTCGACTCCATCTACTGGGAGTGGCTCATGCAGTTCTTGGGAGGCTTCGGCTTCGGTAAGGGCTTCATCAGATGGATCCAGGTACTCTACAGGTCTCCGATGGCTAGGGTCAAGACGGGCAAAATAGTCTCCGAAGCCTGGGAAATACAGAGGGACACGAGACAAGGATGCCCACTCTCACCTATGTTGTATATACTGGGACTAGAACCGATTGCTATATACTTCCGCCAACAGTTTTTCGAAACTGGCATCAGGGTGGGTAATGACTATAACATCATATCAGTATACGCGGACGACGTCCTTCTTTACTTGAGGAATCCTGAAGTAAACGCACCAACATCTCTGGAGGTGCTCGATAACTTCGCAAAATACTCTGGGATACAGTTCAGCAGACACAAATCCTCTGCATTTCCTCTGGCCGGTCTGCGAGATACCCCAGTAAGTGAACTCCCATCTATAGGGATAAAATGGCAAACCGACAAATTCCGATACCTAGGAATCAATGTGGGCCACACTCCGCAGCTCACACATGAGCACAACACCGAGGTCGCAGTCACCACCCTCCGGAGATCTATAAAATTCTGGTCCAAACTACCACTAACAATGGTTGGTAGAGCAGCAATTACCAAGATGATAATCCTCCCCCGATTCCTGTACTTTTTTGTGAACATTTGCCACTACATACGGCCACCATTCTTCAAGAAGCTAGAGGCCATCATCAAAGACTTCTTGTGGGGTCCCCACAGGCACAAATTGGCGCTGGCCACGCTAACTCTGCCACACAAGGAAGGTGGAATAAAACTCCCTGATCTACAGCTCTACTACTTGGCCGCCCAACTCAGTCACGTCACGAAGTGGTTGTCAGATGAATCATCGGCTGAACTAGGGCTACTGAAGCAACCCCACACCAATTTAATCCCCAAAGAAACTCTATGGTACCCCACCCGGCAACCTTTGGACACCCCCCTGATCGTTGAGCTCGGCAGGAAGGTATGGGCCAGGGCCTGCTATATAAGAAAGGTGAAACACCCGTATTCGCCCGACAACCCTATAATGGTCGATGTGTGCAACACGAAGGTAGAGATCTCCACAGCTAGGAGATGGGAAGAAGCTGGCATATACACATGGGGGGACCTGTTCGAGGATGGAGAATTTAGAGACTTCGAGTCGCTACAGGACAATGATGGAATACCCAAGGGTCAATCCTCTGGTACCATAGGCTCAAACAGACCGCCAAGAAGCAGTGGAATGTCTGGCCGGAGGAACCCGCCCCAGACACGCTGCTACAGGAGATGCACTACCTTTCGGATGGATGGAGACCAATCTCCAGGCTCTACAACAAGCTCATAGACAGACCTAATCCCAAAGGAACGGCACTTAAGGAGAGATGGCAAGCAGACTTTGAAACACCACTCACAGACAAGGAATGGGAGAGAGCACTAATATACCCCAAGAAAGTGTCGAGAAACGCCAGGTATGGTCAGATACAACTGAATGTCCTCCATCGGACATATATGACTCCCCAAAGGGTCGCTGCATTCAATGAGAGGGTCCCACTGACGTGCCCATGGTGCGGAAATGACAAGGCAGACATGATTCACATGTTTTGGACCTGCACTAAGGTGATGTCACTATGGTCCAAAGCTAAACAATCCTGTATGGATGCTGGAATGGAAGGATACGCTTGGACACCTGGTGAATGCCTTCTAGGAACTTATCCCAGACCAAGTAAAATCAAACATATTGTGAAACTAATGGACATTTCATGCATATTAGTTAAAAGAACCATAGCGATGGCCTGGAAGGCACCTGCAGGCCCGAGGCACGAACGCTGGCTAAACGAGATGGCAAGATGGACCGCTGCCGAAACCAGAGCCTGGCAGGACGGAACCATATCTTGCGGTGATATCACAAGCGGCACTCTCGACTCCTGGAAGGCCCTCCTGTGAGACATGCGATTCAACGCAGACCACAAGCCTCCTGAGCACCAACAGCGTGCGACAGCAGGAGATAAGCTGCACCACTGCAAAGTCGAAGCCCGCTGGGACAGATCCCCCCCCCCTCACTTCCCGAGATACTAACATTTTGACCTAATGTGCCATTCCGGACCTCACATACACCTTATACGAAGACTGTTGTTGTTACTGTTGTACCCTTTTGTTCTGTTATAGTTCCCATGCATATACCGTTTTATTCCTGTTCTAAAAACCAATAAAAATACCTTGGAGAATAGCCAACCCAGCTCCCGGATGGTACCTAAATGTGGTACTTACCAGGCTTATGGGCTCACCCTTTGAACCCATGCACAAGGCATCCCTTAAGGACCTCACTCTTAAGACTGCTTTCTTAATAGCTATCACCTCCATTAGGAGAGTGAGTGAACTACAGGCGCTCTCTATACTAGACCCCTTTGTAACAGTTCACAAAGATAAGGTGGTTCTTCGCACACATCCCAGGTTTGCACCCAAATTTATTTCAAAATTCCATGTCAACCAGTCTATAGAACTACCAACGTTCTTTCAAAACCCTTCGCATTCAGGAGAAAGGAGCCTGCATACACTAGATGTGCGCAGAGCCGTCATGTTTTATATGGAAAGAACTAGACCTCGGAGAAAGACTAATCAGTTCTTTGTCTCAGTGGCAGCAGGAAGAGAAGGAGATGCAGTTTCAAAATCCACTATATCTAGATGGATTGTCCAATGCATCACTCTCTGTTACACTCTTGCAAAGAGAGAACTACCCCTCAAGCCGAGAGCACATTCTACTCGTGGCACTGGGGCTTCCATAGCATTCATTGCAAATGTCCCTCTTGTGTCCATTTGCAAAGCGGCAACCTGGAGTTCTGTACACACCTTTACAAAACACTACTGTCTAGATGCCCACTCTAGATCTAATTCCCAGGTGGGACAAGCAGTATTAAACATCTTTTCTCTACTGCTCCTTCTCACAACCCACCTCCAAATCCGGGTACTGCTCGCTAGTCTATGCACAGCATGTGATTCTAAGCAGATTAACAAACATCAGAAGACAATGCATTACTTACCGTAAAAGCATTTCTGATGGTTGTATCTGCTTAGATTCACATGCGCCCACTCTTCCTCCCCGCTCGGATGGAAGGAACATAGACATCCTTTATCTATCTCTCTCTTTTCTGTACTCACTCACGTCTATTAGGCTCCCTCAGGGCAGAAAAAATACAAACAGTGGGACCTCGACGCGTGAGGGATTGTGGGTACAATGCACGTCACTATAGGGATAGTGTTACAGACACGCCTTGTCGACGTCCCCTTTTCGACTACGAAAACAAAATGCAATACTCCGGAGTGACCACTGGATGTTGGACTATGCACAGCATGTGAATCTAAGCAGATACAACCATCAGAAATGCTTTTACGGTAAGTAATGCATTCTCATGTGAGAAATGGAAGGTAGCAAGGTGATCCTTTGTATATGTATGCTTATCTATATCTGCGGGCTGCTTATTTGTGTAGAGGCACTGAAAGAGGCATTTGCAGAGGAAAGGCAAGAGAGGGTAAAGTGGCAGGTGTTTTGTGGAGGGGAAGAGATGAAGAACTACATGAATGCACAGGGATGGGGCTTTTCAAACAGCCCCATGTAATCAGGCGCACCTTCTTCCAGTTCTGGCATTTTAGGAAACATCATTTCTGTGGCTGCTAATACTTGCCTTTTTGTTTCTCAGCAAATGAACAGACCTACAAATCCCAGCCATCAAATTGCTGTTTACTCATATATATCATTTGAGAGTCACCAGGGTTACCAGCTGCTATGCCTGGCAACGCCTCTGCTACCACTGGCATTGCCTCTCCGACGTCTGGTTAATGGATTACAGCCACTCTGTCAAACCAAAAGTAAAGATGGCTCTGTTGAGCATCCTCTTTACTCTTGTAAGTTACAACCCCTTAACAGGCTCCCCTTGGTGTTAGCTATGTTGAATGACATTATTGGGGCCTATGGGCTGCACCTGGCATATGATGGCAGCTATTGGGGTTGGGAGGCTGCACATTACATATGTGACAATACCATGCACAGGATATATTAACTGGTGTTGGGTGACATTACTGTGGCATTTGAGGTTGTGATTTGCATATTAAGGGAGTAACTGGGCATGTGAGGCTGTGCTTTGCATATTATGGAATTACTAGGCATATGATGCATTTGGTGGCAATGGATAGCATTTCTTGGGCATTGTAGGGATTTACTTGGCATATGAAGGCAGCACCTGGATGTCAGGTTGTACTTAACATATAATAACCTTGGCTTCACCAACTCCTCAGACACAGAGGCCACTGCCCTATCCAATTCCATGACAGCCTTAGGCTGCTTCCAACGCATCACAGAACCCACACATTCCTACGGCTGCATCATAGACTGGCCCGTGGATCATAAAAGTAACATCACTGTCCTATTCAACCTTCCATGCCCATGGTCAGATGACCATACCATCACATTCACCATTCCCACCCCCATCAAACGCACTAAGCTAGCTTCTGCCCCATCTACTATCCTGGCCCGTAGCAGCTGCAACCTGAACAACGATAGCATCAGCCCACTTCTCAACCACCCCCTCACCCCATCCAGGACACTACAACCCTGGTAGAACATTATAATGTCATGCTATGTAACCCCATAGACCTCTTGGCCCCCGTGAAGCCTGAAAAATCAAAAAGGCCCTAGCCCATAACTCCTGGTTCACCTCAGATCTTCGTGCCACCCGAGCTACAAAAAGAGCTACAGAAGCGGCCGGGCACAAAGACCTGACCACAGCAAACAAAGCCCACCTCTCTAAAATCTCCCTCCACTACAAACAATCAATTCACAGCTCCAAAGCTGCCCCCTACAACAAAAGAATCACTAAGGCAGCCTCTACTTCTCGTGAACTGTTGTCTATCCTCCGAGAGCTAGAGACCCCTATCACTCCAACTTTTACATCATGAAAGACAATGGCTGGTGTCACAGAATCCAAGATACCCTCACAGGCATAATGGCACAGCTACAAGCCAAAATAAAAGCCACACTGTCATGCATACCAGCCGCCTCGCCTCCCTTCCGACCACCCAAACATCCTAGAGACCCCCCCCTCTTCCAGTTCCAACCCACCATTACCTCTACCCTTGCCAACAGCATCAAAGGTCTCAAGCCTTCCTGTTGTAAAGGAGATATCTGCACAGCCTCGATGGTAAAGGAATGCGCAGAACCCTCATTTCCCCCATCACTAACTTCTTCTTCGCCACTTGCACTGTCTCTTCTACCCTGAAAAAATTCTAGATTTCCCCACTGCTCAAAACACCCTCTTGACGCGTCAATCCCCACCAACTACCAACCCATAACAACAGTCCCCTTCCTCCTGACAATTATGGATAGTCGTGTACCTACAGATCCAGAAAGTCCTCGAATTCCACCGCATTTTGGGGACTCTGTAATCATGTTTCCGCCCACAACATTGGACTGAAACATCGCTTCTAGACCTGAAGAATCAGCTTTATGGTGCAAATGACTGCAGCAACCTTTCACTTCTCCTTTTGCTTGACCTCTCGGTGGCCTTCGACCTCGTGGACCACCAGATCCTGTGCCAGAACCTCATGTCCTCAGCCCACTTGTCTCCTGACACTGCCAAATGGGTTGCCTCTTTCCTGGCTGATAGATCCTCTCTAGTCTTTCTCAGACCCAGGCTCTCATCTTGCAGAGTACCCCAAGGCTCCTGCGTCTCTCCCACAATCTATAATGTGTATACAAAACCAGTGTTTGACCACCTTGACTCTCTCAGCATTTCATACTCTAATTATGCCTATGACACACAGGTTCTTATCCCCCTCACTGGCGACCACTCCCTGGACACTCTCAGAGTAAACATGATCTATTGAGCTATCTAATCCTGGATGGCCGCACACAGCCTCTGTCTTAACAATGAAAAAACAGAACTTCTCCTCATCGGCCCTCCCGCCTGCCGGGTAAATTTAAACCAGGCCTACAAAGCATTCATATTTGACGGACACAACATCTCTGTCGCTACCTTCCCTCAAAATCCTGGCGTATACCTTGACTCCTCACTATGCATGACTCTCCCGGTCAACCAGATTGCCTTGTCATCGGGCTACGCCACTAAGCTCATCAACGCCAGTAAACCCTACCTGTCCACCAAGAATCGGCTAGAATTAGCCTGTGTCTTCATAGGGTCTAAACTTGATTACTGTAACTCATTAGTATGTGGCACTTCTGAAGAAAACATGTACAAGTTACAAATAATACAAAACAATACCCTCCGGGCAGCACTAGACATTGGCAAGCACAATCACATCTCAGAGGCCAGAAGGTCTGCCCAAAGGCTCCCGGATAAGGACAGAATCAAGTCCAAGATCCTGTCCATCATCCATTGATGCCTTTCTAATGACCCACTCCCCCCATACCTTGCTCAACAAATCAAGAAACATTGTTTGGCAAGGCCTTTAAGAACGGCCTACAAACATTGCCTCATCACGCCAGAATTTAATCGGAAAAGATCAGGGGGATCCAGCTTCCCTCTCCGCACCTCTGCCCTCTGGAATGACCTTCCACCCTACCTGCGAGATGAACCATCCTACAACGCATTCAGGAAAAATCTCAAAACCTACCTTCTTCAACCATCATTTCCCCTTCCCAGCCTTTCTCTCTTGTCTCATTTTTTCTACAACTGTTTCTATGTCTTTGTAACCAGCGCCTCAATGCACATGGGTTTTGCGTGCTTCTTTATAAATGTACAAATAAATAAAATAAATAAATTACTGCATCTGGCAAATGGGGACAAAACAGAATTTGGTGTCAAGCTTGGCATACGAGTGGCTACAATTGACATACTATGGCAAATCCTGGAAAGGTGGGCCTGTATTTAGCAAATCATGACTGATAAGATGGTAGTAAATAGCCATGTGGTTTGTACTGGCATATGGAGGCAGTGCCCGTGGCCTATGTTGGTTCTTCTCTGTGTACCCATCACATCATAAACACACTCATAGCATTTCATGGAGAAACCTTAGTTAAAATGTGGCTATTGCTTGTAATGATGTTGTTAAAAATGTATAAATAAAATCACTTAAAAATCTTACTTTTTTAAAATGTGGTTAGTAACTATGATAGTGTTTTGCTTGCTTTAGCAACTACATATTAATCTTTACCTCATTTAAGTTCTTTTATGTCTGTCATACCACTTTCTGCTATTTCCTCAGGGTCAAAGACCATGTGACATTACTTCCTGTGGTGTCAAGAGGCGTGTGATGTTACTTCGGCTAGCCCTGGCATGTTGGTATATTAAAGTCCCTGTGTTCACTAAAATGTCATGTGTGGATGGACAAAGGTGGTTCTGGCCACATGGAGTCACTGGGCCAGTTAGCAATTCTAGAGGAGAGCTTTACAATACAAAGAAGGCCTTAAAGTGTTTGGCTATATGGCACATTTCCTGAACATGTGTTTGTCTCTGCAGGCAGTACAGATCATAATTGGCCTGGTGTGTGTCTCCTTCGCTGTGATGCTCTGCTTCGTGAGAGTGTCCTTAATGTATCATATTAGTTCCTGCTTCTGGACCGGTTTCCCAGTGAGTATTTGCCATCATATTTAGGAGTGAAGAAATGGTGTTTTTCAGTTACTGCTGAATCGAATATTTTTGGGATGCTAAATGGCTCTCCAACTCATTCCTAGTTGTGTAAATCGGGCGCTGTTGGGTCATTGCTTGTGCTTCAAATCTCAGTGTTCCCCCCAATGAAGGCTCCAAGTCATACAGAAATATGCAGAGGGGCCTCATTATGAGTGTGCCAGTGTGAAAATAACATGCCAGTATTACTGCATACCGGCACTTTACCGCACCGGTACACTCCAGGTTTGCCGGTAGGGTGGTGGATTTTCCTCCAGCTCTGAGCTCGAGGTATATCCGCCACCCTACTGGCAAAAATCTGCAGGTATTACCGCCACCCATAACGGCAAATCCCCCCATGGAGTTGTGTGTGACTGTGAGTGATTCCGGCAGACCAAGTGGTGGAAATTGGTATTACAGTTTTCCAGTATCCGGCTGGTAATGTCGGCAGGATACCGGCAAACTTGTAATGAGGCCCAATGAAGAGAAGGAGAGAAGGACTGCCCAACTGCTTCTAAGTTCAAAAAGAAACATCTATTCGATATTGTGACAATCGACTCTTGCAACGCGTTTCACGCACAAACCAGCTTATTCAAGGCAGATGAATTCAAGGATATAAGACGGGCGTCTCTAATAGTCACTATTTAAATCATAATAAAATGATTATCAACTGAAGTCCTGTATTACTTTGCTAAAACACTCACTTAAACAAATGAGTTGATTGAATCATCTCAGGATGTGGACTCTATCTTCAGTGGCAGCAGAGGGTTTGTTCATCCAGCATATAGTAAAGATTTGTCTGCTGGAGAAATTTGCTACATTCATGAGGTACAATTTTAGGAATTCATTCTTAAAGTCAATCAACATAATTACCATTCTGCATTCAACTCTTACAGTTCCTTCACCTCATACACCTACTATTCCACTGGATATCATACTTATGCCCAACCCTCAGTCAGACCCATCTTATTACTCACAAGGGAACAACTCTCTGGCTCAGAAGAGGTCGGTTTCTTGACTCATGATAGAATAGTTCCATGGGACAAATTGAGTTCAAGGGGAAGTTGAAACATATCTCTCTTTCGGATGCAGAATATACATTTTCAACTTTATATCATTGGAGTTCTTTGTCAAAGGTAATCTTCGGGCGTCAATCTTCATATGGAAAGCAGATATTGAAATACATCTGATGAGCAGGAGCTAAAAAGCTGAGTCTGGGTATCAGACATCACTCATTAAGCATAAGCTATCTCTGGGGAACTAGGAGGAAGTACATAGCATGTCACAAATCTGACTTCCATAGAAGAGGCAAACTAACTTCTTGTCCTTTATAGAAGGCCCATTATGATTTAAATGTCATTTTTGAGACATGCCCTAGTGCCTCTTCATCCAAATGCATAGAGTTAATGTTTGTATGGTCATGGTTGGCCTAGGGAGCTTTTAATGTAGTCAATGGCAGCAGATGGTATGGTGTTAGCAAGGTGCTTCTAGTTTACAAGTAAGAGCTAAATAGATCCCAGAAATTGCAATCCCCGAAATAGTGAGCAGGATTGGCTGGGCCCTAATGATGCCTGCAGGTATTTTCTGGTCCAATCCATAAACATCAGTAATATGTCGGCTCATCGGGTTGTGCGCTGTGGGGTGGCACAAAAGGTAGCAGGAAATACCTATAGGGCACCAGTAACATCTGCAGAGCTGCTCACACCCGTAACAAGGAGTATGTTTTGCAGGCTCAGTCAAGAGCAGGTTTCTCTGGCTGAATGGAGAGGACTTCAACACATTTTCTTCCACAGAGCTCCATCCACATTCACCGCATACAATTAGATTGTCATTTTTACATAAACTCTTATGCCATGTTATGTGATATTTGTACGTTGCCTAGCTGCCATTGTTATGGCCTCAAGGCACTTTTTTGTGGTCTAGGAATTCAGTAGATTTTAGCCGAAACATTACATTATAGTCTATACTTTACATTGCAGGAAAATAACAATTGCCTTGGCAAATCTGTCTAGTTCTGTAACATTACCCTTGATAGTTATGTGTTGGTTGGGGAGTACTGTGTACTTGACTATTGGGGGTGATTACAAGTTTGCCAGTCCAGAAATGACGGTACTGGTAACCTTGCGGGTACCCTTGTTTCCGGACTGGTAAACTACGAGTTCTGCGAGTGGGTGACTTTCAGCCCGCCAGGCCTGACCTGGCGGGCGGAACGGCACCTGCCCCCAGACCTCGACGGATGCACCGGCACCATTCATTAATGGTGCGGTGCATCCGTCCTCCCCATTCCCATTGAGTCCAATTGGACTCAATGGGAATGGGGAGTAATATTTCCTGGCAATGGGGAATTACCGGGACCGCCAGGGCTGTAATGCCCCGATAAGTCCCCATTGCCTGGTGCCGGAAAATTCATGACTCCGGCGGCAGCCGTGCTGGTATTAGCCGGCACGGCTACCGCCAACCTCGTAATGACCCCCTATGTCTCTTAGTTACAGTAGTGATTGATGACATGAAAACAGAATTTGGGACATGGGACTTGACAAAGTCCCCATCATGGCCTTTATTGTAGTTGAGGGGGACGTCTAAGGGGCGAGGGGCTGCTACCCGCAGTGTGATGCGGGACCTAGGGGTGGTATGGAGAGGAACCACTGGCCACCTATGTCATTACGCACACAGGAGGCGGGGATTGCTGCATCAACCCCAGTACATTACGAAAACCTACACCTTTCCAACTTAGATTGTTAGCCCTGCTTACCTCAGAAACCCTTGAAGCAGACAGGACTGATGGGCAGACCCGGTATGAAGGCGAGACACATGCATGCACAGACCTGAAAGAAGTTCCTAGATGGCAGACTGGCTCCTTGAAACCATGGTCCCACCTGTTCACAGGACCCGCATCAGAACATGTACAACACCTGAGAATCAATAGTAATTCAAATCTGACCAATGCGATAAAAGTCTCAATAACCATACACACCTAAAATCCCTTGTCCTGATCTCCACCCCTGTGGAGACGAGTAAAATGAACTCCCCAGAGAGGGGAAGTATGGGTTGCTAGTGACGTAGATAGTGAAGCAGCAATGTAGGGCAGTGACAGTGAGCGAGAGAGTGATCATTGGAGAGAGCTGAGGGGTGAAGGAGACATGAGAAGACAAGGAGGAGGTTGGAGAAAGCAGAAGATCAGTTTAAGAGGATTGGAAGGAGCAGAGAAGGGGTGGAGGAGGAGGTTGGAGAAAGGAAAGGAGTAGGAAGGTAGACGGTTGCTTAGTGGAGGAGCAGCACATCATAGGCAAGGAGGAGAATAGCTTAGATGAGGCAGAGTCGAGCATCACAAATGGGCAGCAAGCAGTTTAGAGGAAGAGTAGAATAAGGTTTGAGTAGCAGTTGTCAAACATCACAGAGAAAGAGAACAGTTTGGAGGAGGGGGGAAGCATTCTAGAGGAGGAGGAGCAGAGTAGAATAAAATAGGATAGGACAGGAGGTGGGACACTACATCACTGGGAAAGGTGAGAAGGAGTGTAGTAGAAGAGAGGAGATGGGAGAGGTGGTCTCTAACACCAAGAAGGGTCTGGTCAAGAAGGGTGCAGCAATGTTCATGTGCATTGCATCAAGAAGGTTGATAGACAGCAGAAGAGAAGTGGCCTAGAGCCAACCCCCAAAGGCATCTTGTGGGGGTGTTGAAGAGGAGAAACCATTGTTAGACTATAGAATGAGGACCCTCTGACAGGGAAGGATCCAGAGCCTAAGAATGACAGCCAGGGAGATTCTAAGTGTCAGCCAAAACAATTGGGATCCCTGGAACACTCCTCCTGGACAGCTAGACTATGTTGTTGAACTTGTATGACTTGGAGCCAACACAGGAAGATCATCCAGTTTCCTGCTACATACTCAACTGGCAGAAAGTTTGTCCAGGCCATCCAGAAAGACGCCAGCCCCTATATGACAGTGAGTGGCTTGGGAATACCATGTGTTTCCCAACAAGACCATTGCCGTTTTATTTTACAGGAGAGTACTTAAAGGGACTTTGGGTTGTTCTTCCTTTTCCCTTTTTCACTGGCCCCAGATTTCTGTATAAAGTTTTTAAATAAACCTTTGAAAATCAGATTTCAGCTCCTTCCTCTTTGTGTCTTCCACTTGGATTCTTGGTTGATGGTGTCAAAGGTGAGATCCACATAAGCTTGGTTGGAAGCCTTCCCAGGATGACCCATTACCTTGATGGTAGCCTGTAAGGCCCCCAGACATGCAATGTTACCTACTAGCAATTCTCCAGAGTGCTGGCTTTGATGTGTACAACATTGAAGACTGTGAAATGCAACATTGACGACCAGTGATATGCCAGCAGGTGGGTGAGCATTAGTCTATACTGGCGTCAAGGTACAACTTCCTTCTGGGCTGTATGGGAGGGTAGCAGCACCATCAGGACTAGCCATGAAATATGGAATAGACTTGGGAACTGGTGATATTGGCACAACTATAGTGACAAAGTAAAGATCCAGGTCCTATCATTCAATCATTGGGAACAGACTTATGTGATTCAGGAGGGGAATCCTATTGTGAAGCTTACTTCCTAGTACAAACTGAGGACGTTTTTAGGCCCCCACGCCCACCGGTGAAAGGGGTGAGGAAGGTTTTTCGAGTCTCATAAAGACCAAGCTTTCCACCAGGAAGGTCACCTGAGACCATCCCTCCTATTTCGACCCAGATGATAGAAACCTTAACAGAAAGCCCCACATGTTCTGCAGCCCAATCCTGCTTCAGGCCTGCATTTATCTAGGCCATTCCTTTGGAAGAGGGCAAGCAGAAGATTGTACTCTAGTTGTAGAAAGGAAATTACTCCTTTACAGGGTAGGAAGCAAATCCAAAAGGAATGGATAAACTAGGTTTCCACTAATGGTCTCAGCCCCGTTCGAGAAGATTGGTTGTTCACCTACACATTCACATTTATTTGCTAGGCAATACCCAGGACTATCTCTTGAGTAGATTTGTCTGGCCAGGCATTTATCACTACTTAAAATAATACTGTGATGCTTGTGCTATCTTTCAAAGGACCTCACGCGTCGATGTGAGGCCAGCACAAAGGCTCATACTTTTCCAGAATTGGGATGAACATTGTGGGGCCCTTTATCCCATCCAAGCAGGGGAACAAATATACCCTGGTAACTGTTTATTATGCTATACATTATCCCAAGACTTTTTTCCTCCAAAACAACACTAGCAAATACATTTTGAAACGTCTGGCACCTTACTTCTCCAGGGTGGGGTATTCCCAAATTAACCTTTACAGTGATAAACTTTGCACCTTACCTCAGTGTGTAGGCCCTAAACAGATGGCTTGGAACATTTCAGTTAGACTGTAAAACCAACTGTAGAAGCTAGTGGATGAACATGAAAGGAATTAGGATGAGCTGATTCCCTGGGCCTTTGTATGCAATCTGGCAGACCCCTCCTGCCTATATCATATACTCACTGTTTGAGCTTGTTTATTGGAAAGAGTCTAGAGATATCCTATGCATACTTAGGCAAAGATAGGGAGCACAGCATGAATACTGCCCAATTTGTACAAAACATTCATGAGAGTTTGAAGCTGGTGAGGGAGATTGTACATCAACATATGTAAAGCAGCCAAGCAAAGCAGAAACAGCTGGTAAACAGTTTCTAGTTCTTCTCCCAACATCCGACAATAAATTGTTAGCTTAGTGGCATGGACCCTACGAGATCACTGATATCTTGCACAATCTCAATTGCAGAGTACAACAAGATGGCCGCCGGAAGACATTGCAAGTGCACTAAGTTAATTAGATGAGGGCATGGTAACAGCATGGATACCTTAGCAAGAATTGAGATCTTTCAGACGTTGGAGGTCCCTTAAAAAGTGAACCATTGGACCAAGCCCATAACAACTAGATGACAGGATTTCTTCCCCAATTTCTAAGATGTACACATCAATAAACCTGGAAGAGCACAAGGATGTACACACATAATTGAAATCCTACCTGTGAAAGCTGTATGCCTTTGCCTTCACAGACTCTGAGATACCAGAAGAAAAGCAGAGAAAAAGAGGTCCAAAAGATGTTGAACCTAGAAGTGATTGAACCGTCCCAAAGCCCCTGGCCATCTCTTGTGGTATTTGTGGGAAAACTGTACAGAACATGGTGGTTTTGTATTGGTATTAGTATATTTGTTCCTTTTTTTTTGGCCGAATGGTACATTTGACTGAATTTGGCATGTACCATTTGACTGAATAGAAATGAACAATTTGGCTAATACATACCGAACATGTGGAGGGGGAGTTGCGGGGGTATCCCCCGCTCCCTATGGTCGGTATGTATGTATGTACCACAGCACTGAGATTTAGAAGTAGGGAGGGAGTATTTAAGGCTGCAGCCCATCATGTAAGTACTTCTGCACTATAAGGCCTGCACTGTAGGTTGTGACGATCCTTCAGAAAGCGTCACTTCTTCACAGGAGAGAAACCCTTCCCAGGAGGCTAGGGAAGTTAGGCCGCTAACGAATAGTCCCCCTAGGGGTAGTAACATGCAGGAAGATCTCATGGGGAGGGACTCCTCTCCTGGGGATAAGGACGCAATGAGGAGGCACAATCGTTGTGAAAACCCATGTAGGCTGATCATAACGCCCAAACCTTAACAAAATAAAATCACCTTCAAAACTATGTGTTATTATCAAACATCAAACCCCTCGGATGACAGAAGCACTGAGATGAAGAAGTGATCAAAAATGCTACTTTTGAGCAGGACGGGAGCTAGAACAGCTGCTGTCAATTAGAAGGATGCTACGCTTGGACTGTACCCCCTATTTAAACTGAACAGCAAAAACAGACTGTATTCTTCATTATTTACTAACCCGTCCGGCAGTGGCCCTTGAAGTTCTGGCAAGCTGAAATCTGTGAAACAACCAGAAGGAGAACCAGGCTACCGAGGAGGCCGCATCTGAGCCTGGAAAGCTGACGCAGGGCTTCGGGAGACTGCAACAAGGCTTGTCTCCAAGGATGAGAAGAAGAATAGTGGGATGCCCAAGAAGTGACCTGCGAGTTGACTGCGAACCGAGGCTATAAACTTGCAGAGACTAAGAGGTGGTGGCAGGACCTGTAGTGGATGGACCATGCGGTCCGATAACAGTACCGAGACCGCCTGTGGTACCCTACAGCAGAACCATGTAGGTTACTATCGTGAGAGAACGAGCGACCAGAAGGACGGTGTAACCTGTAACGGCAGGACCAAAGGGGCCCACAGTTATGCCGAATCGATCCACAGTACGTTGAGGCGGAGAAAGGCGAGACCCTGAGGATATCTCGAGAAAGAAGTTGAACTACGAAGTGTGGACCCGCGACCCCTGGCGAATCTGGTTGTAAGGGAGATTTATCAGAAATGTGCTAATTCCCTTCTACCTCAGAGATCCCAGCTCTTTTTGCTGAACTTTAGGAATTTAATTTCGTACCTGGAGAGAGTGAGACTTTTTTCCCACTCTCTCATGTATTTTTCTGTGATTTATTCTTTGTGTTTCTTTTGGACTTTGGAGTCTGACAAACACCATAGGAATCATCTTTACATTGTGACACACAGCACCTTCAGTGCAGTGGCACAGGGAAGTCTCTTAGATTTCCCACAGGTTTAAATACCTTCTTTTGGTGAAACTACTGTTTCCAAGAGCAGTGAAGTGAAATTGACTTTACTTACAAATTGTAACTTTCTAGACCCAGCACACACTATCTTACCATAGGGTGCTGGAGGGGTTACTTAGTATCTCCTTTGTCTAGTTTGTTATGTAACATTTTTATGTTACTCTTTCTACAATTAATGGCTGGTGGCAGTGGTTTACTTTTGACTACCATTGTGTGTTTTTACTGTGGGCTGCAATTGCAGCCTTGGTAAAGCACCCATGGGTGCCCATTTTGTCAAAATGGCCCGGTCTTCTTTTTACACCATTTCTTGCTGGAAAGGTCCTTCTTGAGATTTACTCTGCGCGCCAAACCAGGTTTGGTCTCTTTGTTCGCTTTGTCTTTGGCGGGATTCACAAGTGAAGCCTGCCTCTGGCTCCAGAGTGTTTGTCAGGGGCAGGAAGCGAAGGAGGTGCCCGAACTTCCCTGTGCTTAGTCTCCTAGGAGACAGGAATGCACTTCTAGGTGATTGGCTGGCTGGCTGTCCGGCAAGGATAGCCACCCTGCTGGGTGACTGACAGCTAGGCTGGAATGAATGGGAGAAACCTGCATAAAAGGCAAGGCTTTTGGCTTGGAAGGCAGAGTCGACCACTGGAACGAAGGAATCCGAAGAAGAACTTGAAGAAGACGCCTGCTGAAACTCCTGAACCGTTGGTTTGCCCGGTGAAGCCATGCTGCTGTGCTGAAACTCCAAATTCACCTCGCCGAGAGAAGCCCTGCAAGGACGACCTCTCCCCTTCAGTTGGTGGGACCAATCAACTCCAAAGTGAACTCATCTGGACATCCTCTCAGAGCTGGCTGTACTTCCTTGCTGCTGCAGGAACTGAAGTGCCAGGGAGAGGAACACCAGATTGGAGTGTATCATTTTTAAGACGGACCCGAGCTGCTGGAAGATCTTCCGGACTCCCTGTAAGCAGGACTGACCAAGCCTAAGCCACCTCAACAGAGTGCTGGACCACAGATGCGAGGAAAGTCCAGAGTGGTATCCGTGAGACTGCGGTGGTGCTATTTGCTAAAATAGCAAGGAGCTGAAACCGCAAAGTACTGCTGAATAAAAGTTTGTCCTTTTCTGTCGCCGACCGTCCCGTTGTGTTGCAGGAGTCCCCAGAAGTCCTCCCTCCTGTCCCCACGATTGAGGCGCAGGAACAGGCTCTGCAGAGCCACACAGAAACAGAAGCCAGCTGCAACCATTTCCTGTAACCAAAGGTACTGTACAGTCTAAGAGGACTTACCTCTTATTGTGTAGCCTTGCCTGTTCTCAGTTGAGACTTGTCTTGGTTGCCTTGCAGAGTTGCTTGCACCTTTGCCTTTCACAAGCATAACAGCTTGTGGCCCTTCAAGTGTTCTTTACTCCACAAACTCTTTTTGAAAACGTGTGCAAGACTTTTACTTACCTACCAGAAGATTGTCAGCTTCCCTGGACTTGCCTGGCTCCCTGAAAGACTCTTCTACCACTTACTCTGTGCTTCACCTTTCCATTGGAGGTTTTAAAAAGTACTTACCAGTTTATTAAGTGTTGTGTTAATCTATCTTTTATTCCTATATCTAACCTCTACACCACAAACGGTATAACTCTAAATGTACCAGTGATAAATCAATGTCCACAGTGTCCTAGCTATTTAAGTAACCTGAGGATATAGGAAGTGCCTGTGTGACATCCCCAAAGGGTATCATCTGATTTAGAGTAACCAAGTGTGTGTTTGAAAGTATACTTTAAAGTTACATGTGATTTGCTCCCTTCTGAAGAAGGCTTATATAACTGACTGCTAAATTAATAAATAATTGTTTAATCAAGAAACCTTGAGTGTAAGTGTTTATTTGAATAACTGCCATTGTGAAACTCTGTGTTACAAACTTAGTGCTCACATTGACCCCTCTTGAGATAAGCCTGGCTGCTCAGCCACACTACCAACCTGTGTAGTTCAGACTTATACCAAAGGTTGGGTCCCTATTGCCAGGAGGTCAGGGTTGTTGTAGTGCACCGAAAGGGTACTGCATTCAATCTTGCCTAACACTGGTGAAGAATTTCCTGAGAGAACGTAACGGGAACGCGTACAAGTCCAAAAGGTGGCCGGGAAGTTGAAAGAACCTAAGAGAGAACTGTAAACCAACCATTTTGTTCATCATCCCAGTGGGTGGACCAAGAACTGTACTGAACCTAGAGGTGGTGAAAACCTCCATGAGGGAGCTACACGTCTTGTTAAGTAAGGTAGAAAACCATTGGGGAGCCAGCTAGGAGAATGTAGTCATTAACCTAGCCCCACAAGAACTTTGGGGGACTGTTTTCAAGAATCTTGGAGGCGTTTGGATGCTTCACATCCAGGAGAAGGGAGTCATTCTCCTGGATTATGAACAGAAGCTGAACTTTATGGTATTTTGTTGTAGTGACAGGGATAGAGTAGGAGCCTTTGTGACTGGGATGAGCACCCGAGTTTCTTTAGTTTAGGCAGGGAAACCCCCTTAGAATTAGGGACAGGCAAGTTTCGTGTAGTATTAAATAAATGTTTAGAGCAACCACTATGGCACCACTTGGTCAGTCTCTTCATTCCTTGTCGCCACACAGTCCTCTCAGCACAAACACCCCCAAGCAGCCAGTTCTATAGAATGTACTCCCATCTAAGGGTGGCCCTCAGTGTTTAGGTTAAGAAAACATACCAGTCCCTCCCTCCCTACACTTCTGATTTATTTTCTCATTCACTTTTACTTTGCATTTGCCTTACATGTGTTTTATTTCTCCCACTAGTTTATCGTGACAGGAATAGCCTCCATTCTTAGCGAGAGCCGCGCTAGCTGCTTCTGGGTAAGTGCTTTCTTTTACCGCCTGCTTTTCTTCGATATGCCTGCCTCATTACCTGTATTTATGCCCCCATGAACTCCCTCCATCTGTAGACTCCCCTGAACCTCCTTCTGATCTGCTTCAGAGCCTCAATTTTCTCTCTTTCTAGACACAATACCTTCACCTTCTCTATGACCAGTTTGGTCAAATTCATCATAGTGCACTCTGACTAATAGCCTAATAGCCTCACATTCATTTTCCATGTGATCGGTCCCAATTTCACCTCCTTACTATGCTATTCCCAGGCTTTCACCCTTGCCAGATCTGTAACATTACAGTTAGCCCCTTTCCCACCAATTCCAATTACATTAACTTTCCTTCCAACAACTTTCCATTCCTCCCACTGGTTCTTGTGCCAACCACCACCACGTTTCACTGTCTCAATGATCCTTCACCATTTCCTGTTCCATGGCTCCCACCTGCAATCTCACCTGTTCCAATACATCCACTGTCACCCTGTTCTGTTCCAATGCACCTACCTACACCCTAACCTGTTCCTAAGCACTGCAAAAATCCTTTGGATGGCGTCACTTCTCCCCAGGGGAGTAGCCCATTCCTTGAGGCTAGGGAGGTGAGGCCGCTAACCAATAGTCCCCCCTATGGGAGGTAACATGTGGGAGGATCTCATGGAGAGAGGCTCCTCTCCTGGGGACCAGGACATGGTTGGGAGGCACAACCCCCTTTAACTCCAACCAGGTAGACTGATGATAGGACCAAAACCTTATGGGTCTAACCTTATAACAAAAACCATGTATTTCTGTGAAACATCGAAACAGCCTGATGGTCTGTACTGAGAGGAAGAAACTCTCAAGGACTCTACAAGCGACCAGGACAAAAACTGGTCCAGTAATTGAGAAGCTACAATCTCCTCTTGGAATGCAATTAGTATTTGTAGGCATTGGTCTTCCGATCTAAGGGTCCGGGACGGCTGTTAACGCTTAAATGTATTCACTAGATATATTGGTGCCAGCCCATTCATGCATTTATATATCAGACATCCTATTTTAAATTGTATACAGTCTTCCACCGCTAGCCAGTGCAGCAACCGGCGGAGACCAGAGATTGGGGTGTTCTTAGCTACACCATAGACAATAGATAAGGGAAAGGTAGGGAGGGAGGGGGGCGGACAACAACTATCATACTAGGCCTGACGACAATTCTGATAGAGCAAGTGCATAGAGTAGGGGGGAGCGGAGGGGGCGTGAAGGGAAGGTACAGACAAGGGAGAGGAAGGGAAGACTGAGGAATGGTGAATGAGGTGAAAAAGAAGCAAAGCCGGTGTAATGCAGTGTTGTAGAGAAACAAACAGATGGAGTGAGCACTGCCAAGATATATACTCGGGGGGGCAGCAAAGTACAAGAGTCAGGTATACAGGCACATACATACACAGGGGGGACAGCAAAGTACAAGATTCAGGCATACAGGCACATACATACACAGGCGGGGGACAGCTAGATAAGGTGAAATGGGAATTAAGGTGGAGGGGGAAAAGGAGGGAAGGGGTAGGTCATGGGAGTTGGCCCCATGACTCAGCCTGCTAGTGGACAGGGAGCAGACAGGGGCTTTCGTTATGGGCCTTGGATGTATAGGCCGGGTCCCACCCCCCGGTTGATGCAGTTGGCTAACAAGGGCCAAGGCAACCAATGGGAGAGGGGGCAGGGGCTGGCCCAAAGGCAGGACACAAAGTTCAGTGGGAAGCTGGACGGCCAATATGGAGGGCCCGGAGAACAATGAGGCACCAATTTAATGCCGGCAGCAGATGGAGGCCCGGAAGTGGGAGGTGCGCGGAGCGCAGCAATGCAGGCATCATAATTCTAAGGGCAGGCGTGGCATCAATTAAGAAGATATTACAGCGCTAAATGATTGTCACGCACCCAAATGAGAAAATGCTCCTAAAAATTCTTCAGCCTTACCCCAGCAATGACAGCGAAGTAGGAGGAATACATGGAATGATACCAGAGCAAGTGCCACTGAGAGTACTAGAGAATGTTGAGGAAGAAGGAGAGCGAGTGGAACCTGGCGAGACTGATTCGTAGATGAGAACAGAGACTGAGGAAGAGACTGAGGTCAAGAGAGTGAGAAGGGGTTGTGGATCAAGGCCCAACATATCGCAGAAGGAAGAACAGGATGGCTCGAGAGAGAGGCATGGAGGGTGTGGTTCAGGGGAACGCACAAGGACGACAAGTAAGCCACTCCTGTGTTGGGAAGAGAAGTAGAAGTGGAGATTGGAACGTTTGTTCTGTATGAAGACAGAACGCCAAACGTTATCAGAACTATACTTGGTGGCCAGCAGATCAAAATAAAACTGCAACCAAGAATTAATGGTCTTTCAACCCTGGAAGATGAATTCCACTGACATACGGAAAGCGTCTTCACAGAGGACTGGCAGAAGTCCCGACAGAAAGACAGAGAGTGTACAGTGGTAGCGTGACCTGTAGTGGGTGGACCATCGGGTCTGACAACGGGGCTGAGACCACTTTCCGTGGCTTGCAGCAGAGTAGGGAGAACAAGCCAAAAAAACTACAAAGTACTGGTGGTGCCCGAGCCTATATGAGAAGGACTGTTGAAGCCACTGTCAAGATCAAAGAAGTGAGCAAAGCAACGCTGCAAGAACTAGCGCCTCACACAGAGAAGGCTGGTCGAAGAATCCAAAATCCTACCGACCCAGTGAACTATCCCAACCACAATACAGGTAACAGGAATAAACCAAAATCCGGGAGGGAGCAGTTAAACTGTTTAAGAAACTCTTGAGACAGTTTATGAAACTGAAGGCAACAGTGGTGAACAGTGAATAGTACGATCAGAGAGCACAAACCTCAGCGATTGCTAAGATAAGTTGCCCAGGAGCCTGAAACCCCAACTCCCCGAAGCATCATAAAAGGGGGTTATTTTATCGACCCTAGAAAGTACAACTGAAGGGCCTAAAAAGAGTTGGAGGCCCGGGGATAGTTTATGCTCTCCTTGTCTATCCAAACATCTATTAACTGAGGAAACCCCGAATAAAGAAGGGAGTCATTGTACACATCCCAGAATCAACTAGGGCAGGACTAGCCAACCAAACTCCAATCGTCTTTTGTCTAAACAATAATTGGTCAACACCACTTTACATATCTTGCCTCAACCTTACAGCGTAAACCATTTTGTGATACAAGTCCCACGCCTAGTTCCTCAAAGTGTGGTGCTGGAAGTTTGACATCGGCTTCCAGAACAGCTTCAATGTCCCAGTGGGGCAGACCAAGACGTATACTGAACTTAGAGATGGTGAAAACCTCCCAAAGGGACCCACAGCCACTCATCACAGTATTATTGAATCAATGCTGCAACCGTTTTTTCCAAGTTAGACTTGCTGGGCATATGATTTGGGGTGAATTATGGAAGGCACACTTTAATACTAGGTATGACCAATTTGAATTTCTGGTCAATGAAACACTGTCGCTGTATTTCAACACCTTATCAATTATGTGTTCTGCGATTAATTCGACACCTTCACCATTGGCTTCCTGGATAACATCTTGATTTTCGCTGAATCTTTAGAAGCTCATAGGGCTCATGTAAGAGAGTATAGAGATTGTGCAAACACATCTTATTTTTGTTACAGATGGCCACAAGAATTAACACAGTCTCCAAGAGAGTTCAAGTTTTTATTTTTAACAACAGAAATTGTGCAGATTATGTATTCGCTGTTACAGTGTTCAGGCTTTTCAATGCTGTGAAAGGCTGTTTTTCCAATCCTGAGGATTGCCCATGTGGTTTGATGGAAAAGTGCCAATCTCAAATGCTCAAATGCTCTGGTTGAGACTCACCCTCAGTCGCTCCCTTTTACTACTCTCCTGATCTTGCTACGTCCTTGCCTTCTCCCCCCATTTCATTTCCCTTCCTACTCCCTCTAGTCTTCACACACCTTCTCTCCTTCTCTGACTTTTCTCCTTCCCCCTCTCCTTACATGCAACTACACCACTGTCCCCACCTCTTCTCCTCTCTCTTTACATCCCTCTTCTCACCTCTCACAACACCCCTCTTTCCGTCTACACCTTGCCATGCTCTCTCTGGCCTATCTCTTAACACTACCTTCACCCCCTGCTTGACGCCACCCATACCCCTACTCCAACTACCGCCTTGCACTCTCTGCACACTCTTGCCCATACCCATACTCTCACTTTAATTCTCTCTTATTCCTTCTACACTTCTCCCTCTAGCTGCATCTTTCTTTATCACTGACCTTTTCCACAGTGCAACCTCCTCAAACTACACTACACACACACACACACACACACACACACACACACACACACACACACACACACACACACAGACACACAACTGGTACCTGTCATGATGGCTGCTCCCGGGGAGCCAGGCCAGGCCCAGCGTCCCCGGAAGCAGACCTATCACCCACATCACCGGATCCAGCAGACCGCTACTGGGGCCCTTTGGACCACGTCCTGGCGCCTTTGGCGCCAGGCTCATAAAAGGCTTCAGTCCTGGCGCCATAGGCGCCAGGCTCATTTGGTCAAAACATGTCATAATGCTTGGGTGGACTTACCTGAGGCAGACCATGCTGCTTACTCACCCAGAGCAATCCAATCTGGCTGAGGTCTCCAGCCATTTAGGTTGGGAGGAACGAGGAACTATTTTTCCTCTTCAGGAACTCTTTTTCTTACCTGGGTGGGGCCGGAGGAAGGATACTCACCTGAAGCACTCCTCTACTATTTAAACCACGCCCGAAGGAATTCACGTGCTTCGCGTTATTCTGCATCAGCAGCAGGACGCTCACCGAGTCGGCTCCTGCATCCTGGCTCCTGACACGCCCGCAGCTCCTGGAACACCTGAAAGACAAAAGGAGAGAAAAGACAAGCTACCAAAGTTTTACTCACCGGAATCCTGCACTCGGGAAACCTTCTTCCGACAATCCTGCAAAAGAAAAGCTCAAGGTTAGCAGCGCACCACAACGCTCGCCGCAGCGCCGCTTTCTCTTACCTTATCGTGGCCGCGCCACGTGCAGAAACGGCTACAAAGCTTGCTGCACCTCGGCACCTGCAAAAAGGGGAAAGACACGATTAGAAGCGCTCCGCTTCACCCGGTGCTACACCTATTCCACTTACCTTTATGAGGCCTTACCACGAACAACAGCGGTTTCGACGCCGGCAGCGAATCGGCTCCTGCAAAAGGGGAGAAGGTGAGCATCGGACTTGATACAGGAGGGAATACTCATCTAAGGACTTACCAGATTTTGGTTGAACTCAATCCTCCATTCGGGTCAGAAGGGCCTTTCTGCCTTTTCTAGACCCCGGCCCCGAAGGGGAAAAGACATTTAATATAATCTAAAGACTACATACTTACGGCAATCCCGAAGTGGGATCGAACAGCCAGAGGAATCGCGCCCACTAAATACCCCAGTGAAGTAACTGGAATCAACGCGCCCCTGCACCAGAAGCAGGAAGGAGGGCTCATCCTTACAGAAAATAAGGTGAGAGCCCACAAAAACCGAACTAGCGACAAGGGGATTTAGAAGGGGGAGATAGGGGAAGCAGATACTCTTTCCAGCAGATATTAACTCCCTCTTTCCCACCTACAGAAAAATTATCCTCCGAGCCAGACAGACGAGATTCGGGGGAGGGCCAGTCCAGTCCATCTTCTGGGCCCTGCGCTTTACTGTAGAAGAATTGGTAGCAGTCCAGAACGGGTCAGCGCCTCTGTGGGAATCAGGTGAGCGTTACAGAACGCGAAGCCTACCAATAACCTCCTACCCAGGCGCTATGGAAACTTCTGAGACAGACCAACTGGCTCAGCCTCAGGAGGGAATTGATAGTGTCCAAGGAACGAACTGATGATCTTGCCAGACAGCTGTTACAGAGTCAAGCGGGGCAGACACCTTTACCAAATTCAGGGGGGAATTTCACCCCTGTGCCTGCAACTAATCCAGTTCAAATCAACCTACCCGGAAATGTGCCATTGGCACCACCTGAACGTTTTGCAGGAGATCCCAAACGATTCGCAGTATTTATGAATCAATGTCGATTGCACTTTCTCTGCAGGCCTGGGACCTTCCCGAATGACCAGACCAAGGTAGCTTTTGTACTTTCGTACCTCAGTGGCAGTGCAGCTGACTGGTCAATTCCATTGGTTACCCAAGATGATCCAATCCTTCGGAATTTTCAAGCCTTCCAGACTAGTATGGAAAGACTGTTTGCAAGACACTCCCAGGGGCAGGCCCTGGACAATGAACTCTTATCCCTACGACAAGGTAATCTGGACCTTTTGGCCTACATTGCAACCTTCAATAGGCTAGTTGTAGAAACAAGATGGCCCGAGGACAAAAGAATCACGCTATTCTATCGAGGTCTTTGTGGTGAACTTAAAGACGTCCTTGCCCAGGTTGTAAATCCACCCCAGGACTGTTCGGAATATATTGACTTGGTGGTCCAATTGGATCACAGGCTTCAAAATAGGAAAGCAGATCGATCCAGGTTTGAAACTCGGGTTTTCGCGAAAATCCAGAGTAACTCCAAAGGCCTCGACGCCACTGAACCTATGCAAATTGGGGTGGTAAAAGGCCCCTTGACCCAAAAGGAGCGTGACAGAAGACGGCAAATGCAACTGTGTCTCTACTGTGGGTCGTCGGGGCATTTTCTTCGAGATTGTCCGGTGAAACCTCCCAAGAAGACAGTAGGCGCCTCTGATAAAAATCCTGTAGAGTCTGAGCCAGGAAACGACCTCGCCCGACAAGCGTAGAGGTCCGCTTGCCGAGCTTGAAAACCAATTCTTTGACCTCGCACTTCATTATGCCAATGGTTTTCGTAAATCCGAAGCAGCCAGAATGATTGCATGCAATTCAGGCGTACATCGACAGTGGGGCTATAGGAAACTACGTGGATCACGAGTTGGCTTCCAGGATGAATCTGCCTCTTTGCCCAAAAACCATCAAGGATGTCATCACCACAGTGGATGGAACCGAGATCGCCTCTGGGCCGGTAACCCACTCAACTATCGAAGTGACATTGTTAGGTCAAGATGGGCATCGGGAGGCAATAGTGTTTGACGTGATCAAGGCCCCGCAATTTCAAGTAATTCTGGGAATTCCTTGGCTGGAAACACACAATCCTCAAATTGATTGGCGAGCAAAGACGATAACTTTTCCAGAGTGTGCACAAACCTGCTACCTACGAGCTTCGGGCACTGGCCTAGCTACAGTAACGGCTGACTGCTTGCAATTACCGCCGGAATACCGATAATTTCAGGACGTTTTTCAAAAGGAGCAAGCCAATACCCTACCGCCCCACAGGTCATATGATTGTCAGATAGATTTAATACCCGGAGCAACTCCTCCCTGCAGCAGGATTTATGCCCTCACCGAGCCCGAGAATCTTCATTTACGTCAGTATCTGGACCAGTACCTGGCCAATGGTTTTATTCGCCCGTCAAAGTCCCCTGCATCCTCAGCATTATTCTTCGTACCAAAAAAAGAAGGTGACCTCAGAACCTGCATAGATTACCGTGCTTTGAATCGGATAACAGTCAAAAACAGATATCCACTACCTCTGATCCCAGAGCTTCTTGACCAGGTGAAGGACGCCTGCATATACACCAAGTTAGATCTCATAGGGGCTTACCATTTGGTGCGGGTCAAGGAAGGCGACGAATGGAAGACGGCGTTCCGCACCAAATATGGGTTGTTTAAGTACCAAGTGATGCCTTTCGGACTGTGCAATGCACCGGCTGCCTTCCAATATTTTATGAATGATGTCCTCAGGGAGCTCATTGACGTTTGTGTTGTCGTGTACATAGATGACATTCTCGTATACTCCTCTTCGGAAGCTGATCATCGAAATCATGTCAGAGCAGTACTTAAAAAATTACATCAACACAAATTATTTGCAAAACTTGAAAAATGTGTTTTCCATGCCACCGAAGTCGAATTTCTGGGTTTTATCCTGACACCTAAAGGAGTCCAAATGGACTCATGAAAAGTGGACGCTATCCTCAAATGGCCATCACCCAGTTCCGTAAAAGGTGTTCAGAGCATGTTAGGTTTCGCCAATTTTTATCGCCGATTCATTTCTGAGTTTTCACGAGTGCTGCAACCCATCACGGCACTCTTAAGAAAGAATAAACGTTTTGAATGGTCCAAAGAAGCTGAGCAAGCCTTTCAAGAACTAAAAGAGAAGTTTACTTCTGCACCTATATTGAAACACCCACGTCCGGACCTCCCTTACATCGTCGAAACTGACGCGTCCAGCTTAGCTATGGGAGCCGTTCTCTCTCAAAGAGACCCAGAAACCAACCAATTACATCCCGTAGCGTTCTGGTCCTGGAAATTCTCGGCTCCCGAGATAAACTACGCCATCACTGACAAGGAACTGCTGGCAATTAAATCCGCCTTTAAGGCCTGGCGTCATTATCTCCTTGGAGCAAGACACACCATCACGGTGATTACTGATCATAGGAATTTACAGTATCTGAAAACTGCCAGGGCACAATCATCTCGACAGCTCCGTTGGGCCCTGTTCTTTGCCGAATTCGACTTTGTAATCACTTACCGCCCTGGCTGTAAGAATGGTAAAGCAGATGCCCTTTCTCGAATTTGAATGGGGGACGTTATCGGAAACACTGAACCGGTACCAATAATTCCTGAGCAAAGAATCTTAGGCATGACTTCTTCGCAATCACTTGAAGACATCCAGGACAGAGTTAAACAACTCTTAAATTCAACTGATTTGCAGAACTGGATACAAAAAGGAACTGATTTTACCTTAACCAATGGCCTACCTTATTTCTGAGGTCGACTGTTTCTTCCACACTCTGAACTCCAAAAGCAAGTTATTACCTGCTATCACGACTCATTGATAGAAGGACATCCTGGCATAGCCAAAACTGAAGAAAAAGTGAAAAGACAATTCTGGTGGCCTTCGTGGAGAAAAGATATAAAAGAATCCGTGATGTCTTGTGGTGTGTGCGCACAAAACAAGGGTCAAAAGAAAAGACCGGCTGGTCTTCTTCAACCGTTAGGCATTCCACCATCTCCCTGGCACACCCTTTCTATGGATTATATCACTGACTTACCCCCCTGCTCCGGGTACAACACCATCCTCGTTATTGTAGATCTATTTTCCAAAATGGCACATTTCATTCCGTTAAAAGGTTTACCTTCAGCTTCAGTACTAGCCAGAGAATTCCTTGAAAATATTGTCCCGTTACACGGATTCCCGTCGGTGCTCATCTCCGACAGAGGGAGTCAATTTATTTCCCATTTCTGGCGTAGTTGCTGTCAGTTGGCCTAAATTGATGTAGGACTCTCAACCAGCCACCACCCACAAACCGATGGTCAAACTGAGAGAACGAACCAGACTCTCGCACAATATTTACGATGCATGCTACAACAGTCAGAAAGCAACTGGAAAGAGATTCTTTGGATAGCTGAATATGCATACAACAATTCAGTTCACTCAGGAACAGGGCAGAGTCCCTTCTACACAGTATATGGAATCCACACTCGAACCTCCAACCTCGATCCTCCTCAGGATCTCGGAACACCCGGCGTGGATCAGCTGCACACTACTATTACCCAAGCCTTCAAGGAAGCAACGGCACACTTACAGCAAGCCAAGGAAAGATACAAGAGAGGTGCAGATCAACACCGGAGCGAGACACCTCAATACCAGGTTGGGGACCAAGTCTGGTTGTCCACCAAACACTTATCACTCAAAGGACCTCACACTTTTAATCCGAAGTATCTGGGGCCATATCCTATTACTGCTATAATTAATCCGGTGGCTGTTAAACTAGAATTACCAACTCATATGCGAATACATCCAGTGTTTCATGTATCACTTTTAAAACCTATGCAACCTGGAACCAGACTAACTAAACCTCCGGGACCCATTCAAGTGGGTGGAGAACCTGAATTCGAAGTAAAGAACATTTTGGACTCTAAGGTCATTAGGTCAAAGCTGTTCTACCTAATTGACTGGAAAGGTTATGGTCCTCAGGAGAGATCATAGGAACCCTGTGACCACCTCCATGCTCCTCGGCTGATTAAGAAATTTCATCAGACCTTTCCAAATAAACCAAAACCCCCTGGGAAGACAATCTTGGGAGGGGCCTTGAGGGGGGGTGCTGTCATGATGGCTGCTCCCGGGGAGCCAGGCCAGGCCCAGCGTCCCCGGAAGCAGACCAATCACCCACATCACCGGATCCAGCAGACCGCTACTGGGGCCCTTTGGACTACGTCCTGGCGCCTTTGGCGCCAGGCTCATAAAAGGCTTCAGTCCTGGCGCCATAGGCGCCAGGCTCATTTGGTCAAAACATGTCATAATGCTTGGGTGGACTTACCTGAGGCAGACCATGCTGCTTACTCACCCAGAACAATCCAGTCTGGCTGAGGTCTCCAGCCATTTAGGCTGGGAGGAACTCTTTTTCTTACCTGGGTGGGGCCGGAGGAAGGATACTCACCTAAAGCACTCCTCTGCTATTTAAACCACGCCCGAAGGAATTCACGTGCTTCGCGTTATTCTGCATCAGCAGCAGGACGCTCACCGAGTCGGCTCCTGCATCCTGGCTCCTGACACGCCCGCAGCTCCTGGAACACCTGAAAGACAAAAGGAGAGAAAAGACAAGCATCCAAAGCTTTACTCACCGGAATCCTGCACTCGGGGAAACCTTCTTCCGACAATCCTGCAAAAGAAAAGCACAAGGTTAGCAGCGCACCACAACGCTCGCCGCAGCACCGCTTTCTCTTACCTTATCGTGGCCGCGCCACGTGCAGAAACGGCTACAAAGCTTGCCGCACCTCGGCACCTGCAAAAAGGGGAAAGACACGATTAGAAGCGCTCCGCTTCACCCGGTGCTACACCTATTCCACTTACCTTTACGAGGCCTTACCACGAACAACAGCGGTTTCGACGCCGGCAGCGAATCGGCTCCTGCAAAAGGGGAGAAGGGGAGCATCGGACTTGATACAGGAGGGAATACTCACCTAAGGATTTACCAGATTTTGGTTGAACTCAATCCTCCATTCGGGTCAGAAGGGCCTTTCTGCCTTTTCTAGACCCTGCCCCGAAGTGGAAAAGACATTTAATATAATCTAAAGACTACATACTTACGACAATCCCGAAGTGGGATCGAACAGCCAGAGGAATTGCACCCACTAAATACCTCAGTGAAGTAACTGGAATCAACGCGCCCCTGCACCAGAAGCAGGAAGGAGGGCTCATCCTTACAGAAAATAAGGTGAGAGCCCACAAAAACCGAACTAGCGACAAGGGGATTTAGAAGGGGGAGATAGGGGGGAGCAGATACTCTTTCCAGCAGATATTAACTCCCTCTTTCCCACCTACAGAAAAATTATCCTACGAGCCAGACAGACGAGATTCGGGGGAGGGCCAGTCCAGTCCATCTTCCGGGCCCTGCGCTTTACTGTAGAAGAATTGGTAGCAGTCCAGAACGGGTCAGCGCCTCTGTGGGAATCAGGTGAGCGTTACAGAACCACTCTTTCTCAGAAATACCTCACCTGCCATCAACTCTCCGGGACTCTGCTCCTCCATCAGTTCTCCACCTGGTCTCTCTGTGTACCATCACACCTCCTGACCTCAACCCTGCAACACAGTCTGTCTCTCCTTCTGTCTCCTTTTATACTGTGCTCCTGCTTGCTCTGTCTCCCCCTACCCCTTGCATTGGCTGCAGTGCTCACCTGACTCTAGGAACCAATCTGTGCCTGCCTTTTCCCAAAGGGCTGGATTTGACAGGTGAGAGGTTTTTAAAAATACCCTAAGCCCCTCCCCCTTCTCTATGACAGTTTTGGAAGCAGTCTCTTATGGTGTAGAAGCCAGGAGTTGAGGCTGCTCGTTCTCCCTGTGGCTTTCCTGGGTACTGGTGAGTTCCTTTGCCAATTCATTCGGTTTGTGGGAGTTTTCTTGTGTCTCACCTGTCCCTCTGTAGTCTCCCTGCACTTCCAGTTCAGTTGTTTTTGTCCCAGCATTCTCCTGGAATCCATCTGGAATTGGCAGATGTCTCATTTCTGTTTAGCACCGAAATCCCATGTCCTCTATCGGCTGTGCTTAATTCTGTTCTTCTAGTGACAGAGTGGTGTCATTGATAACATTTGTGGCACATGGGGGCATTTCAGGGACTGCCCAACCCCCACCCCCTTAACAGGGCCATGACGCTGACCCTGTCACATTTACTAAATCAGAGAAATGTCAATTTTAAGTAGGTTAAGCATAAATTCTATGATTTTGGATCTTGAGGAATGGGATTGAGGTGGACCCGAAGAAAGTGGAAGCATACTTAAATGGCCGGTTCCGACATCCAAGACAGAAGTACAGGGATGCGGGTTCCAATGAAATTCATCCGGTGGCATTCCTTTCCAGAATATTTACCAATTCAGAGCAGCATTACATGATAAAGGAAGCATTTGTCCAGTGGCAACATTATTTTGAAGGATCAATGGGCCTAGTTCGCATTGTGGAGGGTCAGAAGGAGGAGATTGACCAGGACGTGTCATGTTACAATTTCTTTTATTCGAATAATAAAGAAAATACCTCACAAACCCTAGTCTATGGAGTTCCCTGCCTAACAAAACTAACTAGGATGCTTGTCGTCAGATGTGAAGACCAAAAGTAAGTCTGCCCTCAGTCCAAAAACTAATCTACGCTGACCCCACTACTAAGACAAAAACAACTAAAGACCAGGAGAATTACTCCCTTCTCCTGGAGTAGCTTCCTTAACCTTAATACAGTATTTTCAGATAGTTCTTGGCTATCCGTCGCATTACATCATTCAGTTCCAAAAGATGGCTTTTCCAACTCCCTGGCTCCCTTTTCTCTTGGCTTTGTGAGATCCTCCTTCTCAGCGTTCCTAGCCTTTGAGGTTCCTTCACCTTGCCTTTCTCAAATGTCTTTGAAAGTATCTCTTCCTCTAGTATTAACTGTGGCTTCTGAGAACTAGAACCAGAGCCACTCCTCTTATTGTTCCAGTCTTCTATCTCTCTCTGGTAGCTCTAACATGAATGAGTATGTAACTCTTCATAATGAATCTCAGTTTCTATGACACTGTCTTTCTCACTGGGACCAGTACAGTGAATCCAGCAATAGGTTTAACCTTCTTGGTCGTCCGCTATATTACTGGGATGAGTAGGAAGACCCCAGTGAGGATTTTCATTCTCTTGGTTATTAACAGATTTACTAGGATGAGTAGGATGAGCCCAGTAATGATTAACATGTTCTTGACTTTTCTCTCTCTAGCAGGGACGAATATGCTGACCCCAGGTATTATTCACAGCCTCTTGACTTTTCACTTCCGCACTGGGACGAGTGTGATGTATGCAGTTATTATTCTCAGTCTCTTGACTTTTTCTCTCTCACTGGGACGAGTATGATGAGAGCAGGTATTATCCACAGTATCTTTACTTTTTACTCTTTCTCACTCGGACAAGTATGATGACCCCAGTTATTAGTCGCAATATCTTGACTTTTCTCTCACTGGGAGGAGTATGTTGACCCCAGTTATTCCCAATATCTTGACTTTTTATGCTCCCACTGGGACAATTATGATGACTCCAGTTATTATTATCAGAATTTTGACTTATCACTCTTTCATTGGGATTATCCCATTTGTAATTCACAGTCTCTTGACTTCTCACTCGCTCACTGGGATGAGTATGATAGATGCTGTTATCATTCACAGTCTCTTGGGTTTTCACTCTCTCACTGGAACAAGTAGGATTCGGGTACTAGTTATGCTCAGGTTCCCTCCTGGGTCTCCACCCGTCCCCATTACCTTCTTTTCTAAGAGTTAGCATCACTGGCCTGGTCGCAGGATGGGGAGTCTTCTTCGTTCGATCAGGGCGGCTTCTGGATTCTCCATGACTAATCGAGCTTCTCTGCATCCGTTCTGCGGTGTCAGCGCTGTAGTGGTCTCGGCACAGTTAACGGACTGCCAAGTCCACCCTTCCTGGGTCACGCCACAAATCACGACTGGTTCTCTTCATTGGGGTTTCCTTCCCCTGCTTCCAGCTCACACAGTGCATTGTTGGCACGCCAGCTAATTGCCTACTCGGCACGCAGGCCTCCCAGGCTTTTGTCAGCTTCCACGACAATGCTGGTTTGAAGCTCCCAGGTTTCTCTTCCTTGCTAAGGATCCTTATTCTCTTTTTATGGCACATGTCTGGGCCCTCCCCAGCAGATTATCACAGTCCTCTTTTTCTTTCAGTGGAGCACTCACTATCATTCAATCATTCTTCCTCTTCACAGTATTGTCCTTTTCGGATAGTTGAGTGATCAGTATCTCTCGTTCACTCATCTTCTTCAGAGTATGGACATAATGTATTTGTTTAGGTTGCATCCTGGGTCTTATGGCACATTAACAAACTGCACTTTGATCTTTATGTTCTTTCTGAAGCCTGGGTGGTATTAATGCTGTGAGGAATTGGACCATCCTCCTGCTGGGCGTGTGCCCGCCTGAACTTTTTTGAAATGTTTAATTAAATGGAATGATGGTAGGACAACCTCAGTAAAATGGGGCTAATCCATGCACATTTTCCTATGCTACACCATGACAAAAGCATAGACCTGTGTACTCTGGCGTGGACACAGCCTACAGGTGCAGTCTGCCATTGTCATATTTAATTGGAATGTGACAGCCAAGAGTGCACAATGTCATCTCCAGGAAGGGGGAGGGCCAACCTTCCCCCTGCCATGGTCAGCCTGATTAACTCACAAAGGCTCCATGGAACTGCCCCACTCATTTGTTAGGCACTGCAGCTGGTGGCAGCAATTAACATACCAATAGAGAGTACTTCAAACAGGCCCACATGAGGCCTGGCTGCAGAGGTTAATAAAGGAGACAGGAAACCCAACAACCTTTCATACGTAACTGTGTCAACCTGAAGCCAGTTCCAATCCTCAGTATCAATGTTTAGGCCTGTTATTTACAGTAGCCCCCCCCCCCACTAAAGGAAGTCCATTCATAAGGTACGAAAATGTGGTTTGCAGGAGCCAGAGAGTCTGGTCTCGCCACAGCTTTAAGGGTTTAAGGGAAACCTGCCACTTTAATCAGGGACCACACAGGGAGATAAAAGCGCCTCTCTAGTAAATTCATCAATAACAGACAGGAAGATGGTTGGGACTTAGTATCCAAGGGAGTGTGCCCAGAGCTCTTTCTGTTGAGAGAAGGTTTCCGCCATATTTGTTTTGGGACACCCCTGATTCCTGTTTTCACCCCTTTACCTTTTCCTGTTGCAAAGCACTCTGGTTATGACCTCACACATATAGAAATGTGTTGGTAGGGACCCCAGGATTGGTTCGCTAAGGTAGGCTCAGTCTACATCAATCACTGTGGACCACTCAGCCGAGTTGGGTAGAGGGCTGGACCCCCTCTTTAAAGAGATCATCTGAAGACTTCCCAAGAAGTAAGAAAGAAGAACTCAACCTTGGACCCTGGCTGAAGGTACAGTCTGCCTTACATCTTCTGCCAGTGAATGAAGGCCAGAATATCCAAAGAGGGAAGCAAGATCCCTCCCCTAAACTTCTCCCAGGAAACAGAGGGAGAAACAGAACTCAGAGGACCTCCAACCGGTGCTCCAGAACCGGTATCTAGCCAGCACACAGAGTGCCCTGATAGGCTTTGCACCAATCTCCCTGGATGGGAATTGCCAGAAGATCTCTGAACCTACAACCAAGGACAAGGCAGTTGCCTGCAACACACTCCTCAGTTTTGGGCCACCTCCCTTAAACTTCTTACCCTTGCATTTGGAGCACACGGATCGCCTCCTCCCTGCTTCACTACTACTCTCTGCACAACCGTGTGCACCGGAGAGTCCTTCAGCTTTCCTCATCATTTAACTGATCAGCGGGAGCGTGATCGGCGCGGCTGCTGCTCGCCTGCACATTTGTTGGTGAGTGGAATGTATCCTTTATGTGCGGTGCGCAGCATATTTTTGCACTGCACCTTTACTTTTAGGCCTCGAAGCCCTGCAAATTGTCATGTTGCTGTTTGCTGGTAATGGCCGCCCTCTTCCTCAGCACAGGAGTACCTCGGAGGGTTGCCATGGAGCCATATCAACTTGGCTTCTGATTGGCCCATGTCTACTACTTTTCTTCCAATGAGACGCTGGCAGGCGTGAAGCCGGCCCCCAACCATAAGGCCCACACCTCAAGGCCATGTCTGCTCCCTGTCCGCTGCCTGGTCGGTTCTGAGGGTGCCCTCTTAAAAACCATGAGGCTGAGGACCACCCCACTCGCTTTGTCACCTGCTATCAATGGAGCAGCTACATTGTACTCGGTAGGCTAGTTCCCTCTTTTAACCTCATCGATCCTCTTCCTCGCTATACCTAATTTTTTACCTTCCTGTTCCTACCAAATGTGACACTCACAGCCTTGCGCTGTGCCGAATTTTACCTACCTGTAACTGCAACTACCAAATGTGACACTCACAGCCTTCGTGCTCTGCCAAATTTTACCCACCTGTGACTGTAACTATCAAATGTGGCTGAGGAGAACCCCACTCGCTTTGTCACCTGCTATCAAGGGAGCAGCTACATTGTACTCGGTAAGCTAGTTCCCTCTGCTAACCTCATCGATCCTCTTCCTCGCTGTACCTGATTTTTTGACCTACCTGCTCCTACCAAATGTGACACTCACAGCCTTGCGCTGTGCCGAATTCTACCTACCTGTAACTGCAACTACCAAATATGACACTCACAGCCACGCGATGTGCCAATTTTTACCTACCTGTAACTGTAACTACCAAACTTAACACTCACAGCCTCGCGCTGTGAAGCAGTATACCTACTTGTAACTGTAACTATAAAATGTGAAATTCACAGTATCGTGCTGTGCCTGAACTTTACATGCCTGTAACCACCCAATGAGATCTACCTGTAACCACCAAATGTGTCATTCACAGCCTTGTGCTGCACCCGAATTGTACTTACTTGTAACTACCAAATGCAAACGTGCACTTTCTGTAACTAGGGTCTAGATGCCTCTGGGCTTTGTGCGCTGAAAATAAATGCTGAATCAATAAATAAATAAAGGACGACACAAGCCCTTTGAAGAAGCTGGGAGAAGTACCTCGACAAGCACCTACCGTCGTCCGCCTTAAAGGACATTTTTGAGCCAGTCGAGTGCCTCGATCCTCAACCGATGGCAATGCTGACCGTTGTCAAGCCACAGTTGCCTAAACTCATCTGAGATGTCACGACAAATGCACAGGTAATAATTGTATTTTCGCTGTGTTGCAACTAACCAACGATACACAATCTTTCGGAGATAAGCCTGCTGTTCTGTCCACGTTACCAAAATTGGAAAAGGAGGTTCAAAATGTGCTTGTTAGTCCAACCTGTTTGGATCAATTCTGGTGTATTAGAGGTGTGGGGCTGATTGATGGTTTAGAAACAGATATTCACCCCTGGACCACTGGTATCGCGGAATTTGATTAGTCACAAATGCTCTTAGAGTGAGAAATTTAGGGAGTTCCTCTGAGGAACGGGTGTTCTTGTACCTAAGTGGGTAATCTCCCAGTGAGGTCCCTTAGGGAGGGTATCGCTTAGCAGGCTCACCTCCCTAGCCTCACAAGGAAAGGCTCCCCTTTGGGGAGAAGTGACTGAATCGCACGATTCGTCGCAATATATACAAAGACCACAAGAACGTAGGGTTCCTTGTTAAACTGAAATGTCCAACAACAGAAATGCACAATGGCTGCCATTCTTTTCTAGATTGTAGTTCAAGGTATCATACTGCCCAGAAAATAGACATGGAAAGGCCAATGCATTATTGAGAATGGAAAGGGAAGGGAACAAAGTCATATATTCCGAACCATTGATGTTGCCCAAGTGCAACTTTGCATCAGATATGATTAGATGAACCACTAACTTTGATGAAGTCTTAAAGGGGGAACTAAGTGCTATTAACATGCAACAGTGGGTAGGAAAGGAACCAGCGAAGCAAAGGGTAGAAGAAGGTAGGTTGTTTAGGAAGCACGCCTTGCTTTTACCAGGGATCCTGTCTAGAAGTGTAGCTCGGAGTTAGTGTCATGATCCACCATTAGCAGGGCACCCAGGAATTACATGCCCCATAGCCCAATTAGCATAATCATTCTGGTGGCCCTAGATGAGGAAACAGCCGACCAGTATGTACAGTCATGTATGAAATGCGCGATGTCCATGGCATCTCAAACATGACTGGTGGTGTTGTGGTGCCCACTATCTACATAAAGCAAGCAAACCACGGAAACACATTTTCTTAGACTTTGTGGTAGAGCTACCGGAAATCAGAAGGTTTAGGTATGGTGGACATATTGACAAAATTAGCACACTTTATTGCCTTGGGCTAATTGGCCATGGTAGTAGTGTGGGCTAGTGTTTTTGGTAAAGAAATCATACGATTGCATGGATTACCAGACATTGGCTGGCTGTCTGTACAATACTAAACACCACTTCTAGCAAATCATCCAGTTATCACCTACAATTAAATGGACACAATTAGTGTATATCCCAATCCATGCAACATTTCCTAAGATGTTTCATGGTCCAATTTCAGGATAATTGGACCCCGTGGTTACCATTAGCAGAATTCGCTTATAACAGTCTAAAATATGCCACCACAAAGTTCTCGCCTTTATTTTCTAAATTTGGATTTCACTTAAAATGCTTCCCCAATCTAATCCCCTGATGAGCAGTACCATAACCACACTCATGAGCCCAAATATCGCAGGAAACACCGAAAAAGTGATTGTACATGTCAGGAAAGAAAAACAGAGTTACAAGAAGTTTAAAGACAGGAAATGCACAGCCGCCTAACAGTATGAGAGTGGGCAGGAAAAGTGGCTCTCGAACAAAAATCCAGTTTTTTCCTTCAAGTTTGGACCATGCTTTGGGGGACCATGTGAAGTACCCATGCAAATGAATCTAGTAGCAGTACAATTATGACTGCTGGCAAACTGGCACATACACCCAGAATTCCATATCTTATTACTGAAACCTGTACAGATATCCTTATGGGCGGGGAGACACCTGCCTCCGGTCATCATTGGAAATTCACCAGAATACGAGGTTCAGAATGGGCCAGATTTCAGGATATTAGAGGTCAGTTACAGTGTGTGGTAAAAGGGGATTGGTCCTGAGGATCGGTCCTGGGAACCAGCATAATTTGTTCATACTTCTCGCCTAATCAGCATATTCCACCAGCAGTTCCCATAGAAAGCCAAACAAGGGAAGAGCGATTTTAAAGTAAGGGTACTGACAGGATACAAAGGATGGGAGGTAGGTGAAGGGAAAGAGTGAGTGGAAAAGGAAAACGTGGTTGGAAAATTTGATCCAAATGGAAATTGGGCAGGAGGCCAGTAAGGTCCAGTTCGACCCTTAATAGCTTATTAGGGTATGATTGTCACCATTCAGAAATGGCTGCCAGATAGAAAAATGACTAACTGACTTGGGCATTGGACAGGACTTTAAATAACTGGGTCTGGCTTTAGGGAGTAGCTGGGCAACATTCTTCAATGGATGGTCTTGTTACATGCCACTGATACTTCTTCATTAGAATCCTCAGATTTGATTGGTGGCTCCAGCCGGCCCGCACGCTGTCCCTCTCCTGGGTTGGAGGTTTTTCTGTTTCAGCATTATTCCTCCTTTTGTTTCTTTGCTTGATTTTCTTGCTCCCCCTCACTGCCGTCTCTCACTCTATTTCCCCCACTCCTTGCTTACATTCCACTGCTGCAGCTTAAGAGTTTTCTGTGTCTTTCCATGTGCATGCTTCCCCTCCCCTCCCGTTAAGACTCCCACTGCCCCTGTAGCTCTCTCATGCTCTGCTAACTTGGCTGTCCTGCCGCTCCTGCGAAGTGCGTCTTCGCGTCCAGGGCGTTCCTTTATTCAGCGTGACCGCTCTTCTCTCACAGACTCGGTAGTCCACCACCGTAGGCTCCAGTTTGCTAAACCTGGTATTTCAATGGCAGTTTTCCTAGTTCTCCAGGGTTTTCTCTGCCACTGTAGTTTGATTACGGGATATATTTAAATCTTAGGGCACCTGGCTCGGTCCCGATTTACCCAGGTGGGTATACGTTTCATAAAAAAAATAATCAGGATGGGGAGATCCTAAACAGAGGCACAGAAGTACTAAATGTGAATGTTTATTATGTACTCACACAGGAAGTAGTAGGTAACTCCACAATTTACTTTACATTTCTTCCGATAAGCACGGAAGTTAGTTGAAAGACACGAACACGGTTGGTTATGCAGTGGTAACACGAATAGGTGTAGGCCTCTGAAATATAGAGGTTAGCACTACATTTAGATACATGTTTCCTCATATATCGAGGGGGTATAAGAACCCGCTGTTACACAAAACAGAAAGTGCACACAACATTCATTAAATTTTGACAGGTGTGGGGTAGTGATGCAGTTGTGACACGTAATTCGACACAGGGTGTGACACAGGGTGTGTTTCGGCCAAAGAAAGTGGCTTAGTTGTAGCCGTCTTTGTGCTGGCCTTCGTCAGGAAAAGGCACCAGTGGTGGTGCTGTTCGTGGTGTCTGCGGGAAAAATGGAACTATTTAGGATCTCGGGTAGTTGTTCTTTAAGTACTAAATGTATTAAATACGGGCCAAATTTAAGCCCAGGCGATACACCATGTCGAGTATCTACATAACAGCTTACCTACTGCTAGGAGAGCAGGTGGGTGCTGTCGGGAAATCCACGAAGAGTGCGGGATAACCGGTGCTGGGTTAGCACTTGGTGGAAAGCTGAAGTTTCCTAAGGGCCGACGTGGTACACAATCTCACGCTGCCGGAGTGGGACGTAAATTGACCCATGTCTGGAATGAAAATAAAAACAGGTATAGGTGACCTGTGGGGGTCAAATATGTCGGGAAACATAGACGGCAGACAACAAGCTAAACAGAGCTGTAAGGGCTCTGGGGAACCTGAGAGGCTAAGTCGGCAAGGCGACGGTGCCTAGGGCAAGTATTGGCCAAAATGACTCAGGTATGACGCTGGAGTAATGCGTCCTCAATGGTGCCTTAGTGATTCATTGTGCCTAGCGTGAGGGTGGAAACCGCTAAACGACAGGGGGGGGGGGAGGAAAAGCAGCGGTGCCCAAATGGAGCGCACGTATGATGGTGGCTGCTGATAGCTGAGCACAAAACCCTTGTGAACTGGTCGGTAGGAGCCTCCAGTGCGAATAATTGCTATGTGGAAAAAACAAAGTGTGTTGGTGAGGTCGTCCAAGGTGTGCTCTTCCGCGTGCGAATAAAGGGGACTTACTTTGGTCATGGTGGTAAGCTGACGTGCTGGACGTGGACTGCTAAGAGCCGGATAAGTCGGACATCATGAAAGCCGTGTAAGACTGTGTAATAAACAGCCGGTGGCTAAAGACAAGCCAATGGGATACAGCATTAGCAGGGTGGCAACCTGCGGGAGCCAATCAGATAGCTATGCGCCATGTACCAATGAAAGAGCGGTACAACAAGTGTGGTGTTGGGTAATGTAGTCCGGTGAGGTATAAACTGACAACTGCTAGTGGTCGACGTGGACTGCACGGAGCCAGATTAGTTAGACACCGTGAAAGCTGAGTAAGACTGTTTTATGAACGGCCGGTAACTGAGGACAGGCAACAGGGATCCCGCGTTCGCAGGACGGCAACCTGCGGGGGCCAAACAGATGGCTGTGCGCCATCGAAGCAAGAGCGGTACTACGTGTATGATGTTGGGTAATGTAGTCCGGTGAGGTGTACAAAGTCCACTGTTGTTGGTGGATAGCTCAGACAGGAAAGGCTGGCCATATGGTTGCAATCATAGGTACTCCAAGAGTGGAAAGTATCCGGAGAACACTGTGGATAGTAAAACAAGGTGGACTTTTAGTGTATAATGGTGTTTACAAGGTGGAAAAACATAGATGTCCAATGTACACAAAAGAGGTGGTCCATATAGGTCAAACGAGCGTGGTGGACACTGATCTGTCGCCAGAGGGGTGTGACAGTGGCTGGTTGTTCTCTAGAAGTGTTTCCATTCAACGGTTACGTTTAGACCGTCTTGGACAGAGTTCAATTTGTGGACCCATTTTTGCTCGAGTTTAGTAAGGGCAATGTTGATATCACCTCCTCGTCTTTGCGGTAGAAGTTGTTGCACTACAGTCCATGTGAATTGTTCGTGGGTGTGTTTCTTCTTGGTGAAGTGTTCAACCAAAGGTTTGTCCTCGATTTGATTTTTAATACATGATCTGTGTTCATTGATTCTTTGTTTGACAGGTCTAATAGTTTTGCCAATGTAGATTAAGTCACAGGGACATTTGATTGCGTAGATCACATATTTGCTCTCGCAGTTGGTGTGGCTGTTCTGTTTCCATACCAGATTCTTGTGAGTGAAAATTTTGCTGTTAGTAGTATAACGGCAGGCGACGCATTGTCCGCAACTGAAGTGGCCGACTACCGGCGGCAGATTCCACAGCGTGGTGGCTGGTTTTGTGGGTTCTAGGAAGGTGTGGACCAGGGAGTCTCTTAAATTTCTATTCTTCTTGAAAGAGAACAGAGGCTTCTTTGCGAGGGTGCCTTCATTTTTGACCAAATACCAGTGTTTGTTGATGGTGTTTTTAATGAGGTTACTGACTGGATTATACGTGGTTACGCACACCGTTCTGTTGTTGGGGTCTTTTTCTTTGGTCGTTAGGCAGAGGGAGCGGTCGGTGTTGGCTGCTCTTTTTTTAGCTGTCTTGATGGACTTCCTGGGGTAGCCTCTCTCTCCGAGGCGTATCTGCAGTTGTTGTGCATGGTGGTTGAATTTCTCTCTGTCAGAGCAATTTCTCCGAATACGCAGAAATTGACCATAGGGGAGATTATATTTCAAACCTTGCGGATGGTAGCTGGTGAAATGAAGTAAGGTGTTCCTATCAGTGGGTTTCCTAAAGAGTTCTGTCTTCAGCGTTACTCCGGACCGATAGATGTGTAAGTCAAGAAAATTGATGTCTTGGTAGTCCCATTCAATGGTGAACTTGATGTATTCGTTCCGAGCATTGAGCCATTGGTGAAAGGCTAGTAATTCTTCCGCGCTTCCTTCCCAAATGAGTAGTACGTCATCGATGTATCGACGCCACACCTTGATGTGTGTTCTGTGGGGGTTCGTATTATGGTAAATATGATCGTCTTCGTATTGTGCCATGTATAGGTTGGCGACATCTGGGGCAAATGTGGCACCCATGCTCACGCCTTTGATTTGTTGGTACATCTGTTGGCCGAACAGAAAAAAATTCTCGCCCATAGCAATCCGGATGCACTCCACCAGGAAGTTGGTAGGTGTGGTGGAGGTATCAGCTCTTTTTTCGAGGCATGTTGCCAAAGCCTGTAGGCCCTCTGTTTGTGGGATGGAGGTGTATAGTGCCTCGACATCCATAGTGACCAATATAGACTGGGCAGTCAAATGTATAGAGTCTAAAATCTTGATTGTTTCTGTGCTGTCTTTCAGGTAAGAGGCCATCTTGCCCACGAAAGGCTTCATGAAAAAATCTGTATATAAGGAGAGAGGTTCCAACAGTGAATCACAGGCAGAGACTATAGGTCTGCCCGGGGGTTTGGTGGGATGCTTGTGAATTTTGGGTAGAATATAGAAAGCCGGAATTCTCGGGTGAGTTTTGTTAAGGAAAATCCTTTCTTCTTGACAGATCCACCCTTCATGTTCGGCATGCTTAGTAAGGCTCATGATCTCTTCTTGCAAACGTGGTGTCGGGTCCCTGTTCAGCATTCTGTACGAAGTTTTGTCATTGAGGAGTCGTAGGCATTCCTGGTTGTAATCTGTGGTGTTCATGATCACAATGCCACCTCCTTTGTCAGCTGGTTTTATGGTGATGGTAATGTCCATGTTGAGGTCCTTCAGGGATTGTCTCTCTGTTGGTAACAAGTTGTCTTGGTAGTAGTTTTTTCGTTTTATTCCATCCGTGATCGTCTTCATCACGATTTTCTCAAACGTCTCAAATTCACTCGGGATAGTATGGTGAGGGGGTGAGAAGGTTGATTTGGGTTTAAAACCAGTGATATTTTCTTTGCTCCTCTCTGATCCTTGGTTGATAGAATCTTCTTTGCTGGGTAAATACACCTCAAAAAAATACTTTAACCTCAGGGTACGGAAAAACCGTCTGAGTTCTGCTTCTGTGTTGAAGGGGTCCGCTTTGGTGGCTGGAACAAAAGAGAGGCCCCTCTCGAGGAGTGTCTGTTCAGCTTCTATTGGGGACGTCCTCTAGTGCCAGTTCTCGATTAATGGCCTTACCGATTTATGCCAGTAGCAAACTGGTGTTCCTTTGCACTTACCATGGATCCCCATCCAACCTTACAGCAGAGTAAGAAAACAGCACTTTACCCTGCTGTTGTGGCTTAATTTATGATGCAACACCTGAATTTGATGGGTACTTGTTTAATTACTTCTCAACAAGGCATATATTATCAATATATCAGTTGTCTTCACTTTCCATTATTGTTCATGAGAGTCTTTCTCCAAAGCATGTGGTGATGTGGTGGAAGCCTGCGGAGTCCCTTGCAAGCAGAGGCGTAGACAGGGTAGGGCCTGAGCGGGCCAGGCCCACCCAACATCGGTAAATGCCCACTCAGCAGCGCTGTGTGGGCATTTACAGATGTTAATGTCATGGCAATGGACCTGGGCCCAACTACATTAGCTTCAAGGCCCAATTGTTAGACAATCATGGCTACGCCTCTGCTTGTAAGGAGGAGCGCCAGGGTGCGAATCCCTACTGCACCTCCTTGCGCCGTCTGCCGAGCACGCTCTCCTCGCCTTCTGACCTGAAGTCTCGCAAGATGACGGTCGGGACCGCTCTCGCGAGACTCTACACCTGCATATTATTTTATTGATTCTCTCAGCAGGTCTGGAAGGATACCGTTACATTCAAAATAGGAGTTATTAGATAGACTGTCTGGTACAAGTGTAAAAGCAGGAGATATGCTTTAACTGCAACAAGAACATGCAGATCAGTAATAGTTGCAAAAAGAAGGGAGACTGGATCACAGCAACATTAAAACTTCTGAAACTCAGTATCCATCAATTCCTGCTTACATGAATGTTTCTTTGTAGAGAATTTTGAACAACTGCACACAAAAAAAACAAATAATAGATTGTATGAAGTGTCCAGAAATATATTTTTTTAAATGTTTGATTTTGTACGGAATATTCAAATCTCCTGGAGAATTGTGCAGCTTTCTCTAGAGGGTTTTGCAGATTTGCTTAAAGAGCAGAACTATCAAGAGGGTAAAAAGAGGTTGCCTGAGATTGTCGATTGTTATGAAAATTGTGCACTGATGTTTTATATGGAGTTTATTTGTGAGCCAGTTGTGTAACGACTTGATGTCCACCTCTCTCTTTGGGCTTATGTGTCTTCTCTCCTGTTTCATAGCACTGTGTTGCCTTTGTCTTGCACCTCCTGAGCGTGAGCGTCGCCATTGCTGCACTTTGCTTAATTTCATATGACCTTAATCCATATTACTGGTCGTATATATCGCGATGGAACCCTGATGAAATTTGCAATACACAGTCAAGCGGGGGCTACAGAGGCTATTACAGAGGCTACTACGAAACCACAACCCCAGAGCCGTACAACTGGAAGGTTGAGGAGTGTAAAAACGTGCTTCTCCGTCTCCTGGTAAGCTGTGCTTCTAATACATTATGCGTGTGGTTGATCATTGTCATGGCACCCTGTCAGTTCTGGGACCCGTATGCAGACCTGGTTATGTTATTTTGTCTGGTCTCAAATTGTTGTCCACTTGTGGGATGTAACACACAGGGCAGGAGTTTCCCATATGAATTGCATTATATGAAGGTCCCTAGTCGTGCCCAATGAGAGGGCATGGCTTCCCGGGGAATCACGCAGGCTGCTAAGGATGGAGATAGAAGCGCAGTAACTTCCAAACGGGCATTCAATGATCCTGAACAATGACTGCCACAGAAAGGAGCCTTCATTTGGTAGAAATGCTAGAAATGTTGATGCGAGTAGGGTGGTTGAGGCAGAAGGGTTTTAGTCTTTAGGAAGGTGGGAACAGTGGAGGAATTCCTTCAAATGACCTGGAAGGAAGTTCCTTTGCCCTGGCCGTTGAGGTGACCCACAAGAGGCAGGTGCCCAGTGATTATTTTAGGTTTAAACTTGACGCTGGGCACACTAGGTTATAACTAGGGTTTCTGGTTTTCAGTGTTTGTCAATTTTAGTGGTGGTTTTCCAGTGTTTTCACAAAATTAAAATACCTATATAGATCAGTGTTTATACATTTTTTGCAGATAATAATGGAGCACCTCAATGTTTTTCCACTGTAAATGAAAACATGCGTTAATTAACATACATACTTTTTGGAGTAGAAATATAGTGCATTATGCAATATTAGTACCCGGCGAGAGTCAAGCAGAATGCAACACGCATTCTGATTGGCTCTCGCAAGCTCGTTACCCGGCCGAGATCCTCTCAATTCTCGGCCAGGATTCCAGCCTCCTTGTCCACAGAGGGGGGCGTGGCAGCCCTTCAGCCAACGAGGAAGCTCGAAGCGGGGCCATCCCCGCTCTGAGCCTCCCCACGGCTGAGAGGCTGCCTTCGCCCCCCGCCGGGAACTCGGGTAATGTTTTTTTTTGTTTGTTTTCCCTCCCCTTTCCTCCCTGCCCTCTCCACCCCACTTACCTTCTTGCTCCTTTGTCCCCGGTGGGGGACAATGGCAGCCTGGAGCCATGTGGAGACTCGGAGCAGGGCCATCCCCGCTCCGTGCCTCCACACGGCTGAAGGCTTCCATCGTCCCCCGCCAGGGTCACATGTACGTTTTATTTTCTTCTTTTTTCCCCCTCCCTCCCTTCCGCCCTCACAACCCCACTTACCTTCTTCTCCTTTTTTTTCGGGAGCGATGCGCTGAACACACTTCTGTTCCCAGCCCCTTCTGTCCATCTTCTTCCACGTGGGTGATGCTGCAGTCGTCATCGGTCATGAGGTGGCAGCTAATTGGCAATTATGTAAAAAAGAAACAATACATCTCTATCTACGTAGCAGTGCACCTGGTACAAGCAGAAAGGGGCCCGAGGGAAAAGCCGTGGTCATACTAACTCACAAACTTCACTCGATCCCAGACAGGTCAGCGTCTCTTTAAGGTCTCACACCCTTGTTCTGGGCTATATTGGTATCTCTCCCTGCACCTCACAGCACAAATCATGTGACCCAGAAGTGAAGGCAGAAAGTTCTGCTTTCTGATCTTTCTTGATCACTCGGTGGTCTAACAGGTTTATGATCAGTGGTCTGGGGCTGGCTGGTACCTTGGAATTCAGGGGTCCTAAGGCTCTGGCATTTGAGTGCTATAACTTAGAGTTGAGACTGGTGGGGGTCAGAGGCCTATGACCTCCTTCTTGTAGAATTGTGCTACACAAAGATGCCTAACCCTCCCCTGGTGGCCTTGCAGGGCACATTCTTCCCAGATCATGAAGGCTGGCAACTTTATGAAGGGTTTATGGATCTCTGTGGTCCTGGCCTTTCTCATCAGTGCCCGGGATACAACCTATTCCTTTCCTCATGTTTGCGGCCTAGACCTATGATGCTAGCTACTACGCCGCATTTGCGCCTTGTCTTCCAATATGGTTGCTAATATCTAAGATTGTGTTTTTTCCTGCATGTGTACTATGTCTGCGAAGCATGCAATCATATGATCGTATAAAGGACTTTAGAAGCAGCCCCCCTTGTCTCTTATATTATATTTCACGGCCTTTGCCTTATTCTGAACCGCTTGGGGGTGTGGGAAGATCATCGCCCCCTTCCCAACAGTTTCACTCACCATCGGATGAATTCACAGGTATGCGAGTGGTCCAATGCGGAAGGGGTCTATGTTTTGGTGTCTACTCACAATTATTAACCTGTATATTGTTCTTTTTGTTTCTATCCCTGGGTTCCAGGGATTGACCTCCATCAATGGGGTTTTCTCCCCACATTTTTTGTATATTGCCCCCCTGCTTGTGCAGTTCCCTAAGCTGTGATAGGTGAAGGTTTTTGAGGACAGAGCATCTAACCCTACCAGATACCTGAGAGATTAAAGAAACTGGGCCTCATTACGACCCTGGCGGAGTGGGTTTACGCCAGCGTTATTCGCGGCGGACCCGTCCGCCCTACTACGAGTTCCCGTAGCGCCATGGAACGTTTTCCGCCTGGTTTTTCCGGGCGGAGAAATCCATGGCGCTACGGGACCTTGTTGTTAATTACGCCACCGTATTTTACGGTGGCGCAATTAACGCCTTCCCCACTCCCATTATACCCTATGGGGCAAAAATGGGAATGGGGAAGGGTAAAATGGGGAATGGGGATTTACCGCCCCGCCAAGGTCGGCATGGGGCGGAAAATCCGCCAACCTCCATGGCGCTATCGGCAGCTTTCCGCCGTGCTCCGCGGTGCATTTAGCACCGCGATTTCCGCCAGGGTCGTAATGAGGCCCACTGTGTAGTTTGTTCTCATGATCTCATGCGTCTCTTATTACTCAAGCGCTCACCGCATTACATACAGACTGTTTGAGCAACTTCCTGTTATCAATTTCAAGCAAACCAACACTCATTGCTGGAGAACGTACTGAGGTTTGGGGCAGCTGCTGCTAATCCTGTGGTGTGGCCTTTAGTGCAGTTAACAGCCTCTGCTTTCACACCAGCCCTCACCTCAGTGGGCGTAGTTTTACACCACATTCTGTTTCCGTTGCTCTCTGCTGAGCATTATCGGCATCCCAAAATGGTACAGTACTTTCCTTAATCAATGCAGGTTGCATTTCCTATGCTGTCCTGCTGCTTCTCCAGATTCCACATCTAAGACAGCATTTTTGTTTTATTTAGGTGGTGCAGCAGCAGAAGGGTCAATCCGTTATTGGAGCTCTATGACCTAACCTGTATGATTTTGATTCCCTTACCACAGGGTTAGCATAGGTCTTTGATAACCAGTATCAGGCTCAAGCATTGGAACTCGAGCTACTGGTCTCGTGCCAGAGTAACAGGGACTTACCACAGTACATAGTACACTGTAACCAGTTGACTGCCTTTACTGCTTGGCCTAAGTTCAAAAAGGCTTCTGTTCTTTACAGGGACGTCAGGGAAGTTCTCAAGGGCTCATTGGATGTGCCCCCCCCCCCGCTGTCTACCTCATTCACTCCTTTTTTTTTTGTGCTGTAAATTTACCAACCATGTCAAAGCAGAGGGGAGCGCAGCAGGCTGGGTTATCCCCGCGCTAGTTCGGTTTCCGTTCAGGTGCACCATGCCCGTGCCCAAAAGAAATTGTAAACCTTCACCGACCCCATGCAAATAGTAGGGCTCATAGGACCGCTGACGAATGCAGAAAGAGAATGCCCTGCCTCTATACTATGGTAAAGCCAGGCATTTCATCCGAGTGTCCTTGACATCCCCTCAACCCCGCCAAGAAGTCAAGGACAGATTCTGAAGGAAGCCCAGGACCTGGACCCCATAATCCCGTGTTTCCAGGTGCTTGCTAATGCTGCTCAGTCTGTGGTACTCCATGTTAACCATGGAGTTACCCTCCAGTGGGCAGGGATTCCCTTATACCCCGATATAAGCAGCAGCACTCCTAGATTGAGGTGTTATCAGAAATTGCATTGATATCGCCTACGATAAGTCCCTTTATATACCTATGATCTGAAGAAACATCCAGAGCCTGTACAAGTGGTGGATGGTTCCTCCTTAACATGTGGACCGGTAACCCAAAATACCTTGCCCATTACAATGGTCTGTGTTGATAGCCACAAAAAGGTTATTACCATTATTCTTCTGGGTGCTCTATACTGTCCTTCAGGTTTTGTAAAGCTCCGGCTGCATCAGTGACACGTTTAGGAATCTGCTAGATCACTATGTCCTCATCTACCTAGACGATATCTTATTACATGCCCCAACACTAGCAGGTCATGTGAATCCCATCCGTTCTGTCCGGAGTATAATGCATGACTGCATTGTCTATGCCAAGTTAGAAAAAATATACATTTTATGGTGACATAATCACGTTTTGGGGTTTTCTTCGTTCTCCAGCCAGGGTTGAAATGGATGCAATGAAGGTTTGGGCTATTTTGTCTTGATGAAATGAAAAATATGAAGGATTGTCATGCATTTCAAGGTTTTGCCAGATTTTACCAGTGTTTTATACAAGGTGTGTTGGCCATCGCCAAACACTTGATATTCCTTACCAAGACCTCAAAGAGCTTTGTTTGGAACCCTGAAGCAAAGTTGGCATTTAATACACTAAAAAAAGTTTTCACTACAGCTGTAACCTGATTCACGCTAATCGAGATCCTCCCTTCTGTGTGGAGGCAGACAAGTCAGCTGTTGCAGTTGGGGCCATCCTTCGCAAAGGTGCCCAGACATGTATTGACTACATCTCATGGCGTTCTTCTCTGGAAAGCTGACTATGGCTGAATGAAATGTCAAAATTGCTTATTGTAAACTCCTGTCCATCGAAGCACTTTTTGAAGAACGGTGCCATCGTCTGCACAGAGCCTGCCATCGGCTTATAGGCTACAGGGACTTTAAGAACATGTTGGCTTTAGCACATTCTTCTCGTTCACATCAAGCACAGTGGCACCTTTTCTTTGCTGGATACAATTTCATGATAACCTGTCGACCTGGCATACAACACTCTAAGGCTGACACCTTATCTCATCTATGTGAACCTGAACCTGCAACTAAGACTCCAGAGCCACTATTTCTGGATTCCAGATGAGTGGTATGTCTTTGCATAACACCAGACTCATTCTTGGACCACATAAAATACAAGGTGAAGTCGAACACTGCCTATTTTTTTACATGTGGGTAACTTTATCATTAAGGACTTCTCCACCTTCCTGGGGAGTTCTTGGGTTGTTTGGCCCTGCATTAGTGTCATGATATCAGAAAAGCCAGGCACCCATATATACAGAAGCCTATTCAGCTTCTACAGTGCTAGTGTTGGTGATGGCATCTGGTCAGTGTTGCAGAGTCTTATGTCTAAATGTACAATGTGTATGCTAGGGCCAAGAATCCATTCTCTAAACCTGTATGCCTTCCAAAACCCTAGCCAGTTCCTCTAGGCTCTGGCACATAGTGAGTCTGGAGTTTATAGTTCAGCTGTCTGTGGACCAAAGATGGCACACTTTGTTCCATGTAGAAGCCTACCCAGTGCCCTTCAACTTTCATATTGTTGTTACATAATGTCATGTCACTGTCCTTGTTGCCCATCTGACCTTGTTTCAGATGGGCTCCCAATTTGCCTCTCCCTTTTGGCTTTGTTTCACCTCCCTGCTACACATTGATGTTCCGTTGGCATCTAGCTAACACCCACAGACAGATGGCCAAATAGAAAGGGTAAACCAGACCCTAGAACAGTACTTCCACTGCTACTGTTTACAGCATCAATCTTCTTGGTATACCACGCTTCCTATGACAGTGTTTGTCTTTAACAACGCTCCACACACACCCACTGGAACTTCTATGTTTTTTCATGTTATGGTATCCATGTACATATGTTGTCTGTAGACCTGCCAACCTCTGCTTCAGTACTACCAGCAGTGGATACTGTACATTGAATTCAGAACATGCATAGCAATGTCTGTGACCACTTGGTATGTGCGCAGGAGGCCTACAAATGACAAGTGCACCCTCTTATCTCCCGGGAGACCTGGTATGTTTAGTTACTCTGTGTTTGCATATTCCAAATACCCCAAAACTCCTACCTCATTATGTTGGCCTATATTCAGTCATTTGGATAATCAGTCCCATTGCATGTGCAGTATGGTGGGCTTGGCAGTACCATATTCATTCAGTGTTCTACACCACTCTTTTGAACCTGTATAAATCAGGTACAGGAGGGTGGCGAACACAGCCACTGGCAGTCACTGGGCAAGGCCACCAAGAATATATGAGGTAGATGCTCTTTTGGCGTGCATAAAGAATTGTGAAATTACCTGGGAAGATGGAGCCCGAATACTGCTCCTGGGAACCTGCATCTTAAGACTGTCTCTCATGATCCATGACTTGTGGCAAGCTTCAATAAATGCCTCCAATAGAATCCACAACTGGCAGGGCCTGTGCCGAGGGCAGCGGGATCTATCAGTATACGATTACCAGTAAGGCCATCTCATCGACAGCACTCACCATTCAGTTCTTACCATACTGTTTGCAGCAGGCAAGAATGAAGGCTGTCTGAACTTTAATGCCCAAGCTACATTTCCCAACACCACTTTGGGTGACATCACCTGGAAGAACGTGTACACATTCCCCAGACTCCCCAAGCTACATTTCCCAACACCACTTTGGGTGACATCACCTGGAAGAACGTGTATACATTCCCCAGACTCCCCAAACTACATTCCCAACACCACTTTGGGTGACATCACCTGTAAGAACGTGTATACTTTCCCCAGACTCTATTAATGCCTCCCGCGTGTGCGTGCTTCTGGCGCACTTGAATATTGCATCATTAGATCGCTGCATACTTTGCCCTCAGAATCCATATTGAATTATCCATGTAGCTGCTGACAATGACCGCCTTGCCTTCTGGCCTACTTTGGTCTGCCTCTTGTTTTATACTCTCAGAATTCTTGGTCTCGGGAGGATAGCTCAGAGGCAACGTGCTCACCATGGAAGCAAGACAACACGGAGCAACACAGGTTCGATCCCCAGGTCCGCGCTTAGAAACCTCTGGGGATTAAGCGCATTACAAATAACCTGTCATATCATACCACCAGTCACCTGACATTCGGCTGACACACCCTGACTTCTTACTTGTATCTGTTCTTCCTTGTCTCAGTCACTGCAACATTTGATTTACACTCCTTCTAATGGCCTTTCCAGATCTGGCTCGGTCCCCATCATCAACCCACTTCACTGTCACATACCTATCCATACATGCCAACATTGTGCAGCAGCTGGGAGGGAGATTTTCTCTCAAAAAGCGGGAGAATAAAATGTTCCCATTCAAATGCATTGAGTTTAGGATTATTTTAGAACGGAGAAAGTGAAAAATAGCAATGTTTTTGATGACTATCACCATTTGGAAAAAACACTTATTCTGTTCCCCTAGGGATTCCTCACTCGCTCGTTCTTCCTGCCCCCTGACTTCCTTAGCTCTTCCTCCTGTTCTTTGCTCCAAAACCAAACTGTGAACTGTTTTGTGTTGAAACACTGTTCAGTGTAGAAGGAGAGGAAGGTGAATCACAGACTTCGCTGGGACTCACTGGGAATGCTCTCACTGACTTGGAACTTTGAATTTGCATTCCTTCTGGTTGTGTCTGTGATGCAGTCGGCTTCCGCCAATCTCCCTACTCTTCCTCTGCTTCTGTCCTTGTTCTATTTTGCAGTCAGGTTCCCACCTTTCCCCACTTTCTAGTTTTACCGACCATGGGATCCATTCACAGGTATGCCAGGGGCCCATTGAGGAATAGATCCTTGTTTTGGTGCCTACTAGCAGTTGCTAACCTGCTAACTCTTCATTTCATTTACAGCAGTGGTCAGTGGTCACCAGGAACTGAAAACCAGGAGGGTTTCTTCCCCACATTTTTGCAAATGACCTGCCTGCTTGTGCAGTTCCCTAGGTGGTAATACCATAGTAGAGGGGGTTTGAGGGGGCAGAAATTCTAGGTATACGAGATTCCTAACATCGTTTAGAAAATCCTAGTGTTAGACGATGGTGCTCTTAAAAACCCTTCTGCTGTGTTCGGGTGGTGATAAAATCCCAAGGAGTTGGTTTGCAGGAGTCTTGAATATCATTGCATTGTATGATTGTCTTGGGGTGTCCATTGTTTGGCAATGTCAGACTAAGATGCTTACTAAACTATTCCTGTGATGTTATTACACCAGTTATTCCATTGCTAGATTGGTTATTGGTCATGGAAAGATTAATAATAATAATTTAGCATTTATATAGCGCTACAAACCCTCAAGTATCTGAGCACCCCCGGTGTATGGTGCTCATTTATCAACCTCAAAAGGATGAAAAACTGAGTTTGGCCCTGGCGGGATTCGAACCTGCGTCAGCAGGCCCAGCCTGCACAAATGAGAAAGCAAGTGCTCTACTCGCTGTGCTATCGGACCAGACCAGAAAATTCAGTTCCTTATTTCTGACACACCATTCATAGTGCTATCACAGTCTACTAACTCTGGTAGAAAAATACCTGCACTACAACTCTACCAAATATACACATTTCTTTAGGGTTCTAAATATCTTTGAACAAAAATACTAAAACAAGCAGGGAAAGGAGCGAGCCATTCTTTAAACTCTACTGACCAATGGGCCAATCTGACCTAGAGATAACTATTCATTGATTCAAGAAATCCCTGCATATATGATTATCTCCTACATCCACTGATCAATTCCACATTCCTTCCGAGTGTAGTACCAAGCCGTCTTCTCCTGCTCTCTAGAAGGCACACAAACAGTTAACTATGCTATTAACGTATGCAGATGCTGTAGTAAAAGAGAATGAATGGATTCCCACAACAAAGTTCTGTAGGCTTAGAAGATGTGTCATATGATTTTGGATGTCAACATAAAGAGTGAATGTACTGTTTGTTTTAGTGCAGACAGTAAATATATGGATTTGCTTGCAAGGTGATAGTTGTGATATGTGGCAGTGCTGACATTTGTCTTATGCTAATGGCTGTTTTTGCTGATTGGAGACTTGATGCGATGGTCTACCCGCAGAAAGATTGCCCCTGCATTTATGCAATGTGCTTCAATAGAGGGTTTGAATACTTACAGGATTACTAGGCGTCCCCAGGCACACCAGATTGCAGTCACAGGTTTTCATTTTTCTAACATTTGTGAGCTGTTATTTTAGCCAGTTTGTTCAATCGATGTACATTTGTACAAGAAACACTTGTGTACAGGCGCGTTATAAATGCCATATCATATCATAAAATGTGACTATACTCTGAAAGATTGTGAAAAGAAAGCCCAGGGCTAGGACATGGTGTTCATGGCGACAGAGTTATCTTATATCCATTGTTATTGAGGAATGCAGTTTGTTTGTGATGCTGCTGATTTCACGTTGTTCTTTATATCTATTGCAGAATATGTTCCTGGGCATGACGATCGTGTTTGTGGTGTCCAACTGTTTGGCATTATGCATTTCCCTGTATTCGCTGGGCTATCGCATCAAGAGCCTGTGCTGTGCATGTGTCTCTGAACAGGTAAATACATGTTTTCATTTTGGTCCCGATAGGTAAAACGATTTTTTGAACAATTACGAATCACGTCATTACCAGGTTTTGAAGTATGCAGTTGATGAGTCTTGTGATAGACATTTTGAAATATTATGGGCGGGACAGCCAGAATATGGGTCAAGCTGTCAAAGTCTGCATCGCAGTCCTACAGAATCCAAAATAGAACACGCCACTTTTGTAAGCTTCTTTAACTGAGCAATGGAGCGGTCCACTTTGCAATATAGCCCACCTGGGAAGATACTTGTTTAGGCCGGTTCTGGCAATCAGAAATCACACAAAGCTTTCACACACCTGGTGCCTGTTAAACAATTATTTGGCACAACCTCAGAGCTCTATAGCATACAAACATTTTGGCAGTAAAATGTGCTGAGTTTCAAGTACAGCGTACAGCATGGCGAAACAGAAAGGAGATAATGAGAGGCAGGCGCTTGAGGATGTCGAGCAGAGTAGAGGAGGTGGACTAGAGAAGAAGTGGGGTGGGGAGGAGCAGAGGAGGCGGAGTGGGGGCAGAGAAGAGTGTAAGAGGGTCATGATCATTATTGAGCAGCAAGGAGTCAGTGTGACAATTCACTTACTCTCATCATGTCTCCCCAGAGGGGAGACCCTTTCCCTGAGGCTAGGGAGGTGCGGCCGATACCGAATAGTGTGTGAGGGCCTCATGGGGAGGGACTCCCCTTTTGGGGTGAAGGATGACCACCTGGGGTACAGCCCATTCATTAGTCAACGTCACACCCCAAACTTCCCTAACTCCCCTCTATTCCAAGCCACTTCCTTGAGAGTAAACCAATGTATCACTGTAGTACATGGGATACAGCCTAAACAGAAAATACCAAGATGAAGACGAGCACAGAAGACATGAGGATTACTGACTGTGCTAGTACTGGTACAAGGTGGCCCAGAGGAGGCATAAAGATCAAGGTGTCAAAAGAAACAAAGGACTTTGACAAGCCGCCAGTGAGGGACTGACAACATTGAATAAGAAGAGACGATGGACTAAAGAACTTGTCAAGCCCAGCTGAGAGAAGCAGCAGAGGTGGAGACTGTCCCGCAAGCGGGTTTCAAAACTAGACGGCAGACCCGAGGAAGAGAGGATGCTGGCAAGCAGCTGAGAGAGTTCTCAGAGAGACTCGCTGGAACAGACCCAGGCACGAGACCAAGGAGAAGCAGAGCCGAGGGTTGCTGCACACTGAGACGCCATGGTGCAGCAAGAGCGGAGGATAGAAGCCCGAAGAGCCGGAGAGACGAGCCCTAGTCCCAGGAATCCTCAATGATGTGCCAGTGCCCTAGTGAAGGTCGCTGGCAACTCGCTGGTTGGTATAGGAGACCCAGAGGGCACACAGGTTCAAGCGTGGCAGGGCCAGGTGACTCACTCAGCTTGTGAGCAGTGATGTGGCTGTTGGGCGTATGAAGGGTCAACTGTACATCGGAGGCAATCTTCCTCGTAGCATTGGCATTAATAAGCCCACTGACCACCAGAGAAGGGTCTGCGACACCAACATAAGTGAAGTGAGAATCTGAGAAAATCTTCCTCAAAACAGGGGCAAAGATAAGTCCACTGACAACCAGAGAAGGGTCTGGGACCCCAACACCAGTGACAGACATCTGAGGAAACTTCCTTGTAGCAGTGGCAGAAATAAGTCCACTGAAACCCAGAGAAGGAGTTGATACTTTGCTAATGCCGTGAGTGGCAAAATAAACACCAGGTTTGAAAGATACAGAAAATAACTCTTTATTGGATGATATTATTCTTTAGTTGTAGTGTCAGGGGGATAGAGGTAGGTTTTGACACAGGACGGCAGAGTTTGATTTCGACTGGCATTCTGACAGATCCTTTAGTATTAGTTTGAGGCAGGGAAATCCCTCTTAGGACATAGCGATAGTGAGAGTTTCTTTTACTATAAATAAAAGTTTACAGGAACCAACATGCCACCCTTGTGTCAGTTTCCTTCATTGCCACCCTTACAGCAGGTTGAAGTGACATGTCCTCTCCCACATATGCACATGAAGTACACAAAGATGATGGAGGTGAGGATGATGAAGCAGAGTAAAGTACAAGTGTCTGGGAAGAGCAGGTGTGTGAGGTAATAGGGAGAGAAGGATGGTAGGGCCACGAGAATGCAAAGAGAAGGGAGGACCTTCTCAGGACCTGGGGCCTTCTAAAATTCTTGACTAGGTGGAGGAGGAGATAAGGGGGCTGGTTGTAGGAGTAAACCTATCCCACTTACCCTGACTTTCTGCAAGAGTCTGATGCTTATCCCTCTTCATATGACCCAGGACATCAGGGGTCCTGGTGTCAGGTGATCTACAAGAACCTGAAGACCAATGCATTGTCCTGTGAACTCCAGCGACAACCAAGAAGAATCAAATTAAGGACAAGAAAGAAGTGCAGAACATTATGGAATCCCAAGGATTTTGAGTGACGGTATACCGCTAACAATGGTGGCCTGAAATAAGGCAGATAGTATCGAAGGTGAAGTTCTAAGGACACTAGTCCTGATGAGCTTGGGAGAAGCTTCCCATGGTGTCATATCCTGATCCTAACCTTGTTTGGTGTGAAAATAACAAAGTAGCTGATAAACCTTTACTGGCATGGAGTCATCTGTTGATCCCTCAGCTTGGACAACCCCCTCAAGGGATTAAAGACGTAGGATAGATATGTGAGGGGTTAGGAAGAAGGAGTTCATGGTGTTATTTATAGGGACAAACCACCTTTGACACTGTGCATCACACAGTCTTGATCAACTAAAGGAGGCAGGTTCCACCCTCAACTAACATGCTTCCATCCTCTCTGACAAAGTTACATGCTACCTTTTCTCTCCAAATCGTGACTGGTCTAGTGTGGGGGGTTCCATTACCCGTTCTTTCCAACATCTACATGGCACCACCAAGCTAATCTACACATGTAGTCTGAAGTGTTACAGCTAAACCAGTGATACTGAAATTATATTATGACTCAACACCACAGATGACTCCACCTATCCAGACCTTTCAGGGTGCCTTCAGGAAGTCAACCTCTGGATGAGCAGCAACCTTTGTATCTGAATCCTGACCCTATGGGAACTTGTCCTCTTGTTTTTCTCTGTTCCCATCCATTGGTATACATGCACCGAACCAGCACAGCAAGTAAAAAGCCTCAGTGTCATCCTAGACACAGAACCTAAGTGTTGCCAACAACGGTGATTAAAAAAGCATATTTCCACCTACGCACTGCACCCACATCCTTCAATACCCAGCATACCCGTAAAATATGCTTGATATATTTTGTCTGGCCATCTTGCAATCTGAATACTCCAATGGCTTGTGCTGTGACCAACTTCTTACCTCACATCAGAAATGCAGAGAGTACAAAACATAACAGCAAGACTACTTCTACATTTCCACGCACGCAAGAGACAGCACATCCACAGCCATAGTCACACACTGGCTTCCAGTCACTCCAGGGCGCATTTCAAATGTCTCTGTATTGCCCATGAAACCTTCCAAAGCAGTGAGCGTGAATTCTTTCAACAGAAAGTCACCTACAGAACAAGCCATCCTCTGGGATCATACACAGAACACCTGCTCACGTGCCACCTAAATAAGCGGAGGTAGATCATTTTCGGTACAAGTTGCTGGATTGTGGAACAGACACCTGATATTCACAGCATCCATGATCCCTTGCTGTTCAGAACGGCCCTAAAAACATGCATCTTCTTTATAGAATGAGATTAACCCTTAAATCACCCCAAACTACCTTTCTAGAATAACGACCATGCACACAGGAAAAACACCTAACCTCCTGCAACAGGCCCTACCACAGGCCCACTTATCGTTCACTGTTGCCCTGCCCATTCACTGGCCCAATGCTCATCTGTCAACGCCCACTTAACCTTCCACCTCTCGGCTGCCCCTGACTCTCCTCTCATCCGTCATTCCCGTTTATTTTCCCTCTTCACCTACCATCCCCTTGCCTCCCATCACCCATCCCGTTACCCATCCCCTGTTGAGACCATTTGTCTGTCTTTCAAACCCGCCCATTGTATGTCATTAAAATGATCTTTTTCCCTCCATGGCCAAGTTCTCCTCTGTCATTGCACCCCTCATCTGATGTGCCAAGTCCGACCTACACACCCCTCATCTGTCACGCACTTCAACGTACCCACCCTTTGTTTGTCATCCCACCTTGTCTGATGTCCCTTCCTCCTCTGTTGTTTCCAATCATCCATCCAACCAGTCGTATCTGCTGTCAACACCTGCCCAACCCATATCTGATATTTCAGCACCATCAACCCCATTCTCTGTTATCTCTCACTTATCTCTCTCCAACCTATCATCACCTTCCAGTCACCCCTCACTCGTCCGTCAGAAGCCCTCCATTTTTTGTCATCACTTCTACCCTCATTTGTCATCCAGAATTTTGCTATCCCCCACTTATATTCCCCTCCTTCCTTCGTCAGAACACCTCCCTTGTTTGTCCCATCCCCCACATACACATTTCTCACCTGCATCCTCCCACCCAAACTTCCATGTTGCATTTGGAAGGCCATCTCAATTTGGTTTGGGCTCTGAATGTTTGGAGGGAAGGAGTTTCCTCTTCATTACTCACATGGCAAGGAGGTTTAAATGCCCTTGTAGACACTCGTAGGGCGAACGGACATCCTCCACTCAAGTGCTGCTCGGCTGCAGGCAGGAATAAAGAGGAGGACCGATCCTTCATCCTAGCCACTTCAATATGAACATTTGGCCCTGGCTATTGCGAGGCTGATGATGTTCTGAATGTGATGTTGGCCGGCGAACAATTAGCTGAGGCTGTTTATGCCGACAGGGGAACAATGTTGTTGGAGTGGTGCCAATTCAAGAGTAGCAACCAGTTGTTGTGCCTCACGACCGTTGTGTTTGAGGTTTTTTCACTGTCCAAACATGGTCTTAGTGCAGTCACTGTTAAGGGCTCTTTATTCATTGTATCAGCGTTCAAGAAAAGAAGGGTGCCTATTTCGCGAATCCACCGTTAACGCTTTTTCCAAAAACGTTGGTTAATTTCTTCCCTCTAAAGCCTTTTGATCTTTTTTCCTGTCACTTGAACTTGCTTTTGACATTTCTGCTCTCGTTGAACCTAGGCATTCTTGTACACTGCATCTCCTTACTATGAGGACAACGATCCTGCGGCTACCACTTATACGTGATGTGGGGTTGTGCTACATGCACCTCGTGTCGACTTCCCTTTTGTAGTGTTCTCTATGAAAAAGAGGACCTTGGGCGAGGCACTCCTTTCATTTGAATGTGGTCCCCGAAGGTCATCTCTCTGAAGATATGCCTTCTGCTGTTTTTCCTGCTCCTTTTCCATCTCGGGTGGAGGAGAGGCTTCATCTCCTTGAGCAGAAGTGAACTTTCAGTTTACACGTGGTTCAGTCTAAGGAGTATTGTATTGACAACCAACTGTTTGTAGAACTTCTCACCCGTAAAAGGGCAAGGCCATTACTAGTTGAAAGTTTTGGCCGGTAAGGATCCATTCTTTAGAATGGGTCTGTTGTGCAGCTATTTTCTATTTGGGTTATCTGCTGCCACCATCCTGTATTCTGGTACTGATTTTTGGTGTCTTTAAAAAGATTAGAAATGTATGGGAGCAAGGTATCCATCAGAACCAAATTACATACCTCCGATGAGGTTATTTCTGATGCATATGGTCGTCCTCCCACGGATTTCCCATCACTCTCCCGCTGACTGCTCAACTGATTGGATAGATCAGCCTAAGTTGTGCTCTTTTCATGGAAGTCTTGCAGCTGGTTTCAGCTTCTGTAGAGCGTGTCAATGTTCGGCAGCTTTGGTATGCAGGTGTGTTACCATACACATGTACCTGCTCTGCCACTTCCATCTTCAGGCATTAGTGTAGCCCATCGCAGTCTGATAGAGCATCACCAACATCCTCTGGTGACTGTTTAAGATTTCAGGATCCAGTCTGCTATAATAAACAATGTAAAGAAAATTAATCATAAGCAGTTCACACCACCTAGGAGAAGCCAGAAGTCAAGGGAGAGAACGAACAATACAGCAGGGAGAGGGTGGATATAGAGAACTGGCCAATAACAAGAGCAACACTGCAGAGTGAATAGCATAAAAGTGAATACGAAATCACCCTGAAGACAACCAAGCCTTTACTAAGCACAACCCCTTTGGCTGTTTTCCAGACTCAAAATGCAACACAAAACAACAATGCAGCATTGTGTAGGAATCCTCTCCACCAATCAGAATCCCACAGTTTGGACACTGATTATCCTTCCAACTTTACGTTTTTTTAAAGCATTTTTAGATGTCGGCCCTGTGATGAACACTCCACAACTCTCATTACCTATCACGTCTAAAGCATCACAAGAACTGCTATTATAACTCATCACCAAGGATTGGATGCTACCTTCTGAGAATGAGTCCCAGTGTCTCAGAACTCAGCGCCACCACCTCAGTGTCACAATCAGCCTTTTTCACGAAAGAAATATCCTACAAGACAACCATGAAACCCTGAAAAGTTCAAATTCAAATCCCTCCGGGATGCCAAGAAGCCCAGCAAACCAATGGGCATACGCCCAATGCCCAAGTACTCTGTAACAACAACTGAACACTGAAAAAAGCAGCTGAAATTCACCAAAACGGTGTGCATCCTAAGATACACCTCAATGATCACCCACACCTATGTCCACCTGTTTTACACCTTTGATATTGAATGTGCCAGCAGTTCAGAAGAGCCCTTGACCTGAAGGACAAATGTGGCTAATACACCCCATTTTATAGCTTAGGACTATACATCCACACAGTCTCATGCCATCATTCCCAGAGTGAATGACCCAACACACACACCCCCTTTTTAAACATTCAGGCAAGGGCTGTCACTTTGAAGGTTCCACTAGACCAGAGCCTTCTTTGAAAAACAAAGCTGGAGGTCCAATAAGAGTTATTTTCGATTTCTTGAGAACCTAACCAGCATCGTTGATATCCATATTGTGAATGATTTGGGAAGTGCTCATCACTGAGTATTCATTAGCCCCAACTGCAGTTAGTACTAAGTGCATGTGTCTCAAGTATGCCCAGTAATAATTCTATGTAATATTATCCTGACTCAAGGCACTACCCCTTCTGTTAAATGTGCATGCCAGACCAGCTAGGTCTCTGCTTTCTGCACCCAGTTCCACAGTCCCTGATCTCACATTTCATCCTGCTGCCAACACCTCCTCTAGATCTAGTACCCATGTCTACTTTACTGCTCATGACCCTTGGGCTTCCCTCTATACTTTGCTTTTGGTTTACAAGTTTCAAACGCTGGCAGCTCTGTTTCTTTCAGGAGGAAGAGGAAGCCACTTTGGAGAAGGCCGAAGCCGCTGCTTGCCACCCAGCCCCCGCCTTACACAGAGAAATGGGGAAAGGTGGAATCCATTTAGATGCCTAGAGCCGGCGTCCCTCGTGGCACGGAATGCAAGTGCAGATTGCCGGATCTGTGTCAAATAACTGCAGAAGAAAGCCCTGCTTGGAGATACCTGCTTGCAATGCATGACTCTTGTCAGGAATATCCTAGCTATCTCTATCTTTGGAAAAGTCTATATTTCTAAATATTAAAGAATCTGATCTTTTATTTTTTTTTTAATTATGGTAGTGGGAAATAATCAGGTGCTCTGAGCTGATGATGAAATAAAAGGCTGTCGACACATTTCCATATTTTCTGCATTTTAGAATTCTTTCAGGGCGTAGGATAATACTGTGTAACTCAATGTATCTGCTTTGAATGCAGCATTTAATTTAAAACATCTAGGCGTTGTTCACTTCATTTTTCAGTTCAAACATTGGCATTGACGTGTTGGAATTGGCAGGAGATACTACACGCTAACAGTTAGTGCCAAGAAGCTAACCTGTGGGTTTTTGCACCAATAGAAGAATCCATAAAGTCTGACAGACCAATGATTTAGCACAAGTAAGCTAAGTGAAAAAATACACCGCTGCTAAACCGCCCCACTCAATCAAAGTGGGGGTAATGTACACTGAAGAATGGAATGCCATGGAAGAATAATGTATACTTGCACTGCAGATTACCACCCTACAGAGGAAACTGTAGCAAATGTCAGAGAAGCCCGCCAACACCAGATCCGTTGCTCATCCTCTTAATTCAGCAAATTCACCCAGGGAGTGGTCTCAAAATAACTGAACAGGTCATTCTGAAGACGAACAGTTTCTTGGCAATGCTCGGTCAGATTTCAGGCTTCAGCATGGCAACAAAACATCCTTGACTGATGTCAGAGAGTGGACATCGATGAGGTAGGGAAGTGCTAAATGGCCATCCCTATCCTTTTGGAAGTCACTGATATCGTTGACAATGAGCGGCCCCTTAAATGTCTATTCGGCTGGATGGATATCTGGCCATACCCATGCAAAGGGGCGTTCTTCTTTCAGAGCATGAAATCAAGTAAGAACTTTATTCAATCACATCCGGAGCCTACCATTTTGTATACCCCAGGCCCTGGAAGCTTGCTCTCTTTTTCATCCACTGAGGCAATAAGACACCTCAAGGTGGACTCTGTGTTGTATTCCTGTGAGACCCAGTCTGTGGTTCGCAGAGGGAGCAATAGACTGAGGATGCAGAATGATGTTCCCTTTTAGATTCATTCAGTGAATGAGTCCCTCCAGTACTTCCAGTACATAATTACACATTCACTGCATTATTCACCTTACTGTTTGCCTCCCCAGATAACAATGACCTTTGGTGGTAAGTACAATCCATTTCTGGGTCTTTCTCACCTTCAAACAACTGAGGGCTGGTGGCTGAAGCATTGCTACCATGGGGCACCATCACAGTGGCATTGTGCAAGGAAGGGTACAAAGATTTCACAAACGTCCAAAACACACGTGTTTCTTCATGCTTATAGCCCTTGAGTCTAGGGTCCAGGCCCTTTATTGCATATCTGCTTTTCCACCTTTTATGAGATTGAATCATTCCACTGCTCTCAAAGGTTTTCAGGCCCATGCACTATTCATGTATAGGATTGGGAAAGTGTGCAACGCACCGCAGAGCGGCAGATACCAGGCATCATTAAGGATGAGAGGGTACATAAGGACGCTCTAAACTCTTTTGGAGGAGGGCCTGGCTCATTAGATGAGATGGAGCGGATGAGATTAACCCTTTGGTCGCTGAGTGATATTAGTATATAGGCCCAAGAAAAAAGGATCCTCTAAGTGACCCTTGAGATCAATGGTACTGCCTTGCTGTTGGAGCATCCCTACAAGCCAACACAAATTTGTATGATGTTGTAACTAGTATTAGATAGATGACCAAAGGACAGAAGAAAAGATGTCAGGAAACTGTGATAACTTATGATTGAGAGCACCCATAACATGAGCTCTATCCACCATGGTCTGCATGCATATTCAGGTATTTTTCTGCATTCCATAGAAGAACATATGGGTTAAAGCCACAGAGGATTTATTACAGAGCTAGCACAGGTTACAGGAAAGGGAACTACCTGGATGCAGGCAGAACAGGGTCTACAAAACATTGTGCCAGATAAAAACTAAAGATTGAGGTTCACTGGCTGTTCTAGTGGTGTGAAAGATGCGTACACAAACTGTGGCATCTGACCTGCCAGTGATATTTCCCCGTTTCCCGTGCACAGTGTCATTACATGGAATCTCTGAGGGATGTGGTTACCACTGTAATAATGCTCGTGAGCGGAGAATGTGGACGAAGCACTTGAATGAGTGGTTTGTGAGGGAGCATCTCAACGTGATGGTGCCAGGGTTGTAATTTTAATAAACCTGGTCATCTACAGTTGGCTGGCCACCTCTTCAGGACCACATTTTGACGAGGAGGGACTGCTGCTGCTATGCTGTCATGTTGGGTGAACCAGACCCTATGCATGTTCGGGCATCACCTGAGCCTGCTTGTGCACGACATGCGCCCCTGCCTGCTACTGGCATTGCGAGCTATAAGGTTTTGGCTAAGCCTATACCGGTTTGCCCTTGTCCATCCAGGCCTTTTCCTGTTACCTAAATCCATCCTTCTCAAACTGCCCCGGCTCGTGTCTCACTCGCCTCCCCGTCAAGCCCAAGACTCCATTGTACAGGCAACTGCATGCGCACAAGAGACTAGGCCTGGGACTTCCGGTCTTCAAGCAGGTGTGTGCACATGTAGCTCCTCTACTGTGTAGTATCCTTTCTGTTACTGGATAACCGTGCAGCACTGGGCATGCCTTTTAGCAGGAAACACGGCTCCTCCACCTCACATACCCACAGGCCATCATTGCAGACACGCTATGGCAATGTTATAGATGCTTGGAGCAGGCCACTCTGTTGGCAGCTGGTGTTGCAGGTCGCAAATATTGCAGTCACATACATAGGCCAGCAGGAGGTGTGGCTCACGCAAAAAGCTTGCACTTGTGGTATATACCCTAAGACAAGTGCAAGCTTTTTGCGTGAGCCACACCTCTTGCTGGCCTATGTGTGTGACTGCAAAATTAGCGACCTACAACACCAGCTGCCTCCAGAGTGGCCTGCTCCAAGCATCTTTAGGATTACTAACAGCATTGTGGAAAGTATTACAGTGCAGACCCCAGCATGTTTCCTTGCAAGCCTGGTGAGCCTGCCTTTCAGTGGCAGGACTGGAAAGAAAGCTGAAAAATATACATCCGCTCAGAGTCAGACTCTTTAAAAAGAGGTTTCTCCCTTTACATGTTTTGGGCCCAGAAGGTCAGAGAGTCTACAGAGAGCTGCCTCCCTTGGCCACAAGGGCAGTCCATAACGAGTATCAAATAGACTTAAAAGTAGCTTGATGAGCTATGACCCAAAAACTAATGTGATAAACAGATATAACCTTTATACTCAAAAGCAGGGAGATTGTGAAACAGTCGAGGACCGCATGTCATCTCTTTGGAAGTCGCAGTGTCACGCCAAGTGGCTGAGTATCAAACCAACACTGGAAGAGACAGAGGGCCTCATTACGATACTGGTGATATCTGTGCCTGTAATACAGGCACGGCTGCTTCCGGTATCATTTTTTTTTCTGGAGCCCAGGAATGGGCAATTACTGTGTCATTGCGGCCTTGCCGGAGCTGGGTATCGCCCATTCCCAGGCACCGGAAAATATTCTTCCCCTTTTCCATTTGAGCACCATAGGGCTCAATGGGAATGGGGAAGCCGGATGCACCCGCACCATTCGTGAATGGTGCCGGTGCATCCGACATGCTCTGCTCGCGGGTGCCGGTAAAGCCGCCAGGTCAGAGCTGCTGGCTGCAAAGGCACCCACGAGCAGAACTGGTAGTTTGCTGGTCCGGTAGTAACGGCACCGGTAGCTTACCAGCGCCGTTACTAGCGGACCGGCAAACTTGTAATGCGGCCCTGAGACCATATCCATAGTGAAAAAGCCATAGTCCCCCAAGGAGATGAAAGAGAAGAAGTCTGAACCCGGATCCAGAGGCCATGGCAACCGTGAGTGTGGTAAAGAAACGAGAGAAAGAAGAGGGAGAAGCAAAAGAGATAAAGAGAAAGAGGCAAACTGTTCCTCGAGATACAGAGAAAGTGAACTGTTTAGGTGGGGCCCGTCTCACCACTTTGTGGACTCTCGATTCTGCCCTGTCCTTGAGCATAGGTACTCTAACTGTGGCATCGAAGGGCATTTCAGCGCCACATGCAGGATGAAGAAGAAAGTCAACTATGTCCGAGCCAGCGATCAGTCAAAACTAGAGGTTATGAGTGTTAATGATGAAAGGGTGGAATAGCCACAAGTGCTGCGTGCAGACAGAGGGTATAGCAGCCACTTAACCGCATCCCTACACCAGAGGGAAGTTGGCAACGGCGGGTACAAAGATCACAGGGTAATACGGAAATTTAGGATGGAGCAAAAAATCCCATTCCAATGTTATCAAAGTGGCCCGAAGAGAGCATGAAGTGGTCACGAGTAGTGCCATTATTGAGTTTTGGGAGGGGTGTGTTCAGACTCCCAGGGTATCCTGAGGTGGTCATTAGTGACAATGGGTACTGGTTTGAACAGAAGACGATGTTTAGGGTACTGGTAGGATACGTGAAATGAACGGCATCACTCTTCAGTGTAGCACCCACAGACTGATGACAGTGCAATGCCTAAACAGAGTCATCAGTGAATTACTTCAGCAGGCAGTGTCCAACAGGTTGAATGTGAAGTCCACCATTGAAGTGGTGCTCTGAAGCCAATGGCATTATCCAAGTTATTCCCTTCAGGTTAATGAATGGGAGGGAGGGTCAAACCTCCAAACTGGTAGGGCAAGGACGGAGCAGGCATAGAAGCAGGCATAGAAAAGGAATAACGTGATGTACGACAGGCTGGTAAAGACCACCAAGAAAGAGTTTGCGGTAGGCCACAGAGTAGGGAAGTGTCAATCCAAGTGTTTGATTCTAATGTACATAGAGGAGACTTTCTGCAAAGTAGTGCAAGTTGATGCTAGGGGCAGTTTGGAATCTTAATCGTGTGGTTAAATGGGAGATGAAGGGTGGTTCTGGGCCCTTTCACAGAAGACTGCCGACCTCAAGGGCCGAACCGGAGGAGCGTGGCTCCTCCCTGGTGCCAGGTGCGACACCCTGCCTCCCACTGGCGCCCTATTATCCGTTCCCCCCTTGCCCCAAAAGCTGCATTGCCACTGCCAAAATCTACCCGGATCTTTGCGGTGAGGTCTTTCTCGACCTCTGGCGCCGTTATGGACTTTGCACACTTCACCAAATGCTGCAACAAGTCAATCCTGTGGTGGCAAACAGCAGGTTGGAGTTTTCCCACCCCCTCCATTTAGAATGGTCTCTGCCACAGGGTCTTCCTAATCTGAGGGTCCCCACACTCTGCAGACCTTTCCGATAGCCACAAAGGACCAGTCACACTATGCACAGCAGGCCAGACATCCCCAGCCTCCTCCTTGCTGCGGATTCGAGCTATGGGGGGCGGAGATAAAACCACAGCTGAGGTACGTTTAAAAAAAGTGTGTGTGTGTGTGTGTGTGCATACAGTTTTGCATTTTCTTAAGTGTCCATACACATATGTCTATGTGTGTTTGTGTGTGTGTGTGGGGGCAGTGTAATCGTTTTGGAGGCAGTGTGATGAGCAACAAGGGGCGGAACCTGGGTAGGGAAGGTGACATTGGTATTGTATACAAATGGTACAATAGCACACCAATAATTAATAAAAATCAATGTCAGTAAAATAAAACGTTAACGAAAACTTGGGTGCAGAGGAGGTAAGCCAACCTTGAAACGAGGTTGGTAGAAAAAGACCAAATAGATGGTGTCTGTAGTGACGGGCACTCCGGTCCCCTGCACACCTTTTTGCTGATTAAATCAGTCAAAGTATTTCAAATACATGTAAAGTACATTTAGATACAAGTTGCGTATTAGAATACTTGGTAATGTTGTAGAGAATGATGATATGAGAAGCTTGGATTTTCAAATTCTTCCTTCATCTTCAAATATATTTCACACAACCCGTTTCAGGAATCACTCCCTTCATCAGGTGGAAATCCGATCACTACAATAAGATAAGATGTAAAGAAAATGTTGTACGTTATTTGAATTTATTTTTACTGCAGATACTAATATATAGTCCATAAAATAATGAATGGTGGGGAGTTTTAGTTACGTAATCATAGAATAGTCAATGTTATATACACACTCCGCTAGGGTAACGTGCATTTTTCCTGACAAAGTATAGTATTCATTCATTATTGAACGCAGACTCTCAATAATAGTGTCCCAGAAGGTCCATAACCATCAGAGTATAAGATTAGCATGCAGAGAAATCAAGTGCATTAACCCGAATAAATTATATATAGGCATATCTGTGAAGTGTAGAGACATAGGGGGTCATCACGAGTTGGGCGATAACCCTTAAATCTTGCGGTAACGATATTACCTATAAGCTGGGGGTAAAGGTGCCAACTCAACGCCCATTTTTTTCGGGCGCAATTAGCATGGCGCTATTAGCGTGCACTAATTGCGCCGAAAATGCCCCGTTGGGTCCAATGGACCCAATGGGGAATAACCATTACCGCCCAACCCTTGATCCAGCGCTAATAGCGCCGGAGGGGGTGGCGTTAATGCTATTAGCACGGGCAGTATCCTGGCGGTAGTACCGCGGGGATACCGCCCAACTCGTGATGAGGCCCATAGTGTCCCCGGTTCATCTGACTGAATTTGATACATCCAAATTGAATCACCAAATGTAAGGTGCTGGAGGCGCCATGGGTTCCAGTGAGTGAAAAAGACGGAACAGTACCTATAGGTGTCTGGGAAATGGCTCCCTCTGTCACTGAAGGACTATGTCCTGCTCAGTCCTCGAGCAAATTCAAGTAACCTCTCCGGGATACTGAAAAAAACAAAGAATGGCCTGACTTAAATACCTAAGAATATATTGTATAGGTAACATAAACATCTAAATGGGTCTAGAACGGTACCTCGACATACATCACAAGAAGCATCCAAAGACGTGATTTAAAAGGGACTCCAAGTGGAGTCGGAATGCATTTCGGAAAGTTGCTATTGGTGCAGAATTTAGCACTCTGTGGCAGTGAGAGCCACTTGGGAAATGAGTGCGAGCACTGAGTGACCCAGGGGCAGCATATCGGCCCTTAGAGCACCATTGGGGCAGAAGTGGACCCTGAGAGCAGGCCTGTACTCGACCATAGAGCCCAACCTTTTAGTGCAAACAGTTTTTGGTCAAAGTGGCATTGTTTATGAGTTAAAGCACCTGTTTTTACCAGTGCTACCACTCGGTCGTTGTGGGGGAGGAACTATGGTAGCGAGAGCTCCCTGGGGCAGAACCTGGACACTGATAGCCATATGGGGCAGAAGTGCTACTTGCTACCAATCATCCCTGACCTGACTGAGATAGGAGAAGAGTGGTAGACTGCCCTGAAGACCAAGTACAATGATTTAAAGTACACTATCGTGCCCTTTAGTTTCTCCAATCCACCCAATGCATTTCAGAACCTTATCACTGATGTGTTTCACGATCTCTGTGGCCGCCCATCTCGAGAACATACACAATTACTACCTGTAACGTCTCACTTGGTATGTCACGTGAAGGGGTGGGTGCTGGAAGGCATGGGACGGAGGATGAGAGGAAGAGGAGGGGGAAGTTAGGACTTTAACTTTGACTTGTGGCATGATACAATAAAGACGCCACTTCTCCTTTCCCGCTCCTGGTCCGCGTCTCATTGTGTGAACGTTGAGTATGGTGTGGTTGGAGTGGGAATGAGCTTCACATGAGGACCATCAGGCACTCCTATTCGTATTTGAGAACCCTCAAGGCATGATGCCTCCCTGGATTGCGAGGTGGGGGGCTCTGCCTTCAAGACTACCAATTTCGCAAAGTACACTGACCAGGGAAGGAAGCAATCCCGGCCCACTTCCTGTCCCGTCACCCTGTCTCAAATGCGGCCACCGGTGCTTCATTGGCTGATCCATACATACATTATATTGTCAAGGAAGCTGTGCCGGACGGGATCGATGCCCTATAAATAGCTCAGGAATCAGAAAGTGACCCGGCCATTCAAATCATCCTGCGCTGCATGCAATCGGGCATATGGAAGCAAGCAAAACGGATGGGGGAGGACACGTGCCCGGAAACACAATGGGAGATTCAGAGCCTATTGCCAGTGAGGGAGGAACTAATGTGGGCAGAGGAAGGACTGTTATTGAAAGGATCTCGCATTGTGATACCCCAGAGGTTAAGGAGGAACGTGCTGGAACTGGCCATGTGGCACATGCAGGCATTTTGTCCACAAAGAGGCTCTTGTGCTATAGGGTCTGGTTTCAACACATGGATAGCCAAGTGGATGTTTTGTTAAATGATTGTCCCACGTGCGCCATTCTGAATCCCCACACTCGTCCCGAACCTCTCCAGATGACAGAGTTGCCTGAACACCCTTGTGACGTGGTGGCAGTTGATTTCTTTGGGCCTATGGCGAGCAGCGAACATGTATTGGTGTCGAGGGATGAACACTTCTGATATCCTGACATACAGAGTGTCGTCCACGGCGGCCCACAGCACCATTCCTGCTCTGGACAGGATGTTTACCACCTATGGAGTGCACCTATGGAGTGCCTTGGGTAGTAAAGTCGGACAATGATCCTCCATTTACAGGACAGGACTTTAAAACGTTTGCTGAATACATGGGTTTCAGGCATCGGAAGGTTATACCACTGTGGCTGCAAGCCAATGGAACAGTGGAACGATTCATGGGCAACGTCAAGAGATCCCTCCAGATTGACCATCTGACAGGTGAATTGGTGCAGAAGATATAATACCAGCTCCTGAGAGACTATCGTAATACCCAACACAGCACCACTGGCAAAACACTGTCGGAGGTCATGTTTAGGAGGAATGTCCGGACCTGCTTGCCTCAACACGTTACCTGAAGAGAGATATTCCCAGGATGGCGAGATGAAGGAACGGGATACTCATGGTAAGGAAAAGATGAAACAATATGCGGATGGCCATCAAAGGGCACGAACGGTGGATATTTGTGCAGGTAACACAGTGGTCGTAAGACAACCACGCACCCACAAGCATACTGCTGCGTTCAGGAGTGCTCCACTAATTATCACGCATGTCCATGGGTCAATGGTAACCGCTGATGATGGGCAGAGGCAAACAACCAGAAACTCCTCACACTTCCTTAAGTTCCCTGACAGAACTGATGGCGAAATGGGTCATGAAGAGGCCCCAGCCCCCGGTTTAGATGAGTTGTATGATGGTGATGGAGAAGACTCAGAGGGAAAATGTTTGAATCCCCCTGAGCACTCTAGCCCGAGGAATGCTACGGAAGTACCAGTGGGTCCACCTCAAAGTGCGAGGACTCGGACCAAGAGACAGATTGAAGAAATGGACTGAACCTAAGTTCATGTTTAAAAAGGGGGGAGGTTGTAACGTCTCACGTGGGATGTCAAGTGAGGAGGTGGGAGCTAGAAGGCGCGGGGTGGGAGGAAGAGGAGGGGGAAGTTAGGACTTTCACTTTGACTTGTGGCATGATACAATAAAGACGCCACTTCTCCTTTCCCGCTCCTGGTCCGCGTCTCATTGTGTGAACGTTGAGTACCGTGTGGTTGGAGTGGGAATGAGCTTCACATGAGGACCATCAGGCACTCCTATTCGTATTTGAGAACCCTCAAGCCATGATGCCTCCCTGGATTGCGAGGTGGGGGGCTCTGCCTTCAAGACTACCAATTTCGCAAAGTACACTGACCAGGGAAGGAAGCAATCCCGGCCCACTTCCTGTCCCGTCACCCTGTCTCAAATGCGGTCACCGGTGCTTCATTGGCTGATCCATACATACATTATATTGTCAAGGAAGCTGTGCCGGAGGGGATCGATGCCCTATAAATAGCTCAGGAATCAGAAAGTGACCCGGCCATTCAAATCATCCTGCGCTGCATGCAATCGGGCATATGGAAGCAAGCAAAACGGATGGGGGAGGACACGTGCCCGGAAACACAATGGGAGATTCAGAGCCTATTGCCAGTGAGGGAGGAACTAATGTGGGCAGAGGAAGGACTGTTATTGAAAGGATCTCGCATTGTGATACCCCAGAGGTTAAGGAGGAACGTGCTGGAACTGGCCATGTGGCACATGCAGGCATTTTGTCCACAAAGAGGCTCTTGTGCTATAGGGTCTGGTTTCCACACATGGATAGCCAAGTGGATGTTTTGTTAAATGATTGTCCCACGTGCGCCATTCTGAATCCCCACACTCGTCCCGAACCTCTCCAGATGACAGAGTTGCCTGAACACCCTTGTGACGTGGTGGCAGTTGATTTCTTTGGGCCTATGGCGAGCAGCGAACATGTATTGGTGGCGAGGGATGAACACTTCTGATATCCTGACATACAGAGTGTCGTCCACGGCGGCCCACAGCACCATTCCTGCTCTGGACAGGATGTTTACCACCTATGGAGTGCACCTATGGAGTGCCTTGGGTAGTAAAGTCGGACAATGATCCTCCATTTACAGGACAGGACTTTAAAACGTTTGCTGAATACATGGGTTTCAGGCATCGGAAGGTTATACCACTGTGGCTGCAAGCCAATGGAACAGTGGAACGATTCATGGGCAATGTCAAGAGATCCCTCCAGATTGACCATCTGACAGGTGAATTGGTGCAGAAGATATAATACCAGCTCCTGAGAGACTATCGTAATACCCAACACAGCACCACTGGCAAAACACTGTCGGAGGTCATGTTTAGGAGGAATGTCCGGACCTGCTTGCCTCAACACGTTACCTGAAGAGAGATATTCCCAGGATGGCGAGATGAAGGAACAGGATACTCATGGTAAGGAAAAGATGAAACAATATGCGGATGGCCATCAAAGGGCACGAACGGTGGATATTTGTGCAGGTAACACAGTGGTCGTAAGACAACCACGCACCCACAAGCATTCTGCTGCGTTCAGGAGTGCTCCACTAATTATCACGCATGTCCATGGGTCAATGGTAACCGCTGATGATGGGCAGAGGCAAACAACCAGAAACTCCTCACACTTCCTTAAGTTCCCTGACAGAACTGATGGCGAAATGGGTCATGAAGAGGCCCCAGCCCCCGGTTTAGATGAGTTGTATGATGGTGATGGAGAAGACTCAGAGGGAGAATGTTTGAATCCCCCTGAGCACTCTAGCCCGAGGAATGCTACGGAAGTACCAGTGGGTCCACCTCAAAGTGCGAGGACTCGGACCAAGAGACAGATTGAAGAAATGGACTGAACCTAAGTTCATGTTTAAAAAGGGGGGAGGTTGTAACGTCTCACGTGGGATGTCAAGTGAGGAGGTGGGAGCTAGAAGGCGCGGGGTGGGAGGAAGAGGAGGGGGAAGTTAGGACTTTCACTTTGGCTTGTGGCACGATACAATAAAGAAGCCACTTCTCCGTTCCCACTCCAGGTCCGCGTCTCATTGTGTGAATGCTTAGGCGTCTGCTGTTTAAGGGAATGTTCAGTGTAGAAACCATTCTGGACCAATTTCTTTTCAAAATAAATCATAGGAACAGTAAAACTTAATTAAAAAAATTATAGGAGCAACGTTCTCAACCGCTCCCTTACACTTCGACCACTGCAAACAGCACTGGAAAAGCCTAGACCCACCACCCTCACAGAATTTCATCGTTTCTTGGCATTCATCTGCTTTTAAATGCAATTTGTGAAAGAGCGCTCATTTGGCGTGTGAACCAGCTGACGCAAAAATACACTGGAAGCCTTTGACACAGAAGACTTTTGCTCGGCTCTAATTTGATCTAACCAGATGCTGCCAAGACTCGTGTGCTCAAATCAGCCTCTTCCAATGGTGTCGCTGTAGTCTTATCATCACAGAAGGGAGAAGGCAACATATTACACAACCTCTGGGTTATCTCTCAAGAAACCTCAGTTCTGATGAGTGCAATTAGATCATTTCTGCTCAGCAAGTGCTGGCCGTGAGTGATGAATTTGCTCAATGCTGTCATCACTTGGAAGGGCCCACCCGGCCCACCCACCCAGTGAAAGTACTATCTAGTCACAAGAACCTGGCATTCCTGGGAAAAAGCACAATGTCTCAGCCCCTGGTTTGCTCGGTGGATGTTGTTCTCCACTTGATTTCATTACACACATTATGGTCTGCCCACAGCAAAAGGAGACTCTACAACCACCCACAGGACTCTCACAGCCTTTGGATTAACACAGACTGCTAGATGGGGCATTTCATTCCACTCCCACCTGTGCAGTGATTAACGCAGACTAAGAGATGGGGCATTTCATTCCACTCCCACCTGTTCAGTGATTAACACAGACTAAGAGATGGGGCATTTCATTCCACTCCCACCTGTGCAGTGACAAACCCAGATTGCCAGATGGGGCATTTCATTCCACTCCTACCTTTGGCAGAAACCTAGCTTGTCTTTTTCTACCACAAGATGCAACTTTATAACTTGTCCGATAGAGTTATCTCAGGTCACAGACTGCCATTTACCACCAAGTTCTGGCATACCTTGCCGGAACAATTAGGATGCCATGTCATCAGGCCACAGCTTTCCACCCTCAAAACCATGGACAAACGGAACAAAGTAATCAGGTGAAAGAGCAGTATCTGCACTACTTCATTTTGCAAGCTCAGGATAACTAGAGCAAACGTCCTCATTCCATTGCTTGACGGGCTGTCATGCCTGCATGTTAATTTTCCGCATTATCCAGAACCAGCCCTGTTCTGGCAGCTCAAAAATTCACTAGGAAGATGGTATCTGTACACCTGGTGGCACAGAATCCTTTGCAGCAGGTTACAGACACAAACGCTTGGCAGCACCGCATGATTCTTATCACGAAGAAAAGAGAACCCATTGTGATGCAATCAACGGCTTTTCTAGACTAAGAAGAACATAAAATCGAGCTGTTGTCCTGCGCTTAGTGCAGCCGATCTCTCCTCGGCAGCACCACGTTCCTGCGGCACTGAAGAGGAGAGATCGGCTGCACTAAGCGCAGGACAACAGCTCGATTTTATGTTCTTCTTAGTCTATAAAGGCGGTTGATTGCATCACAATGGGTTCTCTTGTCTTCGTGATAAGACTAATACATCCACATTTGGGGATGGCCTGAAATGAGGTATTCCATGAAGATATTGATTATGTCAACTTTCATATACTGATAGAAAGTGTGGCAGTGTGTTAAAAACAAGACACATATGCACACAGGATTTGATTTGAGTGGCTCGTTATTCAGCACCACTCTCGTCCTGATGAAGGCAGCGTTCAATTGGATCACTGAAATCACTCACCAATCGGCCGAAACACTATGCGTCGACCCAAAAAACTGTAAAGAAATATACACACCGTAAAATAGGTGTGGTATCGAAGAAAAAACTGTACTTAATTCATGTAGCCCGAGTGATTGAAACAGGGCTGTTTATCAATTGTGTAATGTTAGGTTTAGAATCTAAACGATGTATTATTTTGTATTGTTGGAGTTTTGCGTTCTTCCATGTGGGCATAATAATATGGGATATAGGTGATGTCAGAGTCCAATGTATGAAGTCACTTTGATGTAAAATAGTAGGAGTAGGTTTCTATGTGGTGCTTTAGTGCACTTTCTTACATTTCATTTGTTTGTTTGGTGTCTATTTTTAATGTGGCATACAGCGGGTGCATCAAAGAAAAGAATGTGTTTTTTAATGTTATAAAGAACTAATAAAACAAAATGTATTTTTTGAGTAACCAAGTGGTTTTGCCGTGTACGTTACATAGCTTCATATGTCCGACACACAGGTCTTGATAATTTCTGGTGGTTGGTTAGGTATGATAGAGTCTGGCATGCAAACAGATAATCCAGATTCTACACTGCCACCATAAACTCAAGCCACTTGGTTGGTCTCTTATAGGATCCTAAACTTGTTTCCCTTGTAGGAGCCAAATTGTAACTCTACAAGCATTGGTGGATTAATTCCGTCTCCCACTTCTTCATCCTGAAACCCACACACTATGTGCAGCAATGTAATAGCTCCTCTGTCCTGACCATAGCTGATCCAGAAATCCCCACGATGCAGTCCTTTCTTGATTCCCGCTTGTGAGGGCACAAGTACTTAATCCTTGGAAAGGTCTTGGTACATAGCAATGGTTCTGGAAATATACTTCTCCTGTCCAGACGGTTAGGCGCTGTCGGCTTCTCTGCCAGCTCCAGCCCAGACTCCCAGCATGTGTCCTTTTGAGGTGGGGAGATATTGTCAGGCATCATCTCAGACCCATCTGCAGATGAAGGGCCCCATGGCCTTCCCCGGCATTTCATCTTTTACCCATCGTGACTATGACCACATCTAAGGTTGAACGTTTACACAATGGGTTGCATGGACTGCTTAGGTGCTGAAATCCTCAGCTCTAAATGTACTCTCCCCCACACCCCCAGCTCTCTGCAGGCAGCTATGCTAATCCTGTGCCAGATTCATCATATGCCTATGATTAGGAAGACGACCAATGGAGACAGAGCCTTTCCCTATGAACTCCCTCCCCATCACACTTCTTTATGAACCCAACCACTTCGATATTTGGAAGGAACTTAGGAAATGGCTCTCCCAGAAATAACTACCTTCAGGGGTGTTGCTAGGTCTGGAAAAGATCTGGGGCTATGCTAATGTCAGGACTGTCAGGACTCGGGCTAGCTAGCTTTTTGGTTGTAACCCCTGAGCTTCTATCCGGGCCTACAACCAAACGACCTGGGGCTATAGCTCCCTAAAGCTACAATGCCTCCGACTACCTTCTCTTGGCCCCTTATTTTCGGACTTTCCGCTCATCTGAGGTTCACGCTTTGAGGCCACCTGTGGATGTAGCATGTTATAAGAATGCAGATACATATAAAAAGCTCAGAAATCAAGAAGGCTACAAATGAAGGCCTAGCCCCCTAGTTTATCGTCATCAAGCTCTGGGACTCCCTCCTTACAACTCTCTGCATGGAGCCCATACTGCTGTTACAAACAGCTTTAGGACTTGGCAAGTCCAGAAGTAAAACACCAACTCAAACAGGGCCCATTCAATCCAGCCATCTCACACAGCCATGCGCTTACAGAGCCTCAGCAATGCGCACCTAAAATGAAAAGACAGGCTATTTTTTTGCAAGGACTACTGTGATGCTGGAAATGCCTTATGGAGGGACAGTGCCTCCTAGTCCTTGTCTCACCACTTCTCTGTATGTGTTTTCTCTGGTTCTATGAGATTTTACTGAAATAACATTTGTACGAAGGCTGTTTTAACAAAACATTTTTACCCTAAAAATATGGTGGCTTTTTGCATTGGGGGGTTCCCCCTCCACACACCGAGTTTCTCCATGTTTATAACCCCACCCCAACCCCTTCTCCACCCGTTATAACCCCTTACCCCACCTCCCATATATCTTTCAAACATAGTCGATATTTATTTGGTTAAAATGTTTCGTTAAAATGTTTTCCTCAAAATCACTAGATACCGTTTTCTCTATGTTTTCTGCCACTGAGGTCCAGCCTGGAACTCTGGCAGTGTAGCTCTTCATATTTTCCTTTTGTTGAACAACACCCATAGGATACTCTTATGGGAACTATGGGTGGGGGTACACCCTTGTACCCCTTATGTGGGTTTTTGGGCACTTGTGGATTGCCCAAAGAGCAGGGTATGGGCTGGTGGCAGCTACATACTGACTTGGCAGTGGCTCTGTGTGTCCCCCATTTTTGGGAAACCCAGGACCTGCCATAGGAATCAATAGGATTCCGGCAGGAAGGCAAGATGGCCATGTGGCCTCTTGGTTTCTATTGCCTTTTTCCCCAAAGTCCTGGGAAGCCCTGACTCTGTCCCTTCCTCCTGACTGGCTTTTGGGTGCAAACACCATATATGGCTCTGGGGCTGCCTCCTGTCAGACTGGCTGAATCCTTCCCGGGGGCTGTGTGATGTGGGTACACCTTTGGGGTGGGACCTATGTGAATGGAGTCTGAAGTGAAATCACATTCTGTGTTATGGGTGTCTGGTTTCTGTGGGTGACACAATGACTGAGACAGCCCTGACTGAAACTGACATGAATGCAGTGTAGTGTGCTGGAAGGCTAGGTGCTTACCGCAACCCACATTCTTTGTTATGGCTGTCTGTGTGGAGTGAATGGCCTGAATGTCTGTTTGGCTGCCTGCTTGCATGAATGGCCTTTCTGAGTGATTGGCTGACTGAGCATGGCTCAGCCTGAGTGAATGGGGACTGAATGTGTATGATAGGGGATCTCTCACTCACCAATTGATTCAGAAACTGAAGTTGAACCTGAAGCAAGAAGAAGCTGTTCCTTGAAGCCCAACTGGAGCAGATGTCTGCTGCTGCATTTTCTTTATTTAATCCAAAAGCTGCTGTGTTCTTCCAATGACTGATCCAGAGAGGACTTGCTTAGGAGCTCTCCCCCCGAGATACGAGGGACCATCGTGCAACCCGCTACTCTTCATCCAAAGTGCCCTGGAAGCCAGTCCTCTGTGCCTGCAGTCTGGAGAAGGGGTCTTATTGAGTCCTGAAGAGGAGTGCCCGGACATCTCGAGTCAAAGAAGTCCATTGGTGTCACCGATGGTCCAGAGGAGGTTTTGTGACCGCTGGTAGCCCGTTGCTATATAGCACCCAGAAGAGGGGGTACACTGGCATAGTGCTCCTTGATGCCCTGAGCTGCAAACGTTCCAAACTGCCTAAGAATATTTCAAGGAACATCCTTGCCATCATCATTAACCACGTTTTCCCACTGGAGAAAGTCCAGGGTCGCTGAGTGCAGAGGAAGATCCGCTGGTGGGTTTCCCGCAACCAGAATAACAAAAATGTCTCGAGCATCCAGACCTGTGAGGGTCCGTGGTCCACTCCGGTGGTCGAGTCCAGGTTACCAGAAGCCATCCAGAGGTCCGTGCTGCGGCTGCAGCACTGAAGAACCGAAAGTCGTAAAACCGCGATATTCCAAAACCTGACACCAAAAGTGACCTCTGCACCCATTACCGCCAGAAGTCATCAAAGGGTTCCAGGGCTCTTACTCTCATTTGCCAAGCCTTTAAGGACCGCAGACCAAGTTTCATCTTCCCAGAACCTCTACAGTCAGAGAAATTGTCAACCAACACAGGGCACCGCAAAGTTCAAAACTGCTGCACTTCAGAAAGACTTCGGTTCAATTTTTCTTCTTGAACTCAGCATCCCAGCAGCTCCTTCTTCCAAGGGGGGGTGGGTCCATTCTCGAAGGGAAGCATCGAGTGAAACTGAGAGACTCTGCCTCTTCGCCTGCCCAGGCACCAAACGTACTGTGACAAGAAAGAGCACCTTCTAGCTGCAGGAGTCATCCAGGGGTCCCAGATTTGTCTTGGATCCTGTTCTACTGTGGCCTCTCAGGTACTTTGGGGAGGTAGAACATTTAAGAAGAAAGTAAAGGGTTATTGAACATTTTTGGACTGGGCTGTAAAGTTACCCAGGTGGGGGGATCTTTAAACAGAATTGTGTATCTAGTCTAAAGAAAGCATTCTACCACTGTTCATGGCTAATCTGCCTTTCTTTCCATATCTATGCCATTACATGCCACTTAAGAATTCCCATGCCTATTTTAAACTTTCAGTGGTTAGTGCATCTATTACTGAATTTAAGTATTGTGTGGTACCACATAGAGTGTAAATATTTGCCATTCTTTGATCAGAACTGCCTGAGTACACAGTGTTATTATTTATATGTATATGTTTTGGTACGAACCGTATTTTATATAAAAAAGCTCTGTTATCACCTAACATAGTGTCTGGACATTCTTTTTTGGGGGCTTTGGGGAACCACTGTACTTAAGCACCAGCCTGAAAGCTTAAGCCTGGTTGCTCATCCTTTGCTACCAAATTGAGAGCCTTGGCTGGGGTGTTCTGTGCCTTTACCCTAGCATAAAGAGGGCAGAAGTTCATATACTCCCTCCAATCTTTACAACTACCACAACAACACTTTTGAAATGTCTTTTAACCACTCTAACCATTTATGCACCTAACAAATCACAATTAACCTCAAGAAAGCACTCTGAGCGTGAAACATGTGTTGACCATTTACACATTACCTTAATAAAAATCATCCATCAACTCTAGCAAACATTGTAAAATATAAGAGGGCGCTTGAATGCTGTTCTTGCCCTTAACTTCTCCATACTTGGTGAGATGAGCGTAGATCTCTCACATCAGGCTTAGCGGCACTGCTTGAAGGAAGATGACACATAGATAAGAGCCAGGCGGCGTTGCTACTTAGCTCTTGTGCTCCTTAACTCTTTCGCATTAACCAGCCATTTTGCCTACACACTTTGAAGCCCCTCCTAGAATTATGCAAATGAACATTTAAAAAATTGCATTAGGCTGTCGCCAATTCTACAATAGTATTCTTTATTTTTAATTTAAAATATCTTACTTCAGTATTAGGGCAGTTATGGTGTGTATCCACTATTTCTACACCAACATTTAAAAGTGAACACTTTAGAGCCTTTGAAAACACAATTCCTTGGTGAAAGCTTTTCTTAAGGCCCCTCTGATTTTCTTGTTTCTCAGGGTGTACACAATGGGGTTGAACACTGGAGTCCCAACAGTGTAGAGAAGCGACAAGGCTTTGTTCAGATTGAGGAAGTGGGCGGCTGATGGCACCATGTACACAGTAATAAGTATCCCGAAGTAGGTGACAACTACCACCAGGTGTGAGCTGCATGTAGAAAAGGCTTTGTACCTCCCTGTCGAAGATTGGATCCTTAGAATGGCCGAGATGATTCGTACGTAAGAGAAAACAATTAACAGGAGCGGAATGGACAAGACAATGAAGGAAAAGACAAAAGCCTCCAACTCGATCAAAGCTGGGTCGGAGCACGCTGCCTTTGTTAGTGGCATCAAATCACAGAAGAAGTGATCAATTTCCCTGTGGTCTGGGAACTGCAGCTGACACAGTAAACATATGGTGACCAGAGCAACAATGAAACCAGCCACCCAAGAACTGATAGCCAGCACAAGGCAAAGCCGCTGGTCCATGATTGTTGCATAGTGCAAGGGGTGGCATATGGCGACATATCGATCATAGGCCATCACCGTGATGAGGAAGCACTCGGTGCTGGCCAACCAACAAAAGACAAAGAACTGCATGATACACCCAGAGAGGGAAACAGTGAGTGTCTCCATCAGCAGGCCACCCAGCATGGTGGGGACGATGGAGGTGGTGTACCAGATTTCCAAGCAGGACAGATTGGCCAGGAAAAAGTACATGGGTGAGTGAAGGTGCTCGTCGGCAGACACTGTAAACATTATCAGGACATTACTTGCAATGGTAACAGTGTAAATGCTGAAGAAGACCACGAAGAGCAAAGGCTTCAGCCTTGGTAAGATCTGAAATCCCAGAAGCACAAATTCTGGGGGGCCGGTGCTGTTTCGAGAGCATTTGATCTTCGTCATTCTTGTTCTCTGAAAAGAGATGAAGGATACAACATATAACAGTGGCAAGAACAAAATGACTTCATAACAGTATTGCAAAGATGGGATACGGATTTTCTGTAGTTTACCTGCCAACGTCAGATTAAAGCAATTCCGGAAAATGCCCAGTACCTCTGGTGACTAGTTGATAGAATAAAAAAAATGCATAATCCAGAAATGCATCCACCTCTCTGCACCAGCCTACCTGTCACAAAGAATCCACCCAGCCACATCTACAAGGCCTACCAGAACACCCTACGCAAACATGCTCACCGTGCCCAGGGCAAAAAGAGCCAGAGCAGGGGGCGCTAGCTTCCCCTAACTTGCCTTCCTACACTGGAACCCCCTTCCCATTACTCGGCGGGCCGAAACCTCACGCACTGCCTTCCGCAAAGCCATGAAGACCCCCTTATTCGCTTGATCAACACTACAGTCCCTTGGGACCTCTCCCCTCATCCCTGATAACCTGCAAATGTACTGCTACTGCAACTAGCTGACTGTACTAATGCTTTATCAATTCACAATATGTACATTGTAAAATGTGTAAAATGTACCCCCCTGCAACTAAGCGCCCTGCAACTATCAGCGCCATGATGCCCTCAAGCGGTTTGTGCGCTATACAAATGTAAAAATAAATAAAATAAATAAATAAATAAAACAATGCGTGTTCTTGCAGTATTTAGTCACACTAAGTCTCAGACTTAAAAAGAAAAATTAGCTTGGTTCAAAGGTTAAGATAAAAATCAATTCCACTGCATTTCATTCCACCTGAACTGTAGGGTGTACTGTGTTGGCTGTGCTCTCAATGTAACTCATGGCCGTGGTTGAGGGCTAGTCAGTGTATGCTTAAGACAACATTTATATTTTATTGACCACTATCAGCGTTGACATCAATCATATCATGAAATAATTTCATATATGAAGTGTCACACAGAGCAAGATCAATAAAGGACTCGAGACATGCATACGTGCTCAAACAACTAAGTGTGGATGTACCTCCTTAAAACAGGGTGAGGAGGCAAGTCGAACCAAACTGGTAGGAATCAGCCTCATTCATTTGCAAGGGCCTCCGGCCGGCATTTCACAAAGTTCGACAACAGCTTTCTAGGTCTTAGCACCTGAGACCCACAAGTGAGACTGTGTCTCTCATAGCTCCTTTGTCCTTGGTTCATAAAACATAACAAATAAAAAAGTATTTCCCCATTCTCAGGGTTACAACTCCTTAGACCCCCAAACGACTGAACCCCTCTTTCCATTCTCAGGTACGCAGCTCCCGATATTGTCAAATGAACAAAGTCTCTAGGCAAAAGGTAGCCCTTCTGGCTGTGGTTGCTGGCTTGTGTAAGGAAGGCATGGTATCAAAGTGATCACAGTTCAAGGGTGTTTATTAAACGCCTAATCTAAACCTAAATCTAAGATGGGGGCAAGCTATGACCATCAAATAATAATAATACAGTCCTAATGGAGTCTAGTCAAATAGAAAGGGCCTATACTAAAAAAAACTATTGCCAATCCTTACCGCTATGCTACAAAATAGTGTGGGATAATATTCACAAAAAGAAAGAAGTGTTCACAAAATGATAAGCCATGACTCACCCGGATATTAATGTGTATGGGTATTTTAGGGTACACTTCATTGTCTCTATGAACACAGGTAACTCTAACTAGGGCAGCTTTTCTGAGGTCCTTTGTTGTGACTAAATCAGCTTGCATAGAAGTTTCCTTGCTACCCGAGTTGACTGAGGCCCTGACTGGCCTCCCATTCACCCAAACCTGTTCATATATGAAGTCAGCGGAAGATTGACATAAACATATGCTAAAGGTCTTTAGCTCTTCTTCGGGTTCTTCACGCTCTTCACCCTTTAAAAAGCCTATTTCCAAAGATCCGTCCCTTAGATTATTCGGGCAATATCTAGCTAAATGCCCCATTTCTGTACAGGAAAAACAGACAGGAGGGGGTGGTCGGCTTTCTTTAGTTTCCTCCCTTCTGCTTTCGTCTTTTGTTTTAGGATCAGATCTTTTGATTTCTACTTTTTCTCTTGGCATTCCTTCCTTGATTCTATACAACCCCCCTTGTCTATCTATTCCCTGAGGTCAATGGATAGGTTTGTAATCCTTTCGTTACTATGCTTGATGTACCGAGTGGAAATGTTTAGTTGCATCTGAGTGGTTTTGTGCAGTTTCAATGGCCATGGTTAGGGTAGGACGACTTAACTGTAACACAGCCTTTCACAAAAAAGGAGGTAAGGAATTAGTGAATTGTTCTAGGATGATCATCTCTGTCAGCTCTTCTAAGGATGTATTATTTATCACTAGGTCTACAATGTTTTTAACATGTTCGCTTATTGCTAGGGGGTTTTCTCTCGGGTTTAATCTAATGGCCCTCAATTTCTGCCGGTAAAAGTTGCAAGTCTGCCCTACTCTTTTTAACAACCCTTCCTTGATGCAGAGAAAGGTGGATTTCTGTGCAATATTAAGTAGTTGATAGGCGGTTTGTAGCTCATCTTTCTACAGAGGAGCCAAACATCATCTTTTAAGGTGTTCTTCCCATCCTAGTTGCTCGGCTAGGGGTTTGAAATTCAAGAAAACATTTCCGTCACCTTTTACGTATGGTTGAAGTACTCCCTGTGGTAGTAAGGGTCTAGCTTGCAATTCAACAAATTTAGTTACATTTTCTTGGATCCTAGCTTTGGCCTGCATTTGATGGGCCGCCAACTGGGCGATGACTTTGGCTAGGTCAGCCATTTCATCCGGGAGGGGTGGGGGATAAGGGTCCCTTCTGTGTTTTGTTTCTGAATCAGAAAAGAAACAGGTCTCGACTACCTTGGATAAAGTTTCTAAGTCGTTCAATTCTGGATCTGCCGAAGGAATTGACTTTGGTAGGTTGATCTCTAACCCTGATGGCCCCGCTGCAGATGACAATTGGGTACCAGAAAAAGGTTCAGGAGTGGGGGGTGGTTTAAAGCACTAGGTCTAATAAATGTAAAAGCTGGTCAAACTTTAAGTATTATTCAATCCCACTGTTGTGTATTGCAATGGAAAAGAGGAAGGGTGTATAATAATACTTGAATTTTTTAAAGAACAGATCCTGTTGAACAGTCGGGATACGTAGCTGAGAGAACAAAACCTCTTTTAGCGTGGATATGCGGTCAGAGTCAAGGAGTTCACTGATTCTATTTTACCCTTCTGGTGGTACAACAATTAGCAACATGGGTTTCAATTTTTATCAGTTGAATCACATCCCACTCTGACACCATATGTAAGGTAGGCATGGTATCAAAGTAAGACAGGCACAAGTGATCACAGTTCAAGGGTATTTATTGAACTTTATGAGGGGTGTGAAAAATGCCTATCTAGACCTAAATCTAAGATTGGAGCAAGCTATAACCATCAAATAATAATAATACAGTCACTATGCTAAAAATAGTGTGGGATAATGTTCACAATAAGAAAGAAGAGTTCACAAAATGATAAGTCAGGATGTTTAAGTCATTGGCTGCCCTTCCCCACGTTTTCAGCAAGGGATAAGGTGGGTCTCTTGAGCACTGCACACTCTTGGGCTTCTTTGGCACCAGGTCACAGTTCCTTTTACCAACATCAGGACCTTCTGTGACCAAGTCTCTTTCGTTCAAAGTCTCTTGCTTCGGAAGGACTGATGCACCAAAACAACAAAGAAAAGTTCCTTTCCAAATATTCAAGTTGGGCGATTTACTCTTCGCCCGGGATCCCCCTCAGCCGTGCTCAGAGCCTTCTTTAACAATTAGCCTCCCTCAGTTGGGTTCGCACCAACTTTAATTCGCAGGCATTCCTCAGTCGGGCTCACATTTGCCACAACAATATCTTCACAGGTGAGTTTTACTGTTCATCCCCGGATCTCCCTCTTCCGGGATCAGATCCCCCTTTAAACAATAAGTCCCGCTCTTCCGGGCTCAGACCAATTTCAGTTCGCAGGCATCCCTCGGTCAGGTTCACATTTGCCACAACAATATCTTTGCAGGTGAGTTTTACTGTTCACCCTGGATCCTCCTCTTTCGGGCTCATGTCCCCTTCTTAAACAATTAGTCCCCCTCTTCTGGGCTCAAACCAATTTCAGTTCAAAGGCTTTCGAATGTGCATGAGATTTAACTTAAACCGCTGCAGGACCACTTCGATTTCACTTTTATCCGTGTGGGGAAGTGTGATGGAAGTCAGGTGTGTGTAGTTATCAGTAACTGCCTGACCCTTGTGTTGGGACATGTCAGGTATGCGGCTCTGGTGTTAGTCCGCCCTCGCTCACGATGGACTGCTCGTGAGAATGTGTTTGTGTCAGAAAAGGGGGGTGGGAGGTTGAGTTCCTAGATATCCTACCTGGTAGGATGGGAGAAAGGTGTCATAAGGAAGGGGATACCATGTCTCACACCATTTCTCACCCTTTGGTGTCCCACTTACACTCCCCGAAGACCGCCCATCCAGGTGATCCTCCTGCACTGGTCCACCCCCAGGAACTGGATCGAAAAGCGATGGGCTGTATCCTGGCCACCTGGATGGCAAATCCCTGAGGACTAGCGGGTGAGACACCTTGATGTTACTCACACTTGCCAAAGACAGTATATTCCTTTTCCATTGTCATGGGCTGTCATCATTATAGCCCCCACCCCGGGTGATTTCTCATGTCCTGAAAAATGCTTTTGTCTCAACCCATAAGTACTCCATTGTGGGCCTGGTCATGGCATCCTGGAGATCCCTCTCAGCTGGGATTCACCATGGGTCACTGGGTTCAGAACCCCACAGAGCCTCTTCAGCTTAAGCATGTCTGTTGTTCTTAGGTGGAACTTATTTCCTCTAGGCCTTTTTCTAAATGAACCACCTGGCTTCCGATCTCAGGCAAGTCAGAGTTTGGAGTATTACTTCCTTGTTGGGGTTGCCTGCATCAACAGATCCTGATTATGGCTCCTGGCTTGCCTCTCTCTGGTGTGCTATTCATTAGTTGTTGTCAGGTCTCTCAATTTTGGGCCACCAGATCTTCAACTGTACTAACCTTGGTATCCTGGCTTCTCTCTCACTCTGACCCCACCGATTTTGCCTTTTACCCCTTAAGCTCTTTCGAGCCGTTGTCCCTGTTGGCTTGGATAATGCTGGATTTTGTCTTTGGACCTAGCGTCACACCATGACCTTCAGCTACCTTCCTCCATCCTATGACTCCGATTGTCTGCCCCCCTTCTCACCCAACAACCTGGCCTTTCCCCTTCTCTTATTTCCTTTATTCCTCTGAACTTACTTGATTTTCTCCAACTCTTGCCTCTCACTTTTATCTCCTGTTCCACCTTCACAATGCCTAATCACAGCCAATCTACACTGTCTCTCCCTCAGTGAATGGGCTAAATGGGGACACCAATGTGGGCTCCGGAATTGGTCTCAGGGATTGGTTCTGCATTTTTGGCACTTCTCCAACTCCAAGTGCTATTAGGTGTGAGTGAGGATCCACAGGCTGATGTTACGTCAAGGGGAGCCACCATTTTGGATCAGTGTAATAATGGCTCACTGATTCCTCCGTGACCCTTTACATTTTGCGTACGGTGTATGGTGAGTCCCTCGCCAAGCCATTGTCTCCTGATGTTGGTGAACCCAGCAGCCACCACCACTGGGTGTGCAAGGGGTACAATGGAGCTCAAGGTCTAAATGCTTGGTGACATCATTCCCCTGAAAGTATGACACACATTTGCGGTTATAACTTGTGAATCCAGTTCACATCCGGTGAGCTCCACAAGACAAACACACCTCGTTTTTCCACTGGGGTCAGTGGTCGAAATGAGCGGGAACAGTTGGGAGCGGAACTGTTCTTTGTGAAGTTAAAGCAGACCTCTCTACTTTACCACCAATAGCAGTTACAACTAAACTAAAAGAAGTTTCAAGTTCGCTGTCAACCAGCATGACTGCAACCTTTGAAAAATGTGTTGCACATTGCTCCTCGCCTGCCTTTCCTGTCCCCCACCAGGGTCACAGTTCCACTACTATTTCTGTTACACTTCTACCACTGCCTGGGGTATGCATCTGACCACAAAATAGAGATTGGGAACGTGGAGAAGTACTGGGGAGAGCACATCTTCTATTGTATCTAATCTGAGCCCTCCGTAGGCATCATACTTGATTCTTCTCATTTGTCTTTTAGAACGGTTTAAAACAATATTATGTGGAACATCAATGAAAAAATGTAAATCAGTAGTTACATTTGAAAACACATTTGGAAATAAAGATAACATGAGTAATTTAGCAATGTTTCCCATTATGATAGGGACTGCAGCCGCGGTAGTATTCGTGTCTATGAGTAGGAGTATGTTTGTGACATCGGTAACATTTACATGTGGTGTTGGAAAGCTATTAGTACTGCTTGTGTTTTCACTCCTACCCACCGTTTTATATGTCCACCCTATATATAACTGCATACTAAATATACACCTAGCCCAAACATAGAAATATTGAATAATGTAGCAACACAATGCATAACACACATATACGAAGATGAAAACACTGTCCTATTACAATTGTGATAACATTTCATTTTGTACATGCAAGCCGTGAATATCCATCAGAGAAAGAGAGAGAAAGAGTTCTCTTTGTACAGACACTGCATACCAGCATTTTATAGTTATATATATTCTTTTTTAGAGGTAGGTTAGTTGCAATAAAAGGTCTTTCTTTTTTCTGTAGTCAGTTCAGAAAGAACCAAATCTTAACGAATCTTGGCACATGTCTCTTTAGCAAAACTAGTTTGGTGGCAGCTTCAGGTTAGGCACTACCTTCAAACCTGTATGCTTTACTTAGATGGGGCAAGTGGTACAGCTTGGGGTGCTTTGCGATTATCAGACAGGTGCACCCAATTTTGTAACTCCCTAACTCAGATTGTAAGTGGAGTAGCATAGACAACCTCAAAGGGGCTGTTGTATCTAGGCTCCCTCCACCGGCAGACAAAGTTCTTCATGTAAACAAAATCTCCTAGAAAGAGTTGGGGAGGGGGTGTTGCTGGTATGTCTGATGCGGCACCAGTTATTTCTTCAGTCCTTGGTGGTGCAATCTGTTGAGCGATACATTTTATGGCTTTGGTTAAGGCAAACAAATAACCTCTAAATTAATCACCCAATACGGACACAGCACTGTGAGCATCCGATGCTTTCCTGATGGGCGATAGGGGCATGCTCACTCGTCACCCAGTTACCACCTCACAGGGCGATAAATGATGATCCTTACATGGCTGCGTGCACAAACTGAATAACACAAGGGGCATGCAATGCACCCAATTTTTAGTTAAAGTTGTGCAGAGCTTGGACAATTTTCTTTTCAGCAGTCTGTTTATCCTCTCCACAATTCCGTTGGCTGGGTGTGATAAATTGTGCACATTCGAGGATTTATGCCAGTAATGCTGACACTTCTTTAAATAACTCATTGAAAAAGTGCGTGCTGTTGTCGGACCTTAATACATCGCACACGCCTCCACTAAGAACGTGGTTGCACACTTAGCATCTGGATGTGCACAAGGACCTGCCTCCACCCAACGACAAAAAGGACATACAACCACTATTAAATAGTATGACCCATTACATCTTTCGCCCATGTCCGTGTAATCTATATGCAACTTGCAGAATGGCCCAGTAGGGCGGGGTAGAGTACCTTGGATATTCCTTAAGGTAAGCCCAGTGCTGTAACTCTTACATGTGGTACAGTTAATAATCATTTTAGTTCATTCCACCTGCAAATTGGGGACAAACCAGTTCTCCTGGATGTCTGCTGCAACATGGTGGTTAGAGACATGAGATGGATGGTGCAGCTGGTCGAAGGTGACCAGCAGCAATTCATGCAGCATAACTGCCTTGCCTGATGTTTCCTGTCGCACAATAGGTATGTTGTGGATTGCTTACACCCTCTCTTCAACCACAAACCTTTTTTCTTCTTGTGGGGCCCAACCCTGTAATTCAATCTATTGTGCGATCAGTAAATCATTATAGGATGGTGGCAATTGTTCCCTACTCTGCACCACTACTGGGTACCCAGAAACCTGTGGCATTGGAAGATAGGCTGCTTGCTTGGTTGCTGCATCCACAACAGCGTTACTGAGTTACACTTCATCTGTATCGTTAGTATGGGCAGCGCATTTCATGATCGCCATTACAGATGGTTGAGTCAGTGCTTCAATGAGCTTGTCTAATAATGCTGCATGTTATACCGGGGATCCGTCAGCCCTCCTAAATCCCCTCCTTTTCTATTGTGCAAGCCTGAGTGCACCATAGTGGTGACATAGGCTGAGTCAGAGTAAATCATCACATGGCACCCCTGGGATGTTATATTCTGTTAATTGGCATTTATATAGCACCTTATGTATCATTGGTATTATCTCAAAGCACTGGTAGGTTGAACATCCTCAGGAACCGCAGTTCAGTCAGTAGAGAGAGAGAGAGTGTGGTATGGTGCATGGGTGCACCGGATATGGGTACAGCTGGTGTGGTTGCATGAAAGCTGCTTCCTAGCGGTAGGTGTGGTGCTGAGGAAATCAGTTGGATGTGTTCAGTCTGGAGGGTGGACACCCAGACTGAGTTCTGGCTCCGTTAGGCCTGAAGAGACGCTTAAGCTAGCCGGAATGTGCTCAGCTAGCTGTGTTTTATTAGGATGATGTGGAGTTTGTGGGGTCATGTTAATTATGAGAACAGCTAGACTGAATGTGTCATAGTACAGCTGTGTACTAGTTGAATGATGGTGTATAGGGGAGAGTAAGCTTAGTAGTTTGATATGGTGATTATCAGTAAAGCGCTTGTGATCAAGCACAAGAGCAGGACAAGGGGCGTTCACTTAGGCACAATTTCTAAGTTCATCAATACCACAGTTACAATATTAGGCACATTTTCTAGATTCAACTTTAGCACAGTGACGATATTAGGCACACTTTCTAGATTCAACTTTACCACAGTAACTATAATACAGAAGCGTTATTAGGCACATTTTCTAAATTCAACTATACCACAGTTACGCTATTCGGCAAATTTTTTAGATTCAACTTTAGCACACTGAGGCTATTAGACAGACTTTCTAGATTCAACTATACTACAGTGACGCTATTAGGCACACTTTCTAAGTTCAAACATTGGCACAGTGACGCTATTAGGCACATTTTTAGATTCAACTTTAGCACATTGATGCTATAATACTTTCTAGATTCAACTATACCACAGTTACACTATTAGGCACAATTTATAAGTTCAACTTTCGCACAGTGACGCTATTGGGCACACTTTCTAAATTCAACTATACCTCAGTTACGCTATTAGGCACACTTTCTAGATTCAACTTTAGCTCAGTGATGCTATTAGGAACACTTTCTAAATTCAACTATACCACAGTTACGCTATTAGCCATACATTCTAAGTTCAAACTTTGGCACAGTGATGCTATTAGGCACACTTTCTAGATTCAACTTTAGCACAGTGACGGAATTAGGCACATTTTCTAAATTCAACTTTAGCACACTGATGATATTTGGCACACTTTCTAGATTCAACTTTAGCACACTGATGATATTTGGAACACATTCTAGGTTGAACTTTAACACAGAGACGCTATTGGGACATTCAGTGATGTTGGGAATGGCTTCTAAATGGAACTTTATGGGACATGCTGCCATTTACAATTCTGACTAAGTGTGGGACATGCTGCCATTTATAATTCTGGGGTAAGGTTATGTTAATGTTAAAGTACATTTGCGCCACGCACTATCAGCACTGGAATGGTCCCCTGGCGCTCTGGCGGCTCTGAAAAGGGAAGGGGGGTGAGTTAGTGGGAATAAGCTGGAAAAGTGCAAGAGAGCAGTGATGTGCTTTTGGCAGCCTCAGCCTGGTGGGTCCGTTGACTGGGCTTGGGGTGTTTTACGGTCAGTAGTCGGCGTGTGTTGTTGTGCGTGTCTATGTGTGTTTTTTTATTGTTGCAGTGTCGTGAAGTTTGTGTGGATTGTCGTGATTGGTTAGAGTTTGAGAGGTGTATGCAGAGGGGTGAAATTGTTAGTGGATTGGTTAATTGGCATTGCTGTCCTTGCAATTATGTCTAGGTGTGATGCTTGCTATCATTCACTATTCCATCCGAAAGTGGCACTTGCTAATCTTCAATATCCTATCTAGATGTGAGGCAGGCTAGTGATCACAAATCCATCTAAGTGTGGCGCATGCTAACATTCATATTTCTATCTAGATGCTACGCAGGCCAATCTTCACAGTTCTCTCTGGGTGTAGGACTAGCTAACATTGGCAAGTAAGTAAGTGTGTAATGCAATGCAACATTTACAGTCCAGCCATTAATAGATTTAAGCTGGTGGTCACAAATCTCTCTAAGTATGCATGGTGTAAGTCTACGGCAGTCTACGTTATGAAAGGTAAGGTAGAGTGGGGGGGGTTCTGGATTAGAGTAATTGCTCTATACCCCACCCATGCCACACTTACAGTTTTTGTTGGGTCTGTTGACTGCTGGCTTCGTTGGCTTCCCCTGTGGAAACCTGCTGACACGCCTTGGAGCCGCCAATATAGGAGCTTCCCTTTGCCTTGGGGTCCTTAGCCGCATAGGCTTCCGGGCCAAGGGCTGCCCTAGGAGGGTCAGTTATGGCCAGGTGAATGTACCAATCAGGGGAGGTGGGTGAGTTGGAGGGGGGGAGGGTGGGACTGGGAAAATAAAAATGCCAGACACAAACAAAGGAATACACCCCACAGACTGCACCCTTTGGATGCAGCCCAGCACAGAAAAATGGGCTCAGATGCCAAAACAAACGCTAGGCAGACACCAGATTAGCACACAGAGCTCACCAGAAAATATAAATACATTAATGATTAAGTAAATAAATAAATACATAATCAAATTAGAATAGTACAAACAAATCATAATAATTTGAAAAAAAACACTTTCACCACTCCAAAAGAGTGCATAAAGCAGGCCAAAAATGGATTACAATAATTGTGAAACTACTCACTCACAATCAACCAGCCCCTAAAGTTGCTTCCAAACTGGTGTGCCTGCAACATCCTTCCACATGGCTGTCCACAAAGCAAATGGAAAAATGCTTGCAGAGCCTCAAAGAGCGCTATAAACTCAGCTGCTTGGGCCGAATAATGTATGGGTAACCTTTTCTGCACTAGCACCTCATACATTCCTTCCACCAGACGGACGATGGCTACGTCAGTGTGTCTTAGGCCAGTCCCCTGGTCAGTAGTTGCTGATCAATCAACGAAAAGTACCTCCCCCCTCAAGTGGGTGGTCTCTTGCTTTGGGAATGTCATCCTCCTCTCCTTCAAATATCAATCATGTCTTGCTATATCTTCATCAGTGCACATTTCTGTCAAAAATGTGGCAGGGTTCACTGTTTTGCATCAAACTATATGGTTGTTTGGACTGGACAAAATGACCTCGTAAGCGGACGCCTGCTGCATCATCAGTGTAGATTTGGAGCACTCCAAAATGGAAAACACTGCGTGCTCCACATACAGTGTCATTTAGCACCCCATCACTATTGTGGAGCTTTTCTCAATTGCAAATGTGGCAGCAGCAAGTGCCTGTTCACATGGGAACTGACCTTGTATTACTGAGACCAACACTCCACTGTAGTAGGCCACTGATTTGTGGCTCATTGTGCTTCCCCATGTAATCATCACTTGGCTGTTAGAATGGGAAAACATGTAAAACTCCTGCATGTAATCAGGGGTAGCCAACACTGGGCCAGTTGAAATCACTTCTTTGAGACCATTAAAACTGGTAAGCATGTCCTCCATCCACACAATCCTGTGTTCAATCTTTTTTCGCATCCTTGAGGCTCTGCAATGGGAGCCGGGTGTAAGCAGCAAAATCTAGGATCCATGCTCTACAGTAATTCCATAACCCCAGGAATGTTTGTATTTCCAGTTTTAGGCTGGGGGCTCACAAATGCGGCACGGTCAGATTTAATTTTCTTTCCATGGACAGAGATCAGCTGCCCTAAATACAGCACTTCCTGGAGGCAGTATTGCAGCTTCGCCTTGTCTACCTTGTACCCCTTATATGCTAATAGCTGCAAAAGGGAAATGGAGTCCTTCCTGCATTGTTGTTCACTGTCACTGCAAACCAGCAAATCATCAACATACTGGATGATGGTACTGGGTACCTAAATATTCCCCAGCATGCAGTAGCCTGTTAAGGATACTAGGAGACGGGCGGAACCCCTGGGGCAATCTTGTGTGCTCACAGCACATTCCCCATGCGTAAACGCACTGAGGTACTGTGAGCCAGGGTGTAAAGGTATGGAAAAGAAAGCATTCTTGAGATCTACAACAGTGAAGTGGGTCGCCTCTTTAGGGATAATGCACAGAATTGTCACAGGGTTCAGAACTACATGAAACTCTGCCTGTACAATGTCATTCAGACGGCGGAGGTCCTGGATTATCCTCCAACTCCCTCCTTTTGCCTTTTTTTTATCAGATAGATAGCTGTGTTGCATGGGGAGGTGAATGTCACAATTATTCTCTGATTTAGCAGTGCAACAATAGTATCTTGTATCCCTTCCTCTGCCTCTCTGGACAACGGATACTGTTTTGCTCGGGGCAACAATGTACCTGGTTTGAGTCTTATTCTAATCGGGTCCACCCCTTGTAAAAGCCCCACATCGTGGGCATTAGTTGTCCATAATCTCTCTGGAGCCTGCTCTAAGTCTGTCTCAGTGAATGAGGGCGGGTCGACAAGGGCCATCAAAGAACATTGCACTTTGCGATATTGCACCATATCACAGGGGATACAAATTGGTAACACAATTTACCATCTGTATGTGTAACCAAGAAACCCCATGTGTTGCCGCCACCAGTGTAGCCATAATCATGCCTACGTACAACTTCATGTAACAAGCGCCTCAATGCCTTTGGCCTGTAGTGTGCTCTACAAATGTTAAAAATAAAAATAAAATAAACCATTTCTCCGCCATCTGTTCGATTCTCAAACAATTCTTCATCTGTCACTTCCATGAGAGGCACTGTTGGGTCAATACACAACACAGTACGCCACTGGTACAACTCTGAGCCTGTCCCAATCACAACAATTATTTTTGCTGACATGATTGAGCCCTGCAAATCTAGGGAGAGTATCGTTCCTGACACAAGCTCTGGGGTGACCACTGATCGAATAATGAAGTTGGATGGAATCTGTCAGCACGCTTTAGCAATCTGGGGCACTGCATCAAGAAGAACTGTTATTCTGTACACTAACATGTCTGGGTCCACGGGAATACTGTGAACCACCACGTCTCCCGCTCTAGCCTGTATTATGACCATCGTCCTCATGGCACACATACCTGGTGTGGCACACACTATCCCTCGATCTGTGAAGGAGATGATCATGTTCAGTTTACTCAACAAATCTTGTCCTAAAAAATGTATCTGGGAAGATTCTGAGTACAGTAAGGGTGCACACACCCCATTCCCTCCCACTTTGATGGGTACCTCTTCAGTGTAGGCAACCGTGGTGACAGCCTCAGAGAATCCTTGCGTGTTGTGAGGTTCTCTTGATAGCAGGAAGTTTCCTTCACTGATGCATGAGTTAGTGGCACCTGTGTGGACCATAAAAATGAATTGTTGATCACCTATCTTAGCCCCCAACAACAGTTCCTCATCAGGGTGGGTAGTCAGACAGGACTGGGCATGCAAGTGCTTTCTGTGGGCTGTCCTAATCTGGATAGATGTTGGTATCTGGGAACATGAAAGGATTGCTCCCCACAAGACTGACCGCCTGATAAGGTGCTACTGTCCCATTGGGCACTGCATGTGTTGGGGATATTTGACTCCTATACATTGTGTTTTGCTGTGTAACTTGGGGTTGGCAATGTGTTGGTTTGGGCCTGTTCATGTGGGTATCCCTGTGGTAATTGAGTGAAGGCCTGGTGCATCTCGTAGGGTATGGAGGTTGCCCCCAGGGGCTGGAACTGGTAGGGCTAGGGCTGTGGTGGTGTGAGGGGCCAGGGTTGTTATATGGGTTGTATCCTGCTGCCAGCCTACTTCTGCATTCCCTGGCCCCCATTTCCCGCAACTCCAACAATGAGATGGTACCATACCACCTTGTGGTCCCATGCCACCAAATCCTCCCCTGCCCCTTCTGCTCCCTTGGAACCCACCCCTTCCTCGCTGCTGACTTGCTTGTTGCCATTCAGGGTACTGAAAATTAGGTCATTGCCCCTGTCTGCCACCTGGCCAGAACAATGCTAATCTCACGTCTGTATGTGCTGCAGCCTGCTCCACTGATAATGCCCACTATCTTCTCAAGTGCTTTCTGAACTTCCTTGGGCAATCCCCTTTTAATAAAATAGAAAAGAGGAACTGATCAGTCCCACTGGTCACCTGTCTCTGCCCACCACATCTCCTGAACCTTTAAAATGTACTGGGCAGGGTCTTCATCGTCCCCCATGGTATGCTGCATTATGGACTGTAAGTCCGGTGTGTTGGGAGACGCCCGCCGCAGCACATCCCACACTTGCACCCTTATGTTGTTGAAGGGTGCCCCATTATGTGCATCATCATCTAACTTCACTCCTTAGTACCCGGCCTTAACCCACACGTACCCAGCCTGATCCCCCAAAATTGCAATGAGCAAAATGTACATGTCTCCCACTACTAGGGGGATTGCTGCAGTCTGCTTTTCAAACGCATACATTCTTTTCCCCCTCCTCATCCCCAAACTTGTCCACCGGGTCCCATTTTTCTTCCCGCAAGTCTCCTTGCATTGGTCTGGGATATCACTGTCCCGTAACCTACACTTTCTGCCCCTGGATCCCCATTGTTCACCTTCTCAATATGCATGTCCTTTATTGTGGTACTGTCGAGTCTAAACAAAATGTCCCAGGGCTCCATTCATCTAGGCCACAACCTCACTTACTTTCCCCTTCCTTTACCGCCCTCAATCGGGCCAATTCCGCTTGTGTTTCCTCCAATGCCTCCTCTAGCTCCTTTTGTGACTTGCTCTCCCGTGGTGTAGTAATGTTAGTAATCTTAGGTGTTGGTTGATATGGGAGTGGGGCAGTGGCGGATGTGTGCACATATGTTGTGTTGGTGTATCCCGTGGCTGGGCTGGTGGTGTGTGGGTAAAGGTGAGAGATGGGACACTTCCTCTACTGCTGTGGCATACATTACATCTGGGGCAGTACATGCATTATCTTCTATATCCTCGACCATCTTCCACAACTCTAAAATATCCCATCTCTTTTGGAGTTTCTAACCCTTCTATTTGGCTGCTATTAAAGTGTGTTCCGTGCCCAACAGCCCGCTTGAACTGGCACATTTCTTCATTAGCCCGGTGTGACCTATGGGTGTAGCATTATATGTGCTTGGGTAAGCCCTTTGATGTTTAGTTAAGGACCTCCAGTTGAGTGTGGGAATCATAGCTGTCCCCTGTTAAACTGATCCTGCTACCGTTGCCATCTCTAGTGATCCGCCTGAATGAGTATTTAGTCCCTGCATCTTTAAGTTACCACATCCAAGGTTATTCAGATTCACCAGCGTTGTTTAGTGACCAGATTGCACCGGTTATAGAGTTGGTGGCGTGGGCGGGGTAGGGCTTGGAGGGACAGGGTGAAGTATGATCGTCTGTGGAGGGAGATTGTGGGGAGTAAGAGTGCAAGTGTCTCAGGGTCTGCCGCTACGAACGCTGCAAGCCTCTGCTGTGGTTTGGGAGAGTAGGTGTTTAGTTGGGTCTCGGCCAGTACTTGTGTGAAGTAAGTGTATAAGTGAAAGAGGAAGGGGGGAAATCACAATTGCAAGATATCAGAAGAGCACCCACTAAAATGGCAAAGGCTATACCCTCAAAACCATGGGCAAATCAAACCATGCATTCACTTGTCCCTGGTCTAAAAGCAGTACACCTGGTTTAAGAATGTAGACTGATCCAAGTGCACACGAGACAGAAGCAGATGAAGATGGCCTACGCTAGCTGCATTAACAATACAAGAACCCAAAGGTGATGTCTGTGCCTACAAAGGGAAAGTAGGAGCGGAAAAAGGGAGATGGGTTATTCAGCAGTAAATGAGCGTAATTGTTAGCAGTTGAGAGGCAACCGCACAAAATGTGAGTAAAAACTCCAGATTCCAAATTAATTACAGCAAATTAGGATCATTAATATTTTATTCATTGTAAGATCTGCAAAGTCAAGTCAAATAGAATAATCTGATATCCACCTTTCACTGAACTCTTGTAGAAGCAACCAAATCGTGCACAGCACTTTAAGACCAAGCTGAGAAAAATAGTAAAGAAAATGAAAGGGTTAATGATATTTTTATTTCATGAGATGACAATGGGTCGCTGCAGGAGGCACATTCCAAATTTGATATTCCATTTGGAGCAGAGATCCAAACAAATGGGAGCTATGTATCTGCCTATAGCCTGGAAGAGGCTGGCTAGCTTGACACCAACAAAAGATACTTTTGACTCCAGAGGCCATCTTGGGTTTTAATTGTATACCCGTGACATTGTGTTTGGAAAGGTGTATTATAAAGCACTGCGCTAATCTAGAAGACATTTAAAACATAATTGGTGATCTTTTAAACTCAGCATAAAATCATAACTTCCATCTGAAGTGGAAGATAGATTTTCAGCAAGCTATGTACCAGCAAAAGGGCTGACTAAATCGGACAGGGTGTGGGGTCAGAAGCCATCAACCATCCCTTCCAGTTCATAGTTCCCCTTTTGGTTATTATTATTATTATTGTGTTCTGTTGATAGATAGGGAAAGGTGTAGGCTACAATAGGATTCTGGACGGAGGACTGATGTAATTTGATTTGACATCCTGACCAGCACCCTTGTAATTTTATTTTATAGAGTAGGGCTTCAGTTAGGGAAAGATATTTTTTTGCCTCACTAAATAAACAAACCCTTAAAACAATTTCCGGTGGTCCGAGTCCTGTTTCTGGCATTCCACATAATAACTTCTAGTGCTACAAAAGAATTGATCAGCAACAGATAGTGCTAGTTGTAAACACTGACATAACATCAGTAAACTGCAGGATGAGCGCTCAGTTCTTCCAAACAAGGGTTGTAAAACTGTCAGTCACTGCCAATAAAGATCATAAAGTATCAGACTGTAATGATTAGGTAGCTTAATTCAGGACTGTGGAACAGAAGTGTTGAAGCCTATGTCCCAGGTATGCCACAGAATGATACAGTGAACCTGGTCAAATCATCTTATCTCACAGTCTTGTACTGGCTGCAATTCTAAGCACAGTGCCAGCTTTTTCTTTTCCCCTAGGGCATTTGAGTGGAAGGAGTTTTGGACAGAAGAGAACCAGCCAAATGTCGCAACTACTGGTTGGCTGATTTTCAGATCTGCATACAGTTTGCTTTTTGCACAATTTCAAATTCTCTCCTGCATGTCATGAATAGCAATCTACAAGTCTGTTGGTTGAGTGAGTGTATTTAAAACTCTGAAATATAGTATTAACACCCAGGTGAGAAATTATGGAATAAAAACTGTTATTTAGGTATTTCTGTACTGTACTTCATTTGATGGAGAAGAAAAAACTACAAACATTCTCCTTTTGCCATTTGTGATGAATCAGATGGTGTCATCACTCCTTTCCCAGTGGTAGCCTCTCCCCGTGTGACCAGGGTAAGGCAGCCGCTACCTGATCCTGACCCTGGGAGAGGCTACAAGCGGGAGAATTACATGGGGGAGGCAACCCTCAAGGGAGTAACACAGTATCATCAGACAAGTTATGGTATCCCCCTTTTCCTTCTAGGGAAGCCTCATGGCGCAGGCCGAGGAGAGCATATTGCAGAAGCCGATCTGCTGCAAGGACGACACAAGAGGAGGGAAGACTTCTTGGCGTATGCAGGCACCGAAAAGCAGCCTCCATGCTGCTCACGCACCGAGCATCCCAACAGGCAAGCGGGAGCCACAAGGGACGCAGAAGATGCAAAGCGAAGGCAGTGAACCGGGACGAAGGAACAGGATGCTAGACAGCTGCTGCAGGCTTACCGCGGAAGAACCGACACACACCACAGAAATCTGGTGAGTCCACCCAAGGGAAACTGGAACCCCCGGAGCATGTCGGCAGCCCTACAGGAGTCAAATCAGAGTAAAGCATATGAGAGAAAATAGGAGACCCGATATTCCCTAAAGAAATAACAGGATGAATACAAAATATTGTCAAATTTGCAAGTGTGCCCAGTGAAACATATGAGAACGTCCTGGCAGGAGAGTATACCAGGCGGTTACAAGTTCAACAATGTGTAAAGCAAATTACTTGAGGGAATCTTGATAAGAATACATCAGGTATAGCCACAGACTGTATTGAAATCAGACTAAAAAGGAGAAATAACCTGGCAAGAGATTATACCAGGGATCGTACCAAAATTAAGACTGACAGCCAGCATACAAGTTATTATGCTGACCAAATGAAATCCAAGGAAAACTCATGTCCTTAAAAGCTTAAAGTACAGTTAAGCGAAATCCAGGGGAAGGGAGTCATTCTCCGGAACTCTGAATTTTATCCATCTAGAACTTTTGTGTGGAGTCATATCTTTTCCTTTTTGAACATTTGTGCACTATTGAAGGCCAAATACATTCTCATTTTCACCTTAAAAATTAATTTATAGAGTGTGAGGGCCAGGATAGTATTTTGGACAAAGGACGATTTTGCTTTGGACATCTTGACATTGGAGAGACTCCTAGTTTTGTTTTAGACAGGGACACATCTCCTAGAATAGGGTTAGTGAGACATATTCCAGCCTTTTATTATTTCAATAAAGGTTTATGGCCAAAACCATGATTTCTCTGTGTCCGAGTCTCATTCCTGGCTCCTCACACATTTCTATGCATTTATTTATTTAAGAAAAATATTGTCATTGTAGTTTATCATGACATTTGTGTAGATTCAAACTCATGTCTACAAAACAAGTAATTACGAAGTGAAACATTCACAAATTATTTCACTCCACAAAGTAAAGTGTTTCTTTGCCCACTTATGGCAACATCACTTGAACAACTTGTCCCTCTTCTAATCCAAGTCTTCGATGTCTATGCTTGAGTGTACTTACTGTTTTTATATGACTGCTGATCTGTGGCCTGCCTCGCTTCTGATTTGAATGGAGGATCCATGCTCCTTTATGCTTTTACCAGAGAGGTGCTGAGCTGAATGTGTGTGACATACAGTTTTGTTGAAGAAGAAAGGTTTTGAAAAGCGCACATTACTTGTAGCAACAGTGGCAACCACGGATGAAGTTATACCTGGTAAATCAAAAATACAATGGGGACCCACGGATGAAGTTTGATGCTGTCAGGAGTCCATTCATTGGCGACTTACAAATGAATTTGGCAGTCATCAACACCCATCGTTTGTACTTTTGACAGATGGATTTATTTCAATTAAATGCTATTCATTTCTTTTTTTAATATAAGGGAAATAAAACAGTTGCAACGTACAATATGTTCTTTGCATCTCTCGCTGGCCAATAGCAGTTGTCGACATTTACAGCTTTGATAAAGGTATTACATTTGAGAAAGGAGGTTCAAGCTCATTCTATCTGTCCTGGGCTTGATATTCCATGTGCCGAGCTAAGGACAAATGGAAGCTGCGAAGGAGGGTAGAAGCTGTGACAATACTGACAAAATTTAAAAAGTGAGGTTATTCCCAATGCGTTTTCATCCACAAGAATACACAAGCAAGAAAACTTGATTTCATTAGGGATATTTTTCAGAGTTGGCGAGAGAGAGTTACAATCAAAAATGAAATGGATAACTGTGCTGTAAGTATGGAATGATTGGTGTGGCGTGGCCATCCATGGCATCGTCGCAGGGCTATTTTCAAAATAGTGATTTGTTGAAAAATATAGGATAAGAAGCAGTTTGTGGACAAGGGACATGCATGATTTCTTAGAGTGCTGAGCGGAAGGCGAGGTTCCATGGATTAACTGCTTTGATTAAATGCATGTCTTCAACAGATACTCAGGGTAATTCATAGAATTTCGCAGAAAAGTGTCGCAAGCGGCTGGCGCAGAGTGTCCGCGTGCGATTGCCTGCGCCAGGCACGTGCGCTAAAACCGATTTCCGCGCACAGCGTATTCATGGATTTCAGGCTCCCAAACCAGCGAACGCTGGGCCCCCAAGAACGCCCTCGCGCAAGGAAAAGCCATCAAAATCGCTAAATCATCGCAAAGGGCTGCGCTAACCCTGGACCAGTCTACAGGGCTGCCAAACAAGGAACGCAAAGCGGGTAACGTGCATATCAGGGGTACGCGTGAAGTCATACACGCGATTAGCCAGGGTACGTGTACTACAGGGGTACGCGGGAAGTACTACACGCGGTTGGGCAGGGTACGTGTATTACAGGGGTGTGCGGGAAGTTCTACACGCGATTCGGCTGGGTACGTGTATTACAGGGGTGCGCGGTAATTCTCACATGCGATTTGGCCAGGTACGTGTATTACAGGGGTGCGCGGGAATTATCACACGCGATTTGGCCTGGTACGTGTATTACAGGGGTGCGTGGGAAGTTCTACACGCGATTGGCCAGGGTACGTGTATTACAGGGGTGCGCGGGAATTCTCACATGCGATTTGGCCAGGTACGTGTATTACAGGGGTGTGTGGGAAGTTGTACACGCGATTCGGCTGGGTACGGGGTGCGCGGGAATAATCACACGCGATTTGGCCTGGTACGTGTATTACAGGGGTGCGTGGGAAGTTCTACACGCGATTGGCCAGGGTACGTGAATTACAGGGGTGCGCGGGAATTATCACACGCGATTTGGCTTGCTACGTGTATTACAGGGGTGCGTGGGAAGTTCTACACGCGATTGGCCAGGGTACGTGTATTACAGGGGTGTGCGGGAAGTTCTACACGCGATTCGGCTGGGTACGTGTATTACAGGGGTGCGCGGGAATTCTCACATGCGATTTGGCCAGGTACGTGTATTACAGGGGTGTGCCGGAAGTTCTACACGCGATTCGGCTGGGTACGTGTATTACAGGGGTGCGCGGGAATTCTCACATGCGATTTGGCCGGGTACGTGTATTACAGGGGTGTGCGGGAATTATCACACGCAATTAGGCTGGGTGGGTCCTCACAGGTGTTCCCTGTACACCCTCCACGGCCCCTGCAGGCAGCCCACAAAACAGGGGACTACCCTGCACACCTGCTCATGTCCCCCTGCACCCCCACCCCCCAGCAGTGCAGGGGCACCCTCCACCAGGCCCCCACCCATGTCCCCTATCACCCCCACCCCCCAGCCACCAGGGGCACCCTCCACCAGGCCCCCACCCATGCCTCCCAACACCCCCACCCCCCAGCAGTGCAGGGGCACCCTTCACCAGGCCCCCACTCATGTCTCCCACCACCCCCACCCCCCAGCCACCAGGGGCACCCTCCACCAGGCCCCCACCCATGTCCCCTATCACCCCCACCCCCCAGCAGTGCAGGGGCACCCTCCACCAGGCCCCCACCCATGTCCCCTATCACCCCCAACCCCCCGCCACCAGGGGCACCCTCCACCAGGCCCCCACCCATGTCCCCTATCACCCCCACCCCCCCGCCACCAGGGGCACCCTCCACCAGGCCCCCACCCATGTCCCCTATCACCCCCACCCCCCAGCAGTGCAGGGGCACCCTCCACCAGGCCCCCACCCATGTCCCCTATCACCCCCACTCCCCAGCAGTGTAGGGGCACCCTCCACCAGGCCCCCACCCATGTCCCCTATCACCCCCACCCCCCAGCCACCAGGGGCACCCTCCACCAGGCCCCCACCCATGTCTCCCACCACCCCCACCCCCCAGCAGTGCAGGGGCACCCTCCACCAGGCCCCCACCCATGTCCCCTATCACCCCCACCCCCCAGCAGTGCAGGGGCACCCTCCACCAGGCCCCCACCCATGTCCCCTATCACCCCCACCCCCCAGCCACCAGGGGCACCCTTCACCAGGCCCCCACCCATGTCTCCCAACACCCCCACCCCCCAGCAGTGCAGGGGCACCCTCCACCAGGCCCCCACCCATGTCCCCTATCACCCCCACCCCCCAGCAGTGCAGGGGCACCCTCCACCAGGCCCCCACCCATGTCCCCTATCACCCCCACCCCCCAGCCACCAGGGGCACCCTCCACCAGGCCCCCACCCATGTCTCCCAACACCCCCACCCCCCAGCAGTGCAGGGGCACCCTCCACCAGGCCCCCACCCTGTCCCCTATCACCCCCACCCCCCAGCAGTGCAGGGGCACCCTCCACCAGGCCCCCACCCATGTCCCCTATCACCCCCACCCCCCAGGGGCACCCTCCACCAGGCCCCCACCCATGTCTCCCAACACCCCCACCCCCCAGCAGTGCAGGGGCACCCTCCACCAGGCCCCCACCCATGTCCCCTATCACCCCCACCCCCCCGCCACCAGGGGCACCCTCCACCAGGCCCCCACCCATGTCCCCTATCACCCCCACCCCCCAGCAGTGCAGGGGCACCCTCCACCAGGCCTCCACCCATGTCCCCTATCACCCCCACTCCCCAGCAGTGCAGGGGCACCCTCCACCAGGCCCCCACCCATGTCCCCTATCACCCCCACCCCCCAGCCACCAGGGGCACCCTCCACCAGGCCCCCACCCATGTCTCCCACCACCCCCACCCCCCAGCAGTGCAGGGGCACCCTCCACCAGGCCCCCACCCATGTCCCCTATCACCCCCACCCCCCAGCAGTGCAGGGGCACCCTCCACCAGGCCCCCACTCATGTCTCCCACCACCCCCACCCCCCAGCCACCAGGGGCACCCTCCACCAGGCCCCCACCCATGTCCCCTATCACCCCCACCCCCCAGCAGTGCAGGGGCACCCTCCACCAGGCCCCCACCCATGTCCCCTATCACCCCCACCCCCCCGCCACCAGGGGCACCCTCCACCAGGCCCCCACCCATGTCCCCTATCACCCCCACCCCCCAGCAGTGCAGGGGCGCCCTCCACCATGCCCCCACCCATGTCCCCTATCACCCCCACCCCCCGCCACCAGGGGCACCCTCCACCAGGCCCCCACCCATGTCCCCTATCACCCCCACCCCCCAGCAGTGCAGGGGCACCCTCCACCAGGCCCCCACCCATGTCCCCTATCACCCCCACCCCCCAGCAGTGCAGGGGCACCCTCCACCAGGCCCCCACCCATGTCCCCTATCACCCCCACCCCCCAGCCACCAGGGGCACCCTCCACCAGGCCCCCACCCATGTCTCCCAACACCCCCACCCCCCAGCAGTGCAGGGGCACCCTCCACCAGGCCCCCACCCATGTCCCCTATCACCCCCACCCCCCAGCAGTGCAGGGGCACCCTCCACCAGGCCCCCACCCAAGTCTCCCAACACCCCCACCCCCCAGCAGTGCAGGGGCACCCTCCACCAGGCCCCCACTCATGTCTCCCACCACCCCCCAGCCACCAGGGGCACCCTCCACCAGGCCCCCACCCATGTCTCCTATCACCCCACCCCCCAGCAGTGCAGGGGCACCCTCCACCAGGCCCCCACCCATGTCCCCTATCACCCCCACCCCCCAGCCACCAGGGGCACCCTCCACCAGGCCCCCACCCATGTCTCCTATCACCCCCACCCCCCATCAGTGCAGGGGCACCCTCCACCAGGCCCCCACCCATGTCCCCTATCACCCCCACCCCCCAGCAGTGCAGGGGCACCCTCCCCCAGGCCCCCACCCATGTCCCCTATCACCCCCACCCCCCAGCCACCAGGGGCACCCTCCACCAGGCCCCCACCCAAGTCTCCCAACACCCCCACCCCCCAGCAGCGCAGGGGCACCCTCCACCAGGCCCCCACTCATGTCTCCCACCACCCCCACCCCCCAGCCACCAGGGGCACCCTCCACCAGGCCCCCACCCATGTCTCCTATCACCCCCACCCCCCAGCAGTGCAGGGGCACCCTCCACCAGGCCCCCACCCATGTCCCCTATCACCCCCACCCCCCGCCACCAGGGGCACCCTCCACCAGGCCCCCACCCATGTCCCCTATCACCCCCACCCCCCAGCAGTGCAGGGGCACCCTCCACCAGGCCCCCACCCATGTCCCCTATCACCCCCACCCCCCAGCAGTGCAGGGGCACCCTCCACCAGGCCCCCACCCATGTCCCCTATCACCCCCACCCCCCAGCCACCAGGGGCACCCTCCACCAGGCCCCCACCCATGTCTCCCAACACCCCCACCCCCCAGCAGTGCAGGGGCACCCTCCACCAGGCCCCCACCCATGTCCCCTATCACCCCCACCCCCCAGCCACCAAGGGCACCCTCCACCAGGCCCCCACCCATGTCTCCCAACACCCCCACCCCCCAGCAGTGCAGGGGCACCCTCCACCAGGCCCCCACCCATGTCCCCTATCACCCCCACCCCCCAGCAGTGCAGGGGCACCCTCCACCAGGCCCCCACTCATGTCTCCCACCACCCCCACCCCCCAGCCACCAGGGGCACCCTCCACCAGGCCCCCACCCATGTCCCCTATCACCCCCACCCCCCAGCAGTGCAGGGGCACCCTCCACCAAGCCCCCACCAATGTCCCCTATCACCCCCACCCCCCAGCAGTGCAGGGGCAGCAGGCAGTCAGGCAGCAGCAGGTGGGAGCGTGCTCGGGGCTCTGGGGGGCAGTAGTTCGGCCTTCCGGGCAGGAGCGTGGTATTCCGTGTGCGTAGGCGTGGCCAGCTTGGTACGGAGTGATTTTGCACGTGAAAATCCTGCACGTCAGCGTGAAAACCGAGGAAAGGCCCTCAGCGCGTAAGCGCGTCTGTGACGTGACCCGCACGGGTGTTTCCCACACAGCACGTGATGACAGAGCACACGTGGAAAGACTGCACGTCAGAGTGTAATTGCGTGTGATTGGTGGAAAAGGCCCTACACGCAGAAGTGACAAAGCGTGTAATTGGTGGAAATGGCCCTACACGCAGAAGTGACAAAGCGTGTAATTGGTGGAAATGGCCCTACACGCAGAAGTGACAAAGCGTGTAATTGGTGGAAATGGCCCCACACGCAGAAGTGACAAAGCGTGTAATTGGTGGAAATGTCCCTACACGCAGAAGTGACAAAGCGTGTAATTGGTGGAAATGGCCCTAGCGCGTACACGCCGCGTAAGTGACGCTGGACGTGTGGCCCTGTATAAAAGGTATGTGTAGAACACGTTTTCCTTGTACGTGCTTTTCGTGGAGAGCGAGTGGGTGAATTCTGTACTTCTTGTCGTTTCACACGCGATTTACTTCACGGCGTTTCAAGTACGTATTCCCTGTTACCTCTGACAGCTTTTTCTCTTTTTTCGCTTTTACTGGTTTACCTGGGCCTGTTCCCTCAAACAGTGTTCCCTTCTACTGTTGTCCTGTCTCCTCAGACAGCGTACAAATCTTCTTTTGGCGGGGGTGTTGCCAACCAAACGTGCTCCTTTTACACGCTCGTTTACCAGGCAGACGGTGAGTCACGCACGTATCTAACATCTGTGCTTGCCCCGTGTGTAGCCTACCCCTTCAGAGGTCATTCTAGGCTGCTTGTGACACGCATACGTTCATTCTTGTGTTACTGGGTGCCACAGCGTAGTGCAGGTTTTTCTTTCTGCACACGTGGTCTAGGAGGGGTTGCGTGCACGTCATCTCCCTTTTTTGGGGCTCCTGTGCGTAGCGTGACCCGTCATCGTTCCCCAGGGGTTACAATCAGCCTTGCAAGAGCACTAGGGTACAATTACCATCTGGTACCCAACCCCTTTGACCCCCAATTGCCCCGGACAATAGTTTACAGCCACTCCCATACGCACATTTACATCAGTGCCATGGCTGGGAGGCGAGGATTCCGTAAGGGTGGCAAAGGTGGAAGAGCCACAAGTGGTGGCCGTGGTGGATCCGGTAGGGGACGTGGTCGTTACTTGCAGGGTGAGCCTGTCCCCCCATGTGTGGAGGACCAGTCAAGGGCACCCATAACCCCCCCACGCCCCCTCCCGTTGAGGCTGATGTGGCTGACACCATCCATGCACAGCCCTTGTTGGACCAGCCCATTGTGGCACCAGATCTGGCTGACTCTATGGCTGACTTCCAGGTCAGCAGGCCTATGACACGTGCGCTGGTGCACGTTGATGTCACCATGCCACGTGCATCTGGGCCAGCAAGGTCATCTGCTGCACCAAGGAGGCAGGGCGGAGAGGCTGCAGGGGCAGCTGCGGCTCCATCCACCCCAGCCCTCACACACCCAGCCAGGACAGTGTCGGTCCTAGTCCATGCTGCTGACATTCCCCCTGACACCATCACACTAGAGCCAATGCCTGCACCAACTCCCATGCTGAGTGTGCAATCCCACACTCCTGATACAGAGTCCACCAGGGCTCCTGCCCCTAGTGTCCAGAGCGGCGCAGGACACTCAGGATCACCACCACCTTCCAAGCGGAAGAGGAAGAGTGCTCGTCCGGCACAGGCTGATGCCCCAGACACGGCTACACAGTCCGGCCCATCCAGGAAGCCCAGCTTCACGGATGACGAACTGAATGCACTTGTCGAGTATGTGTCCGGACATGACAACGAGATGGTCATTGTTGCAGGATCCAAGACCACACCTGCACAACGCCAGGCACACTGGCAGACCGTTGCGGACATCGTAAGTGCCCTTGGAATCGTGAGGCGCACAGCCAATGATTGCTATAAGCGCTAGAATGACCTAAAGCGCAGGGCAAAGAGTAAGCTGGCCTCAAGTCATGCCGCAGCTCTAGTGACTGGAGGTGGGTCTCCAGTAGTAGACATGGAACTCACTCCACATGAGTCAGTCGCTGGGACCTACGTCACGGAGGAACAGATCCAAGGCGTGGGAGATCTGGCTGATTACGAGGCATTGTCCGGTGAGTGCACATGCATGTGTGTGTCATCCATGTGCATGGTGTGTGTGTGAGGGCTTCTGTTTGTGTGCCAGGTGAGAGTGTGTGCGCCTGAGTCGTATGGGTCAGCCATGTGCTTCATGCAATACTTCCTGCACAGCTGCATTTGGCCATAGCAGTATCCCTTCTGCCAACAGTACACATCTAGCCCAACTGCACGCCAGTTGCCCTTGAAGTGTCACCTTGCCACAACATAGTTGCTTATTTTTCACTGTTCATTCAGTCAGTTTGTTTGCATTCCACCACTTTCACTAGGCATGTCGCTGTCCACTAGTCACATGTCTGACATGGCTATGGTAAAGTGGAGTGACTTTGTTACCTGGATATCATTTGTACACACATGTCCCTGTGCAATTGGACCATTTCAGACTAGCAGCTCCAGGTGAAAAATCTGACCTGTTAGAAGTAGAAAAGCGATTACATGCGGAGACTGGACTGAATGAATAGGTGCTGCCCTCCTCTCCATCTTCACTCAATAGCAATGGTACATGCCATCTGTGTGATGGCATGTGTGTATCACCTGGCAATCACAGGCCAATGTGTGATGCCACTGCCAGGCAGCATGCAGAAAATGTGTTCATCTTCCATCTTGGTGTCATCAGTGTGTGCCATTTGCCTGCACTTCATACGCAGTGAGGGTGCATGCATGGGAGGGTTTCAGTCATGTGGGACATGTGTCAATCAAGTACTGGTTCTCTTGCTTCTCAGCCCTCATTGTGTGCCATGGTGCTAATGCCTGTTTCCATTTCTTTGTTTTCATGTCTTTGCAGGGGAAGACGCACCTGATACTGCTGGGGTTGTGGAGATGGTGCAGACCCAGGAGGGGTCCGAGGGCCGACCAACCACCAGTGAGGGACGTGGTGTGGTGGTGGGGGAGAACCCACAAGTGCTGCAGGTCATGCTCTCAAGGGGTGTCTCTGGCTGCACCTCCCCCGAGCTGTACTCAGGTGTTGATTCGGATGAGACCTACGTGCCGTCGCAGGTGAGTGTTCCAGGGAGGGATTCTGTTCTGTCTCACCCACCTGCACCAGGGTCAGAACCCTCCATGGGGATGTCAGTGTTGGCAGCTACGCCTTTGGTGGTTACGGATGCAGGGTCACACTCCGCGACATCTGATCCTGTTCCTGGGCCAGCAGATCAGAGGGGGAATGCAGTCCTGCAGCCTCAGGCAGTGCCGGCACAGCAAGGCGCAGTTCACCTTGCCCCAGACAGGTGTAGTGCCCGCCGACGTGGTGGCCGTACGCCACCCGGCAATACCGCATGGGAGCAATCCATTTACGGTATGGCAACCCAACAGGCTGCATCATCCGAGATGATGGCTCAGGCCATGGATAGGGTGGCCACTTCCATTGTCCCCCCAGAAAGGCTGATGGAGCGACTAGAGCAGGCAACCGACTCCATCTGCCAGTCACACAGGGAGGACATGTTGGGGTCCAACAGGGACAGGCGGGCGGCACTGGCGACTCTGCAGGAGGCCATCTCCATTGAGTCCCAGGGCCACAGGGAAGCCCTGAGGCAGGAGCTCCTCCACCTCAGGACGACTCTTGTTGAGCTTAAGGCTTCAACACACCAAAGGACAGAACAGCAGCTGGAGCGTCTCACCCGTACGCTCTCAGCTGAGATGCAGGCAACGAGGGCGGAGGTCCGGGCATCCCGTGAGTTGTTGCATGGGGACCTCCGCACACTCATCCTCCAGAACCAGACCTACCACACCCGCATGCTTGCAGCCATGGAGGAGCAGACTAGGGCCTTGCGTGGGCTGCCTCCCATAGTGCAACCACCTCCGGATGCAGCTGCACAGGGTGATAATAGCGACAGCAGTGATACTCCCACAACAGGGTAGCCGTGTGGGCCATGAGCCCATGGAGGTGTTTTATCTTCCCAGGATCCACGCAGGTGGGTTCTGGTGTGCATCCTGTCCTCGGACCTCCTGGGTGGCCTCCCCAACCCCCCCGGGCCCATCAATGGCCATTTTTGATTGTTTCTTATTTTTATTTTTATTTTGATTTCTTTTATTCCCAATTTTTTTGGGACGATTTGTTGGCTTCCGTGGTTACTGTGGGCATACGCTGCATTGTGGCTGGGCACATGCAGGCTTGTAATGTATTTGGTTCAGATGCTTGGGTTTGAGTCACACACACCCCTCCTGCTTCCCGTTTCCATGGGCTTGCAAAGGGTGTGCCCAAGTGACAGTGAATTACACAGTGACGTTGGACTCCCATGAGCTGTGTGGGCAGTCTGTAGTCAATACTGTGTATACATTCCTAGTGCATATTGCTGTTGTGTTGTACACTGCATGTTGCATTGATGTGTAACTCTTCTTCTGTGTCTACCTCCCAATTTGCAGGTCCCTTCCTCATGTCTACACAAGGACCTCTAGTCTGGAGATGGGGTCCATGTTGGCAGCAGTGCACCTACAACTCTACATGGCGCCAACACTGCACAGTTGGTAGTGGTGGGAGTGCAGGCATTTCCAGGTGGTGAGACTACTAATATGTAACATTTGTGATGTCATGTTAATGGTACTACGTGCTCAAGTATGTTGTTGGTCCGGCATTGCTGTGAGCATTTCAGGTGTTGCAGGTTTCTAATAGGGACACTGTACATAGTGAGACTAGTGTCATGTTGTGGGGATTACTTTGTTTACCTGCAATTAGCATGACATGGCACGGTGTGTCGTGTGGCGGTGCTGGGGTTGGGTTGGCTGACATGGCACTGTCCTCTTGTTGCATTTTGCAAGTGGGTAATCATTTTAGCTGCTTGAATGTGTAACTTCACAAAACTGCATTGGTGGTGTCTGTGTGGGTAGGGATGCACACATTGTGACACTTCCAGGTGAACAATCTCAGGCTGATATGGTATTCACGGTTCATTCTCCAGACATTCAGGATCAGTGTCAGGTTGAGTCATCATTGATTGTCAGATGGAATGTGCCAGGGCAGTGTGCACTCCACAGGGGTGTGATTTCTATGTGAAGTAATTAGCCACTAGCTGTGTACGGGCTGCCTCCCCCCGTGCCCTTTCCCCTCCCATGCGCAGCGGCTGTGCATGTGGTTGGGGATGTGGGGCCACCACCATGTCCACGCCCAGGCCCCGGCGTGTTGCAATGTTGTGCAGGACACATGCTGCCACTATGATCCTGCACACTACTGGGGGAGCGTATAACAGCTGCCCGCCAGAACGGTCAAGGGAGCGAAAGCGTGACTTTAGCACTCCGAATGTGCGCTCCACTATGCCCCGGGTCGTAATGTGGGCTGTGTTATATCTTACCTCGGGTGGCGTGGTGGGGTTCCGAATTGGCGTCATCATGTGGGGGCTGAGAGGGTAGGCACTGTCCCCTGTGGAGGTGGTGATTGGTATCATTGGTGGGGTTGTGACCTTGCTCAGTATCCAACATGCATGCATGTGCAGTGGCATACATACTCACCAAGCAGCCATGTATCGCCATGCCGCCCAGCTTCTAGGTCCCGGCTTAGGGTGGACATTCGGTAAATGAAGCTGTTGTGGGTGGAGCCGGGATAGTTGGCATATACTGAGGTGATGATTCCCTTGGCATTACATGCTACCTGCACGTTGATGGAATGCCAGTGCTTGCGGTTCCTATAGATGTGCTCAGATGCCCTGGGGGGACGTAGAGCCACATGGGTGCAGTCGATGGCACCTAGCACTTTGGGGAATCGTGCCACACCGTAAAAATCCAGGGCGGCAGCATGCCTTTCTGCAGGTGTTCTGGGCAGGTATATGTGCCTGCGGACTGATGGGCGTGCAGTCATGATGTTCAAGACCTGGTGTAGGCAGCGTGACTGGGTGGCCTGTGACACCCCACCCACTATGGCACTTGTCCGCTGAAATGATCCAGTGGCTAAGAAGTGCAGTACATTGAGGACCTTCTCCAGGGGGTTGAGTGCTTGGGAGCACAGGGTGGGTGATGTGAGGTCATCCTCCCACTCACTCACCAGGTCCAGTATAATGTGTGGTGGAAACCTGTACCTCCCATACACCTGGTCATCAGGCATCCCGAAAAGGCTGGTTCTGGGTGTGAATATTCTGGCCCTGACTATCCTCCTCCTCCTCCTTTGGTAGCCCACTGCCACTGCTGCTAGGAACGGTATGTTCATCCTGGCGTCTGAGCTTGTTATTGTTAAAGTGCGCAAATGTATGCTTTGCGCGTGTTCTAGGCGAGCGTGTGACCCGCGCACCCCTGGAATCCAGTTCCCAGTCCAATAGCGTGTGGAAATTCACACGCACCACGGGATACAGCGTGTGACCCGTGCACCCCTGGAATCCAGTTCCCAGTCCAATAGCGTGTGGAAATTCACACGCACCACGGGATACAGCGTGTGACCCGCGCACCCCTGGAATCCAGTTCCCAGTCCAATAGCATGTGGAAATTCACATGCACCACGGGATACAGGTTCGCTGACGTACTTGCGTGTGTAAGTGCCCGCGCACCCATTAAATACACGTACATAGGCCAATCGCGTGTACGCGCACTTTTGTCCAATTACACGCGATGACACTCTGACGTGCAGTATTTCCACGTGTGCCCCGTCATCACGTGCTGAGTGGGGAACACCCGTGCGGGTCACGTCACAGACGCGCTTACGCGCTGAGGGACTCTGGTCCAATAGAATCGCGTATGCGTGCTGACGCGCTTACGCGCTAAGGGCCTTTCCTCGGATTTCACGCTGACGTGCAGGATTTTCACGTGCCAAATCACTCCGTATCAAGCTGGCCACGCGAAAACACATGGAAGACCACGCTCCTGCCCAGAAGGCCGAGTTACTGCCCCCCAGTGCCCCGAGCAGCCTCCCACGTGCCATCTGCTGCTGCCTGCCTGCCTGCCTTCCTGCTGCCACCGTGCCCTGCCATTTGGTGCCTGCACATCAGCCATCTGCAGGGGTCCAGTTGCTGTGTCCACCCCTGCTGGAACTGAAGACTCCCGACTGGGATTACATCGCTCCACAGCCCAGCCCCAGGACCCAGTTGCCCACCCACACCTGCCTCTGGGGTTGCCATGTCGGGCACTTCCACATCTGGCACCAGTGGCAACCCCAGGCCAGAGGGGCAGAGGGGCACCAGCTTCACTGCCACCGAAGTTGGTGTCCTGGTGGAGCATGTCCTGGGGCAGTATGATGCCCTCTTTGGATCGTCCCGCGCCAGCAAGGAAGGACGGCAGAGGATCTGGGCCGACTGTGTGGTTTCCATCAACGCGGAGGGGGTGGCAACCCGCGACGTCCTGAAGATCAAGAAGCGCTGGGAGGACTTGAGGTCCAGGACCCTTGTGAAGGCCCGGCGCCTCGTGGAGGGGGGCCGGGGCCGCATGAGTTCCATCCAGATGAGGGTCCTGGAACGCGTACGCCCAGCGCTCCATGCCCAGATCCTTGAGAGGGAGGCCCGTCTGGAGTTGAGCGGTAAGTGTCCAAGCATTACTGTGTGAGACAGGGCATGTTGCGGTGTGCTGGTTCTATGATACTTGCCTGTATGTGTGCCATAGGCCATGTATGCATGTATGTGTGCAGGGACATCATGGTAATGCATGTGCGACCAGTGATGTGTGACCCACATGGTTGTTGCATGTGTTCAAATGCCGCATGGGGAGCCCTATGCAGATTTTGAACATGAGAGCATGCCAGTCTCTGTACCTGGACATGGGTGGGGGTGAGGGATGGGTGCTGATGCCAGGTACATATATGGTAGCCATGTCTGTGTGCCTGACCTGCGTGTCTGTGACTTGTGCATGCCATGGATGCATGACACATGTGTGTGACAATGCACAGATTCAGTGAAGCAGCCAAATTACCCTTGTATCCGCTGTGTTTGGTGTGTTTGGGGCCAGATGGATGTGACAGAGGTGAAGTGTGTGCATGTGATAGGCATGAGCCATGATGCATGTGAGTTACATATCATTGAATGTTTCAAGAGTCCATTGGACATGCATGGAAATGTCCATGGCATGCACCATGCCTGTTACTGTGTGTGTTTTGCCTGGACTGACCCATGTGTTGTGGAGGGACATGATGGAAGTGTACTTTGACAGTGGTGCTCATCTGCTATTGCTTCCTGTCTAGGGGACCATTGTACAGTGCCCTGATGCTTGTGTTCTTTGTCTCCCTCTACGCAGCGGCTAGTGAAGAAGAGGGCGGAGATGGCGCTGTGGAGCAAGGCGGCGGGGATGCCCCCACGGCTGCAGCGGAAGGGGTGGGTGAGCCCCCACAGGGGCCTGCTACGGTGGGAGACGGTGAGGAGCCATCCAGGTTGGTGGTTTGCACAGAGGAGGAGGAGGCCGCCACTGGGGCACACATGGGCCCTGGTGGGGGCATCCCTGCTGGTGCAAGTGGTGCAGTCCAGGGCCAGGGGCAGGAGGCAGCACAGGTCACCGTGGAGGGGCCTGTGCATGTCGCTGTCCCTGACCCTGTGAGTGCACCACCATGCACCAGCAGGGATGCCCCGTCCCAGGCCCGTCCGCAGGTAGAGGGGATGTCCATGTCACCTGACTCCCCTCCACCTGCGGACGTGGGAACCCCTGGCCGTGCGGAGAAGGTCCTGATTGGGGTCGCGATGCGCACGGCTGTGATTCGTGATGCCGTGCGTGCTTCCCGGGAGGAGCACGCACGTCATCACGAAGTGCACCGTGCCGACGTGGCCCAATTGGGATCGGCCATGTTCGGGGGTTTCCTGCATGTGTTGGCCAATGTGGCGGCCCTCTCCTCCTCTGTGCAGGCTATCCACCAGTCGTTCTCCTTGCCGTCTTCCAGCCCAGATGCCACCAGGGCCCCCTGTGGACCTGCCCCGACCAATGCAGCCAGCTCGGTGGGGATCCCATCCCTGCCACAGTTGGGAGTCGGAGGTCCAGCAGGGGTGGACAACACAGCAACTGGACCCCAGCAGATGGAAGATGTGACAGCATCATCAGGCAGGGCACGTGCACGACGGCGTCGGTGGTTTCCATCAGCCTGGATGCCGTCGTGCTGGCAGAGGCAGTGGCGTCGGAGGCAGCAGCGGGCTCGACGTGGGAGGCATCATGGCTCGGGGCCATCAAGATCAGAGGGGCAGGCATCGGCCGGAGGGCAGGGCAACCCTGGGATGGTGGTGTCTTCCGTGTGGGAGCAGTTGGTCCAGCGGATAGGTGCGGAGCGGCAGCGGGCGGAAGAGGAGCGGCTCGCCATGGTCAGGGCGGAGTTCTCCATGCGTCGGGCGTTGAGGCGGGCTGAGTGCCTCGAGGAAGCTCGCAGGGAGTTTGAGCTGAACATGGGGTTATCCCTGCGAGACCTCGGGGCCAGGACAGAGTCCCGCCTCCAGGACATCGACATGGAGTTCGATGATGCCCTGGCCAGCAACATCAACAAGTGAGCCGCAGGACTTGCCCGCTGCCTTTGTATATAGTTATATAGTTAGTTAGTGTTAGGTTTCCTTTATTTGTTTTTATTATTTTGGACCGCTCGGACAATGGCCACTTTTTTGTATATATTTTTTTCATTAGGTAGTAGTAGGTTCCTTTATGGTGTTGGGCTCATGGACCCTGGTACATTCCTGTATTTAGTTTGTTTTTTGAAGGAACATTTTCTTTTTTTCATTATTGTGTTCACCATGTGGAAATGGTTTTTCATTCTTTTGCTTCTACTTGATATTGCTTTGGTCAACATTTGTTTTTGTATTCCTTTTTCGTTTTTTGATTTTTACTTTTGTTCTCCAACATGGACCATTTATTTTGTTATCCACATAGTTGTATGTTTGATTTGTTTACTTATTTTTAATCTTTAATACATTTTTTATTTTTACTTCCACTTGTGTTATTTTGTCTTTGGTTTCATACATATCATGATATGGGTTTTGACATTCACTTGCAGCCATTGTGTATGTGTGTGTGACGGACATGTGTTCATTTACATACTTGCCATTGGGGTTGTGTCATGTAATTGCATTCACTATGTGGGTGGATGCAATCCTTGCCTGGGTGTTTGTGCTGGGTATGCTGCCCATTACTGCCATGATTGTGTATCGTCAGGACCTGGGGGCAGGGGGACATGGGTGGGGGCCTGGTGGAGGCTGCCCCTGGTGACTGGGGGGGTGGGGTGGTGGGAGACATGAGTGGGGGCCTGGTGGAGGGTGCCCCTGGTGACTGGGGGGTGGGGGTGATAGGGGACATGAGTGGGGGCCTGGTGGAGGGTGCCCCTGCACTGCTGGGGGTTGGGGGTGGTGGGAGACATGAGTGGGGGCCTGGTGGAGGGTGCCCCTGGTGGCGGGGGGGTGGGGGTGATAGGGGACATGAGTGGGGGCCTGGTGGAGGCTGCCCCTGCACTGCTGGGGGGTGGGGGTGGTGGGAGACATGAGTGGGGGCCTGGTGGAGGGTGCCCCTGGTGACTGGGGGGGTGGGGGTGGTGGGAGACATGAGTGGGGGCCTGGTGGAGGGTGCCCCTGGTGACTGGGGGTGATAGGGGACATGAGTGGGTGCCTGGTGGAGGCTGCCCCTGCACTGCTGGGGGGTGGGGGTGGTGGGAGACATGAGTGGGGGCCTGGTGGAGGGTGCCCCTGGTGACTGGGGGGGTGGGGGTGGTGGGAGACATGAGTGGGGGCCTGGTGGAGGGTGCCCCTGGTGACTGGGGTGTGGGGGTGATAGGGGACATGAGTGGGTGCCTGGTGGAGGCTGCCCCTGGTGACTGGGGGGTGGGGGTGGTGGGAGGCATGAGTGGGGGCCTGGTGGAGGGTGCCCCTGGTGGCGGGGGGTGGCGGTGATAGGGGACATGAGTGGGTGCCTGGTGGAGGCTGCCCCTGCACTGCTAGGGGGTGGGGGTGGTGGGAGACATGAGTGGGGGCCTGGTGGAGGGTGCCCCTGGTGACTGGGGGGGTGGGGGTGGTGGGAGACATGAGTGGGGGCCTGGTGGAGGGTGCCCCTGGTGACTGGGGGGGTGGGGGTGATAGGGGACATGAGTGGGGGCCTGGTGGAGGGTGCCCCTGCACTGCTGGGGGGTGGGGGTGGTGGGAGACATGAGTGGGGGCCTGGTGGAGGGTGCCCCTGGTGGCGGGGGGGTGGGGGTGATAGGGGACATGAGTGGGGGCCTGGTGGAGGCTGCTCCTGCACTGCTGGGGGGTGGGGGTGGTGGGAGACATGAGTGGGGGCCTGGTGGAGGGTGCCCCTGGTGACTGGGGGGGTGGGGGTGGTGGGAGACATGAGTGGGGGCCTGGTGGAGGGTGCCCCTGGTGACTGGGGGGGTGGGGGTGATAGGGGACATGAGTGGGGGCCTGGTGGAGGGTGCCCCTGCACTGCTGGGGGGTGGGGGTGGTGGGAGACATGAGTGGGGGCCTGGTGGAGGGTGCCCCTGGTGGCGGGGGGGTGGGGGTGATAGGGGACATGAGTGGGGGCCTGGTGGAGGCTGCCCCTGCACTGCTGGGGGGTGGGGGTGGTGGGAGACATGAGTGGGGGCCTGGTGGAGGGTGCCCCTGGTGACTGGGGGGGTGGGGGTGGTGGGAGACATGAGTGGGGGCCTGGTGGAGGGTGCCCCTGGTGACTGGGGGGGGTGGGGGTGATAGGGGACATGAGTGGGGGCCTGGTGGAGGGTGCCCCTGGACTGCTGGGGGGTGGGGGTGGTGGGAGACATGAGTGGGGGCCTGGTGGAGGGTGCCCCTGGTGGCGGGGGGGTGGGGGTGATAGGGGACATGAGTGGGTGCCTGGTGGAGGCTGCCCCTGCACTGCTGGGGGGTGGGGGTGGTGGGAGACATGGGTGGGGGCCTGGTGGAGGCTGCCCCTGCACTGCTGGGGTGTGGGGGTGGTGGGAGACATGAGTGGGGGCCTGGTGGAGGCTGCCCCTGGTGACTGGGGGGGTGGGGGTGGTGGGAGACATGAGTGGGGGCCTGGTGGAGGGTGCCCCTGGTGGCGGGGGGGTGGGGGTGATTGGGGACATGAGTGGGTGCCTGGTGGAGGCTGCCCCTGCACTGCTGGGGGGTGGGGGTGGTGGGAGACATGGGTGGGGGCCTGGTGGAGGCTGCCCCTGCACTGCTGGGGGGTGGGGGTGGTGGGAGACATGAGTGGGGGCCTGGTGGAGGCTGCCCCTGGTGACTGGGGGGTGGGGGTGGTGGGAGACATGAGTGGGGGCCTGGTGGAGGTGCCCCTGGATGGTGGGGGGTGGGGGTGGTGGGAGACATGAGCAGGTGTGCAGGGTAGTCCCCTGTTTTGTGGGCTGCCTGCAGGGGCCATGGAGGGTGTACAGGGAACACCTGTGAGGACCCACCCAGCCTAATCGCGTGTGTAACTTCCCACGCACCCCTGTAATACACGTACCAAGCCAAATCGCGTGTGATAATTCCCGCGCACCCCTGAAATACACGCGCCCAGGCTATTCGCGTGTGGAAATTCCCGCGCACCCCTGAAATACACGTACCCTGCTGTAATCGCGTGTGGGACTTCCCGGCACCCCTGAAATACACGCGCCCAGGCTATTCGCGTGTGGAACTTCCCGCGCACCCCTGAAATACACGCGCCCAGGCTATTCGCGTGTGGAACTTCCCGCGCACCCCTGAAATACACGCGCCCAGGCTATTCGCGTGTGGAACTTCCCGCGCACCCCTGAAATACACGCGCCCAGGCTATTCGCGTGTGGAACTTCCCGCACACCCCTGAAATACACGTACCCTGCTGTAATCGCGTGTGGGACTTCCCGCGCACCCCTGAAATACACGTACCCTGATGGAATCGCGTGTGGAACTTCCCGCGCACCCCTGAAATATACCTACCCTGATGGAATCGCGTGTGGAACTTCCCGCGCACCCCTGAAATACACGCGCCCAGTATATTCGCGTGTGGAACTTCCCGCGCACCCCTGAAATACACGTACCCTGGCTAATCGCGTGAAAAACTTCACGCGAACCCCTGAAATACACGTAGCCCGCTCCCCCAGGCCCGATCGCGTGAGAAACTTCACGCGAACCCCTGTAATACACGTAGCCCGCTCCCCCAGGCCCGATCGCGTGAGAAACTTCACGCGAACCCCTGTAATACACGTAGCCCGCTCCCCCAGGCCCGATCGCGTGAAAAACTTCACGCGAACCCCTGTAATACACGTAGCCCGCTCCCCCAGGCCCGATCGCGTGAGAAACTTCACGCGAACCCCTGTAATACACGTAGCCCGCTCCCCCAGGCCCGATCGCGTGTAAAACTTCACGCGAACCCCTGTAATACACGTAGCCCGCTCCCCCAGGCCCGATCACGTGATAAACTTCACGCGAACCCCTGTAATACACGTAGCCCGCTCCCCCAGGCCCGATCGCGTGAAAAACTTCACGCGAACCCCTGAAATACACGTAGCCCGCTCCCCCAAGCCCGATCGCGTGAAGTTGTACCCTGCTGAAATCGCGTGTGAGACTTCCCGCGCACCCCGGTATACACGCACACATATTTTTTGTCAGCGGGTGTCCGTGTTTGTGGGTACCCCTTTGCACGTCATTTGTCCTGGAGGGCCACAGTATAGGACATTCATCATGGCAGTATATAGGTGCTATTTGTTGGCGCACCTTTTGGCGCACATTTCTTACAGCCGCAGAGACGCTACCGCCTGCTTTCTTGTGGCGGTCGTGTTTGTGCCTGTGCGCTGGTTTGAGCGTGCGCTTTTTTGCCCTATTCTATTCCATGAATACGTGTTGTAGGCGAGCGTGTGGGCGTTCCGCGCACTTGTGCCCTGTACTTCCCCCGTGACGCCCACGTTTTTGCAAGTTGTTCCCCATTCCGAGTGTTACGCCCGTGTTCCGCCTACTTTTGTTGCGTGCGCCGCGCTATGTGCGAATTTCGCTGTGGCCTGTGCGATTTTCGCTGTGACCTGGCGCACGCTGTTAGATGGCCTGTGCACCAACGTGCGCGGCGCACTTTTTTATCGCACATCCGCTGGTTTTCTCGCGCACGGCCTTCCATGAATCGACGTGCGCTGCTTTTCGTGCGATTTTCGCACTTGCACTGCGATTTTCGCTATTCCACTGCGATTCGCACGTTTTTGCCCACTAGCGCCGCGCTAATTATTCCATGAATCGGCCTGACTGTCTTCAGGTTTGGGTGTGACATGGTCTTACTTTCCCAATGAACAAACCCTTCTGTGACAGTCCTTCCGAATGGCCAACTGATATCATTAGACCCATGAACGCCAGTTTGTCTCCTCGTAGTTCGAGTCATTTACAGCAACACACTACAAATGCAACTGTGAAATGCTGATGAAAAATTGGACAACATATTAAGAAACAATGCAAACTACATCACACCCTGCAGTCAGAGTTGTTGGACTGAAGACTGAAAATGTGTTATCGTTCCTCGGTTTTTCAGATAACCAAATTACAATCTTGCTTTGAACTACCATGATGCCCACCACGATAACCAACATCTGCAAAGTCAAATGACATGGACTCATTCAGAGAAACCCACCAGACTTTTTTTCATTAGTCTTTGCTATTCATAGTAACGTGGCTGGAGGCTAGCAAAGATGCTACTAAACGCATATCTTTATTTTTTTTTAATGTATTGTATTTGATTAAAAAATAATATTCACCTTTTACAAATACATCAAACATAGACTTCAACACATAAAATGATAGAGTTCCATTAAAATACACACATTTCATGCCAATTAACAAACATTAGATATTAAATAACGTAAGTTAATGGATCCAAGTACCGATAGAACAATTCCATTCCATATGCATTTCCATGAAATTTCCACATCAATAAAATCCACCTATAAATATAAACCGCCCAGGTATGTTTCCGTACTCTGCTAATGCAATTCATCAGTGTTAGGTTGTTCTCTGCTGTGCGAATTTCAAAGTGCACCTCTGTGTGCCCTTCCTCTTCAACAACAGCTACCATTTTAACAAACAGAATGAGCATGGTTTTACGCAGTCACCTTCACCTTCCACTATCGCAAATATTTGGAAAATATTCAGAACAATTTCAAGTTACTTCTTTCCACCCTCACTTCTCTTTACACAGGGCACAGCGGTTCCAGTGTCAATGAACAGTTAATTACCGGCTCACTGTTGCAGTCTCTAAAGAGCGAAATGCTGTAGGATGAATGCCTTCTCATGAGATGAAACTGAAAGTAGGTCCCGTAATTATGCTACTACACAATCTTATGCCATCACAGGGACCCTGCAATGGAACATGGTTGACAATTATGCTCTACAAAGACACATCATAGAGGCCTGTGTAATCGGTGGAACATAGATACTGTTCTTATACCGTGCATACCTCTAATTCCATCTGATACAAATATGCCTTTCAAATTCAAAAGAATGCAGTTACCTATATGTTTATCCTTTTCAATTACCACTAATAAGTCACAGGGACCTACACCCCCTTCCTGGACGCGATCAGTGATAATTCAGATATTTAAGAAGGGGGACAGACATGACCCTATGAATTAACAACCAATATTGACCTTTAAGGTCTGCTAAAACGGCATATGTTACGCCGGTAATGGCTAGTACTAAGTATAAAGAGGTGAGGCTGCTCTTAATACGAGCGTGCCATTATAAAGCCACTCTGTACGATCCGTGCCTGCTATTTTAGTATTGGTGTCCTGACTTCACTTTTAATATTGTGTTTGTCTGTGCTAGTGTTTTTACTTGCGGAATATATTGCTTTTACCTAACGGGCTGCTCTGACTACAACGTACGCCGCATTGCAGGACAGCCCTCTGTTTATCTTGGTGAAGGGGCGATCTTTGTCTCCCTCACTCTGGACATTGGCATTAAGTGCTGATTGATCCAACCTTGAGAGCTGAGGCCGCTCTTAACACGAGCGTGCCATTATAAAGCCACTCTGTACGATCCGTGCCTGCTAGTTTAATATTGGTGTCCTGGCTTCACTTTTAATATTGTGTTTGTCTGTGCTAGTGCTTTTACGTGCTTGAAATATTGTTTTTACCTAACATGCTGCTCTGACTATAACGGACGCCACATTGCGGGACAGTCCTCTGTTTATCTCGGTGAGGGGGCGGTCTTTGCCTCCCTCACTCTGGGCATCGGCATTAACGTGCCTCATCACCAGCCCGCGCAGAGGACGGGCACAGCGGGCACGCCAACAGCGAGCTGAAGACGTACTAAAGGCAAGCCCGTCTGTGCCCGTCCATGCTACGGGCGTGGAGGGCTGCCAGACTCTCCACTCTATGGAATTTCTTTTGTCATTAGACCCCCCCCGCACCTCCTGAGTACTGTCCTCACTAGTGGCTGGTCAGCTGCACCTTCCGACAACAGAGCGCGGGCAATGCAATATCAGCAGATGGCTGATCCTAATAAAGTGGCCTACCCTCTACTACTGTTAAAATCTAGATCCCTACCTGCCCATTCTGCCGAAATTAACTTTCTACTCTCTGATCGCCACCTGTCGATCCAATTTCTAACTGAGACCTTGCTACAGGAAAGCTCAGCTCCTGCTCTTATTCAGGCCATCCCAGATGGTTATAAGATCATCCATCTGGTCCACCCTGGCTTTCAACATGGTTTGGGGGGTTGCAGATGTTTTTAATGCTGACCTTGCCTTGTTTCAACTGGGTTGTCCTCCTTCCCCTATCGTGGAGGCTTTATTATTGAGGTGGCTGATCTCCCCAATATTTACGTGCCATTTTCTTCTAATCTATCGCCCTGCAGGGTCATTTAGTGGCCTATTGGAACCACTTATTGATTGTATTGCTGAGCTCCATATTAAATTCAAGCATCTGATTGTATTGGGTGATTTAAATCTTAAATTGAACTCTCCTAGAGCGTCTGCTCTCGATGCATTCTTTTCCAGTCTCATGGATCTGGATTTCTACCAGCATGTGCGAGGCCCTACCCATAATCTAGGGAACACCCTAGATATAGTTCTGGGTAACAAGACCTTACTTGCCTTCCATTCGGCTGAGCCAATTTTATGGACAGATCACTATCTAGTGACCTGCTCACTCTTGCCAATTCAACAGCAGTCTAAAAAACTCCCGGCTAGAGTTTTGCAATGGGCCTGGCGCTTGGTCAATCTTCAAATGCTTGCATCATCCATAAAAATGAAATGTGCAGCAGACCCGGCCCCCTGCTTGTCCCTCCTGGCCACCTCGTTCCTAGTCGCAGCCGATGAAGTAGCCCTGCTGCGAATTACACAAATTTGCAGGCTCCCTTCCGAGCTATGGTTTTCTGAAGAATTGAAGCTGGCCAGAATTCAGCTTAGACAAGCTGAACTTAAATGGCGCTGCAACTGCGACTCTCTGCTGAGGACCGCTTATAAGGCCTGTTCTGCGGCCTACTCTGCTGCGATTATTGTAGCAAAAAAATCTTACTTTGCCACGAAAATTGAATCCTCCTTGGGTCAAACGAAAACCCTCTTTGCGGTGGTCACGTCACTATCCTCTGCAGCTAACTGTCTACCTATGGTTAAGTCAACTCAGGAGCTATGTGACTCGCTATCTCAATTGTTCTCTAGTAAAATTGAGAATATTCGTACCAAGATCTTGGTGAATACCCTTCCAGAAATCAATGTCCCGATTTCCAGCACCATCTCCCTCCATACAGTCACTGATACCCTGTCACGGCCTGACTGGTCTTCTTTTCCTCTCTTTACTGAGGAGTCAGTTCTCAAAGCCATTCTTCAACTTAAGCCCAGTGCTTCCTCCTACGTGATACGTGTGAGGGTCCTGAAGGACCTTACACCAGACCTTCTAGGGGTCATAACAGGGGCTGTTAATTCCTCCTGTCAAACAAATGTATCCCTCTAGAGCTAAAGGCTGCCACAGTCATTCCACTTTAAAAGAAACCCTCCCTGGACTCCTCCATACTAGCTAACTTCCGGCCAATTTCTCTGCTACCAGCCCTTATGAAGCTTCTTGAATCACTGGTCTCCCGCTTCTGTCTTCTTTTTTCGAGCTATCCAATTGCTTTGACGCAGCCCAGTCTGGTCTCAGGCTAGGCATGGGCACTGAGAGCATCCTAGTCTCTGTACAGGATGATATGGCCAGGCTGGTATTGTTAGATCCTTCAGCGGCTTTCGACACGGTGGACCATCCTACACTGTTATCCCACCTGGCCCAAACCGGTATATCCGGTCAAGGCTTGGCTTGGTTTGCTTCCTTTCTTAAGGATAGATCTCAATCTCTTCTGCTCTTTTCTTTTCACTCTAAATCTTCTGATCTCACTTGTGGTGTTCCTCAGAGATCTGCCTTTCACCCATTCTCTTTAATGTATACATCTGGGCCTTAGTATGTCTCATTCGCTCCTTCGGCGTCAGGTACTACTCGTATGCTGACGACACAAAGATCCTGATTCGGTTAGATTTAGATCGGACTGAGGTGTCGTCTTGCCTTCATAAGTGCCTGACGGCCGTGGAGGAGTGGATGGGCCTTAACTGGCTTAAGTTGAATAGGGACAAAACTGAGGTGCTGGTGGTGGGTTCTCCCCCTGATCCTTCCCTCTGGATCTCAACCTTTTGGCCTTCCTCTCTGAGCTCTCGCCCCGTCCCGGCCGTGAAGGTTAAGAATCTGGGAGTCATTATGACAGCCACTCTATCTATGGTCTCTTCTGTCTGTCAGACTGGGTTTTTCCATCCGTCGATTGGACTACTGTAACTCCCTCTATCTTGCGCAGCCTGAGGGATTGATTCTCCGACTGCAACGTCTCCAGAATTTTGCAGCTCGTATGGTGTCCACATTTCTCCAGTTCTCTGTCGCCTTCATTGGCTACCTGTAGTCCAACGCATTGAGTTCAAAGCACTTTGTATTGTGCATCGAGTGCTTCACGAGCAGGGAACAGAGTACCTGAGTTATAAATTCACCCGCTATGTCCCCGCCCATTCTTTGAGATCTGAGTCAGCTGGTTTGCTTGTGTGCCATCATTTCATCGCTCCCGTCTGGGTGGACGTGCCTTTTCTGTTGCAGCAGCAGAGCTATGGAACAAGCTACCAGTTGAACTGAAAAAGATTGATAACCATCTGGCCTCTAGGAAGGCCTTAAAAACACATCTTTTCTAACTATGATCAAAAATGTTTTTGGTTCATAAACCGTGATCAGGGTTTTCTCATTCTCTCCAGTGTCATGATGCCCCTGGACAACCGTGCACTTTATAAGTAATCTTAACATAACATAAATTGTTTAAAATGCATAATTCATAATGGGACTAGGGCAGGACATTTCGTGACCACATTTCCAATTTCAGTTGGACTGTTACAAAAACAACAAAAGGCTAACATGTCAGAAAGTTAATTCAATCATATAGTATTTCTTTAGTAGACAATAAATTGAACCTAAACAGCATAATGATGTGAGCCATTGGGTGTTCAGAAACTTCACGAGGTAAGGAGCCATTGTTTCAACTTTTGTATATTCTTCCTTCAAATGTACATACAAACTCTACTTTCGGACATTAGTGCAGGAGTCAATCCAATATTTACATGTCCCAGCCAAATTCAGTCTACTAGGATTCTGGATCAGCATTTCATATGTAATTTCCGGATCCCACAATAAATTCATACATTTTGTTAGAAAAGTCTTAACTGGGTCCTTTTGGGTCCAATGCTATAGCTGCAAGGTTAGTAAAATGTGACCCAACTGGCGACTCAATTAATTTATGAAAGAGGAGCAATTGCTTCCAGACTACCCGTCCCCTCAAAGATTGGAGCACAAGTTCAAATTGGATTACTGCTAAAGGTACACAATTATGCAAGAATAGCATTTCCCGCCAGATCAATGCTTCAAAGTCATCAAATTTTTCCATAATCCAAGGTTGCATGGTCTCCATGCAATAAACGAGTTTAGGCACCATCTTACCCACATACAATTTGATTAAAGGGATCAAAGAAAACCTTCCATATTTTTTGTTTACTTTTCCCATTTGGGCTGCTAGCATTGTGGCTTTCCGATATAGGAAATCCACAATGTAGGTTTTGTTAGGTCGTGCATTTAATGGAAAGCCCAGTAGATGAGGTTTTCCATGATTTCAAGTTTTGTGTTGTCAGAGAACCAGGCAAACCTGTGGCTCTTTTCATGTTTGCTAATCATAAGATATGTGCATTTGTTGGATTTATCTTGAGACTATTTTTAAAAATAAAAGCACAGAAAGAATCAATTAGGTGGTGCAGTCCAATAGAAGGAAGTAATCTGCGTATGCCAACAAGATCAATTTGAAGGCACCCAAACTCAACAGAAATAAAGCAACATTCTCAAGATACTCATTAATGTCCAACACAAAGATTAAAAAGGGCGGCAAGGGCAACACACATCCTTGCCTTAATCATGTACATGTGGGGATATTTGTAGATAGCTGGACAGCTTGATTCAGCCTAACCTGTATGTTTGTTAACGTGTGGAGATTAATAATGTTGTTCAGAAGGGCTAGAGGTAACACCCAACAAGCTAATTTGATCTATAGCAGATTCTAATCAACTAAGTCAAAAGCGTCAGACAGGTCTATCGATGCAATTTAAATTGGGTCAGATTGTTTACCCCAAGCAGATTCCTGGAAATAATTTATTACAAATCCATTGAGCGAGGTTGCAATATTTTTCCAGCAACCGGTCTGATGTTTTAAGTCGTCCAGAGCTAATGGCTCAGCTTTCCAACTCCTTCAGCATGAATGCTGCAAAGATTTTACTGTCAGCATCCAGGAAGGTTATAGGCCTGTAGATTCCAAAATCAGTTTTAATGCCTTTACTAAAAATTTGAACCGCACATGAAGTTTTCCATGAAGGGGTAGGGGCAGTGACCAGAAGAAAGAGGCAGACTTGAGGTTAACATTTCAAGGGTCTTTATTTTAATTCAAAAGGAAAAATGCCTAACTGTACCGGTTGCTACGAGGGATTTTACCTGACTACTGACAAAACTAAGGGTGCTTGTCAAATAACAAAACTAAAAAGTAGCCCTCAGTCCAGATCCTATTCACGATCTGGCCCTACCACATTAGAAAAACAACAGAAAAATTAGCCAGAGCCGTAGCCTCCAAGCTCTTGCTTCGTTCGCCCAATATTAGTTGGATCTCTTCCAAGTACTGGTCTTAGGACAAATTATTATTCTTAATAGTTCACAAAAGAAAGGTTTTAAAATCTCTTTTTAAATTCCTCAGGAAAAATTGCAAGTCTTTACACAAACTAAATGTCTCATTCTTGAAGGGGTGGAGTTAGACCCTTAGTCTGCTTGCAGCAACTTGGACCTTTTCTTTCCCCCAATATTGTGCCTTGGATTGATTGAACCCTGCAGGTTCCCTTCTTGTAACAATGCCTCTTATCTCTTTAGGGCTCTCCATGACCCATAGGCAAGGTCGTGCTTAATGGGTTCACCTCCCTAACCTCAGAGGGGATGCATTCATCCTAAGGGAGATGGGATGAATTTCCCAAATCCGTCACAGGGGACATAGATTTAAACATGATATGTTTAAAAGAATAAAGAGAATGAGAGCCCAAGTTTCGGGAGCCTGTTTAAATAATCTGTTTGATACACTATTAGTAGTGGCCTCTTGAGACCCCCTTGCTCCATTTATAATGCAGATAATGTGCTTGAGTTCAAAATGTAAGGCCCAGCCCCTTGTGGTACAACCCTCTATATCTGCTTCCTCAGATGTCTTTTAAGCATATCATTTTCCAAAGTAATCCACCCAATCATGTTTCAGAATTGGATTAATTTGCATTTCCACTTTAATTTTTTCATTATTTCTAACATTTACTCCCATCACTTTGCAAAAGTAAACATTGGTGCTGGTGTACCCAGTTTTTTATCCCTTTGTCGTTCTTTTTTTAATTACCTTATTTTGTTGCATTGGATCCAACATACTCAGCTTAATGCTTAGGATCCTCTTTCTCAGAACCTTCTTATGTTTATTTAACTAGATGTTCAATATATGGAGGTGTTTTCTATGATATAGTGAGTTCATGAATGGTGACGACTTAACCACATGCAAGTAAATTTGGATGAATACATGCATTGCATCAGGGTTGAAAGTATCATATTTCCAATCTAATGTTTTTCTGTTAAGGGTCACAAAAACTCTATTGTTAAATGTTTTCATTTTGATCGTTTCATTTAATACGGTTGTTGCCACATTTATTACTAGATTAGTCGGACCACCACTCATAACACTCAGTTTCCAGATGTAATATAAATTAAAGCATATTATGGTCACTGAGTGTGGTTTGCAACACCCTAAATGTTTGGCATGAATTATAGAGCATCATGCTAACAAACATTAAGTCAAGTGTGGAAGTGAATTTACCCTCTATGGCATGTAGTCTTACTTGAGATGCCTCCTACAATATTCCCATTCAGCATGTAAAGCCCCAGGAACTCATATTGTGGACCCATAGCTTCCCTTAAAGTTCTTGCATTTGGTCTATGGTTCATTTATCTGGTCAACATCCTTCCAACAAAACTCAGTAATAGGGCAAATAGAGTTAAAGTCCTGTGAGGGGTCAGTAATGTGCGGCGGACAACTGCTTCTTGATTTATCAAAATATGTCATTTTTATTTAAAGAAAATATAATCGAAATTTGCCTCACTATCCCTATCCTGCTGTGGAATTCCCTGCCTGACCAAAGCTAAAGGAACATTCTCTAACATGGGATAACTGGCCCTCACACTAAATAACAAAACACAAAGTAAATATATAACAACATAATATAACACAATGTCCTGTCCTGGGCAATGTACCTTCCCCCGGATTCAGTGTTAACTCCCAAAACAATTCAGCAAAGAAAAGAAAGGTTTTGAACCGGTTCTTGCTAGTTCGAAGTCAAAAATAAAATTTCAGCAAACACAGTTCCATTGGTAACAAATCTTGATTCCTGTATGAAAGATCCACTTCCAACTTTCAGAAAAGAAAATAGTACCAACGGTAATCTTGGTCTCTAGAAAGTTTGCTACAATTCAAAAGAAAGTATATAATATCCCCACTGTCAACAATACACAATTTTTAATCAACAGTGAGCACTTCTTCCTTTACAGTCTTAGTAGTGTGAGAAACCAGAGGGTATTTTCCCAAGTAGACCTTGGGAAACCCTTATTCAGGTGGCATGGTTAGGGCTGGCACTCTCAGATCCCAACCCTGGGCGTGAATGAGTAGGGGGCATTACCTGGGTAAGGGAACCCAGGGTTATGCTCAGGGAATCGCCCCAGGTGAGACACGGTATTGTGCCGTGAAAGATGGAGAGGAGGACGATATACCTGGGGCCTTTGCAGGCTATGTGTTTACCAACCTTCCTCCCGTTGAATCTATCTTACCCAAACCTACCATCCCCTATGTATGTAACAAATCCCATAGGATCCCATAGCCTGCAGCATTCCGAAACCACCTCTCTCAGGATCCCTGTTTTTCCAGTTACCTATTTGAATGCTCTCAATCATTCTTTTTCCTGTCCCTCTGATTATGTTTTCCCGCACTCCCAACCTGCTCAGACAAAATATTACAGTTCCCACAATCCCCTTTTTCATTTTACAGTTCCAGCTATTTGCGTTTACTCCGCAAACCTTACCAAACCAATCCCGTTCTTCTGATTATCATTTTCCGAATTCTCACAAACCCTCCTGCTTATTTCACAAACCTTCCCTATCCCCATCATATCTCATAGGATATTCAAATTCTTTAACTTCCCCCTTTCTGACACGAACACCTTTGGCACAACAGACTTGTAATGTTAAACCTGTGCACCTGACATGTCCCAACCCGAGGGTCAGGCAAAGTCAGGCAATTAACTTAAATCACACACACCTGACAGCCCTTCTTTTTCTCAACAGGGATAAAAAGTGGAGCAAGAGAGTACAGTACGAGCAAGGCGAGCATGGAAGACAGCACAACGAGACGGCTTGCACACTGCAGTTCAAGAGAAGGAGAAAGGTGGCAGGAATTGAGAGGGTGGCGAGGAGAGAAGTGACCTTGCCCTTTTCATCCAAGACCCGCAGAGCCTTTGTGGAAGAGAGCCTAAGACTGTGAACAATAGCACAAGTGTCCTGCAGGAGATGTCAGCGGTACACAGGGCAAACCTATGCCGATAACCAGGAGCGAGGGAAGCTCCCGCGCCCGTGGTACCGGCCTTGACTTCAGAGAGGCAACAGCCAAGTGGTTCATCACATCTGGTGAGTCAAGGGGAGAATCGATAAGAACCAGGCTGGGTTGAATGAGAAGTGCAAAGTGGCAAGTTTGCACCAAGTTTAACAAATTTTGAATGAACAGTAAAAAGGTGGAAGGGGTGACCAGCTGCAAAGGGAAACTGGCACCACGTGGATACTAACTCGAGAGACTCTGCTCGAGCCCCATATGAGAGAAACTATAAGCACCAAAAGGCCGACGTAGGGCCAGTGAAATAGGTGAAAGTGGCCATACAGAGGGTCAAGCAAAATCCCTGTACAATCAAAAGACTTTGATATGCAAGCACTGTGAAAGGAAGGGAAGTGAATCCCAACGATATTGGACAAAGGTGAATGTGAAGTAAAGAGCGGTACGAGCCCGACCAAGGGAGATCCAGGGGTGAAGCCATCACCTGAGAAGATAAAAAGGCAAGAGGGGTCCGAGCCCGACTGAGGGTGAGCCAGGGGTGAAGCCATCACCCAAGAAAAATACATTAAGAAATGGAGGGAGGAGAAATCCTGCAAGAGGCAAGAGGGGTCCGAGCCCAACCGAGGGAGAACCAGGGGTTTCCTCATGGAATCCATAAAACAGACTTCCTAAACTTATGGATTTCTTCATACAAAAATATATAGTAGTAGGAACTATAGAACTGACAGGTTTGATTTATTGTCAACAATCTGTGATCTCACATTATATTGGTTTATATTATATTGGTTAAAAACAGGTCATCCTTGAACTCAGACCGTAGGCTGTATGTGTGTGTGTATGTATATAGGATTTGAAGTACACACAGTAAGTCTCTGATGTAAAAAATCAAGACCCAGAATTGTTTTTGTAAATTGTAGTAATTATTATTTCCTTTGTTGTGCAAAAAAATTTGATTTGATTTGATCTCACTTTGAAATTTAGTCTTTCACTTCCTTATTCTCTCTGTGTTTACCAAACTCAGAGACACTTACCTCTTTTCACTCTAGCACTGGGTTTCTGTTCACTTGGATTTCTACCCTCCTCATTTTTTCTCCACTCTTCTCTCAACAACAGGGGTGGAAGACGATTTAATTGTTCTCTAATTGTGTCCATACGTTGTGGTAAACATATTTAAAACCCTTGTTTATACTCTTTTTATGCAATTTGACATGGCATATGTGGTGATTATTTACATGAATCATGCATCAATATGATTAAGTTCGGGGCGAGATTTGGTACATAAGCCCCAGCTAAAAGGTACTTTACTAATTTAACAAATCTCTAAGCTCTTTTGCAGCAATTTGTTATTTTTTGTTAATTAGTACTTTAGGCGCCCAGCTGCCCACAAAAATGTCCCCCCAAAGGGCACCCCAACTCCTTTTTGTTATAGATCCAGGGGTGAAGCCATCACCTGAAAAGATAAAAAGAGAAGAGGGGTCCAAGCCCAACCAAGGGAGAGCCTGGGGTGAAGCTATCACCCAAAGTTGTTTGATAAAGGTACTGTAGAAACTGTGATAAACAATTGGGAAGGGGCTGCGCCCAGAAGAGGCGGACCCAGGGGTGATTCTGTCACCCAGCGAACATTGGAAACTAACTTTAACTTGTTAAAGGAACTTTTGTTATTGTTATTTGACCACATCAGGCCTCAAAGGCATAATACTTTCACAGGAAACGAGACTTGACCATTGACTGTCCTGAGAACTGCCATTGGAACTGTCATCTCATGCTGGAGAAGCCCGAGACTCTCCTGTGCTCCTAGCTCCCATCGTACCCCGTGTCCAAAACGTGAGGTAGGGAGACTCAGGCTACCGCATCCTGACATATTATTTGAGAACACTTCTTTCTTTTCTTGAGAATCATCCCACACCTTTTCATGTATTAGTTGTAAGGGTTGGCAATACATTTCTTAGTATAGGCCCTTTTATTTGACGCAGCACCACTATGACTACCTTATTTTTCATTTGATTGTTGACGCTTGCTCCCATCCTAGATTTCGGTTTAGAATAGGCGCTTTTCCAACCCGCACACAGAATTCATTGTTCAATAAACACACTTGCACTGTGATCATTTGTGTCTGTCTTATTTCTTGTCACCATGGGTTTCTCACAGTAGTCACCTTGGTATATTTGTCAATCAACGGTGAGCACTTCTTCCTTTACAGTATTAGTAATCACTTTGGAATATTTGTCAGGATGACTTCTCAGTGTTGCTGCATCCACTTCAATAACCCCACATTTTACTTTTGTCCCAGAGTACTCTACTTGCTTCATACTACTACAATGTTGCAGCCAATGGTACCCAAATATACCACCAGCTTCAGTGCTTTAGACTACTACCACAGCCTCAGAACTTTGAATGGTTAGACAGACTTAGACAAGATACACTCTAAGAACTTCAACCTCTTCAGGTAGGCAAGGCACACTTCCTTTGAATAGCCTTCTTCAAAACGGCAGCCTCTTTGCCTCTCTTGTCAGTCTGCCAAAATAACCTGGATTTGCCTTTAAGACTCACTTGTCTCTGGCTTCCACGGTCTCTGGCACTACAGGTTTTGTCTACTTCAAAATATTTCTTACAAGCAACTAGTTCCCTTTCCCCAGCTTTACTCGCACCATTCTGTAAGCCCAAGTAATTACCCAGAAGACTTGCTGCCACTCTCTTAGCTTCAGGTAATACTTGAACACTTGTATCTTAAGCCACATGATGTTTAACAGCTTAACAGTGCACCTGGATGGCTCTTTAACACTTAGAAAGGCTGGTTTCACTATTAACAGTGGGTGTCTCTTGGCTTGGGAAATGCTAGCTGTTGTCTTCAACTGTTTATGTTCTTTACTTCATAGGAATGAAAGGTATGCCAGTTCTAGATAAGATTCAGTCTTTCAGTTGAAAACACAATTAGGTACACTCAACCTTTAATTCAAGTAGATTTCAAAGTTTAAAGATGAATGTGAAATTGTATTCCCATATAAGGGCAAAGGATAGAGTTCAGGCCTCTTTTGGGAATCATAATTAGGCAGATGCAACCTTTCTTTGTTGTAGTATTCAGTGTTTACAGTTTGTAACTGGTGTATTTTCAAGGTTAGGTATTCGGCAATGGCTTTAACATCGTTCCCTCTTCTTAATTAGGGACACATGACCACTCCGTTAGACAGCAACAGTCTTTTGATATTGGAACAATGGATTTCAGTAACGTTAGCTTCTCACGCAAATAATATATCTTTCATGGTATACCCTAGTGCTACATTTACATTGTTAGTAATACTTTGAATGCAACAAAAAACTTCTTGCATAAAGCCATACGCGAGTCAATAAGGAGCTGGATACTGTTACTGGCAAAGTTTGCACAATGTGTTAGAGTGCTGTGCTTCACTCACTGGCTTCTCAGACACTTGCTTTGTGTTGCTCTGCTTTCCTGACTTCCACTACAACTTCTACTGCTTCTGGGTTGCTGTGAACCCACACCCTTCTCCTGAACAGGTATCTCTTGTCCGGCCACTCGTTTTGGATATTCCCTTTTCTAACGAGAACCTCGGCTTGCCACTTGTTTCTTGCGTTAGTATCCTACACGTCCACGGCTCGTCATCCATGGCAATCAAGCTCACATGGGGAAAAACGTTTCTCCTGCACGGCTTCCGCTGCACAGCATCTGCAGCTCATACTGTGGGAGAACAGGACTCTCTCAGAACTTGCAGGGAAATCTGCTGTTTCCACTTTCCGGCATCTCTCTTGTTCTCCCACTTCTGTGTGGTTTGCCAGCCTTGTGCTTTCTCTCTGCTTCTGCTACTACAACCTGCACTCCAGCCAACGTTCCAGCACCTTCTACTTCTTCCTTCTTTCTGAGGGGGTCTTTTATGCCTCCCAGGTTCTATGATGATTTTCAGGTGTGGGCTATTAGCCTCAATTGCCTGACCACTGCAATGGCTACTATGCGTAATTGCCTGACTTTGACAACTGCATGCCTCCTCAGCCGTGTTCCTTGTCTCGGTTCCTCTGGGACTAGTTGTTACTTTTAACAAAGTTAGGTTTTTCTATATTTGATTTACTTGCAAGGATAGATTTAATTCCCTTAAAGTCCTTAAGAGAGGAGTTATGAGAATGAACTGTTACAGAGGAGGATGGTTTATTGAAGACAAAATGTCCATACTCTTTTACTTTGTACCCTTGGGATTGAGGAAGATGTTTAGTTTGTGATACCCCAAAAGATCTTTCCTTAAAAATAGTTTTCTCATATTTCCTATCCTTCGAGTTCACATTCCTAGATCCATTAGGGACATTAAGATGACAATAAGCCATTACCTCTTTAGGTACATTGGGAAGAGTCTTCCTGTCAGAGGAAAAATACTGTGTCTCAACACATGGAATCTCCCCACCACCCTGAGCCCTTTCTCCTGCCAGGTGATCCTCCCACAGTAAACCACCTGCAGGGTTGGGATCAGGAAGAGTCTGCCTTCCCCTGGCCACCTTGGAGGAGACTTTAGGCAGGGTTTCAGTGAGGGAATCATAGGATTCTTCACAGTCCCCGACCAAAAGAATATTCCCATTCCCAACTCCATAAAAAATGAGGCTATCCTCACTAAGAAAGGTTTAAGATCACTAATTCCTAGGTGCCAATAGATATTGATGATGAGGATCTCTTCCACTAATCCTAATTGGACCTGTAAACCATATTTCCTGTAAAAGGATAAGTTCAAAAGGGAAAATATATTTGGGTTATTAAACAGTTGTGTTTGCCCACATGCATTCCAAGATATTCATTTAAATTGTTCAGAATGATTAAAGATGACTTTAGCCTCGACAAATTAGAATGTACCAGTTTCAGCTGAAATCCAGGACCAATCAGCATCATCAGTCCAATTAACCTTACCTGAGTTATCAAAACACATAGCTCTACCACTCCGCCCCCCCCCCCGCTTCCCACCAACTGAGATAGATAGTTAGTTCCTTCTAGTAATGCGGGCATAATGGTTCAGAGGTGACAATTGGGTTGGAACTGTTTGTGGATGGCATCTCATAAGGTATAAGGTCATAACCCAATTGTCTCAGAATGTTTGACTCCTTCATCAGAACGTCTTGAAAGATTGTTGATGAATATCCAGAGTTATGTGATCAGTTCTAATAGGGTCCATAAATTCCACAAGAGGAAATGAGTCGTGAACTGGGGATTAAAAAAACTAGTGCCAATATATTTGGCCTATTCATATTAATAAGAATAATTAAACAGATATTCTAATAAAAGCCCAGGAGGGCACGCTCAAATGTTAGTTAGTGCTTTACTTTTTAGGATAGGTGGAACACTAAAACTTAACCTCACTGGAGGGGATGAGAGGGTTTGAGTTTTCTGTCTATCATCAGTTCCCTTCAAAGTACATATTTTTTATTTTTGTATTTTTATTGTTCGCTTTACCAAAAAGTTTTACGTCCATTATCCTTTTTTTTCTATGTTACGCAAAATCTCACTCCTATTCTTTGAGTCCATCCAGTCTGCAAGTGTCCTCTATGTTCTTTTTCGCTGGTTATATAGAGCTTCTTTTTTCTTATCCTTTTCCTACGCTGCATCTTGCTCTTTCATTAATTTATCTAAAAAATGTATTCCAGCACACGTAAATCACGGATTCCTTCCTTGCACAAAGACACTCCACCATTCTTCATCTGTTTTAGTTTTGAAGGGTGCCATGTAGCTGTTTAGACATCATGTTCTATCATCTGCTATTGCGGTACACTTCAGTAGTAGATGTCTTGTAGATTCCAAAGAGCCGTGTTTTATTCAGAATCTACACTTTCCGTCGTTCACCCCTCGTTTACCTCTGTTGTGCTTAAACTCGTTAGTGGGGTAGACATCTAATCTTATTTGCGTCATCCTCTCCCAATGATGTTTTGTGGGAAATTTCATCAAATATTGCAGCATGGTATCTCTTTTCTGATGTTTATTTGCTGTGTTTTTTTGCGATTTGTAGGAAAGCTTTGATTCTCTTGTTCAAATCCAGTCCTGTCTTTTTAGTTTTTCTTTTTCTTGATCTGGGTTCGTGATCAGTTCTTCCAGTGATGACTCTAGTTCATGTAGTTGTTGAATCCATGTTTCCTTCCAGCTGTTATATAAAACTGCACTTTTTCCTTGCTCATGCGTCAATAGGATTTTATAGCCAACCACTGGTTCTAGCAGGGAGAGCTTTCTCAAGAGGAATATGGACTTCTATCTCACTACTAAGTAGAGAGATTGAAGACCAAGCTCATCTCTTATAGCAGCAATTGGAGTACTCTTTATACATAAGGTAAGTAACACCCCGCTGGAAACCTAACTCCACGGTCCGAGGCTAACCATAAATATTTGTAAACACAAGGAGAAAAGGTACACAACTTTTAGTCTGATAAGTTGGTCATCTGTCTAAACGAAGATGGTTAGTAATGATCCATACCCATTAGTCCTGAAAAAATGGACTTGGTGTGCAACACAATTTCATAGATTAGATCATTTTAATGAACATATTCAAATTCAGTAAAACATTGTTAAAACAACTTGTTTTAAAACACACTGTATAACCCAAGATTTTGACCCACATGGTGGGTATAACACCAATCTAATGGGATAAATTATACCACAATTCACAACATATAAAATTCACAGACACATGACAATTACAATCCACTATACATTTAAACAAAGTGTCGATTAACAACCAACATATCCCGACATGTTTCTTTCAGTTCTTTGATGCTTCGTAATGCTAGAACTTTCTTCAGGCGAGAGAAACTTTCTACATCAGTTTTCACCACCATGTAATCCTGAGTAGGGGGTAAGGCGATCCAAAAAGGGGCCCCCTGTAAAGGGTAACAACCAACACCGACATATCAGACAGTGAGCCACACGATCGTAGTAACCCAAAAACCTCCAGATAACACCAAATTGATGTGTAGAGGACAAAGGTACAGGTCTCAAATAGGCCTGCCCCATAGGGACAAACACTACTATACCTCTACAGGAGATTGTAAGTAGCACTAATGACACTGTCCAACCAATTAGCATCAAACTTCTCAAGTCAAGTTTATTTTAGTGGATGGGTACTCCAAGTCACCCTCCTGGTTCCAAGATCTGTACAACAAATAGAATAATATAAAAATAATATAAAAACAGGAAACAACAGTCCAGCATTTGAACACTAAAAAGCACCAAACAGGCACAACCTTATATCCCAAACGGAAGAAATAAATCCTTCACCTCAAATCACCAAGTGCCTAAACAGAATGACACCATTCAAGCATAATAGCAACCTATCATGCATCCAAAAACCATCAATTTACAACCACCAGTGTCTGCAAACAAGTTTCCACCAACGTGGTGTATCGCAATGTGACTGCCATCACCTTCGTGTAGGTAAAAACATTTTTTTATATTACCTCCACTATGAGACTAACACAAGTATCAGTGTGTGATCGACCTCAGTGTTTACAGAGTAGTTTGTGTGCTACCAGGACCGCTGACAACGCTACCTCGAATCTAAAACGGTACGCATAAACAAGACCAGTCAATAGCCATATAGCACCTCCCAAGCGACTCTCACACTCTCCCCAACTTCATGTGCCTTACCTTAAACTTTTACGGGACCCGACTCATCTGTAGTTGCTCACCACGCAACTCCAATTGAGAACGGCGCCATATTTACATGAGTGCTAACGTCTAAAATAGGCATAGAAAACGTCTAAAATAGGCATAGAAAACGGACTTACGCCATTTCGTACATCCTCTGGGTGGCCGGCCTGAACACAAAAAAAGGACTCGAAAGCCCTCAAGCACTCTAAATGTTGACGGCCTTCACATCCATATACGCCAACAAATCAAGGAATTCCCACGGAACATCAACTTGCAGACACTCGTAGTTCGACTCCAACTGAGAAGACAGCGCAACCCCATTCGCAAAAAATGTACGCCATGTTGGAACATCAAGGGGGAATCACGATCCCATGATGGTGAACTGAACGCCAATGACTGTTTCTTCAACAAGAATATTGAACAACTATATTGGTTTAAACATTTTTCAAAACATTTTTTCAAAAACATTTTTTCTAAAGCATTTTCTCACAAACGGTTTTCAGTGTGGAATAATTTCGTGCCACTGCCTGCATTTACAATTCTGCAAAAAACAAATTTGCACCAACATGTGCAATCTTCTACATTAGTTACAGTTCCCTATGGACAACATACAATGTGTAAAGGCATCCCCTATCATACACAGATGGTAGCAGTTCCCACCAAGAATAATGTCACCAGGTATTTGAAAATATGAATGCAGTAGCAAAGCGAATCATACTCAATACCGAATGACTAACAAAACAGGAAGATGAGCATATCATAGATTCACATGGTGCCACTCCACTTCCACATTTAGACCTCCAATATGACTCTGACATTTAAAAATCATTTTTTGTTCGAAGTTGGAGAGTCTCTTATCTATCTCTTGTTTATTAGAGCCATGGATTTTTTTAAGGATGACCCATCTAAAATCTTCATGCGTGTGTTTCATTTCTAGGAAATGTTTCACCATAGGTGCTACAATGACTTTATTCTTGATGCAACTTCGATGCTCTGTCATTCGTTTCTATTTATTTTACCAATATATTTGAACTCACATCGACATGTAATGAGGTAAACTACATTTTCAGAGTTGCAATTTGTCATTTCATTGAGAACCCAAGTACTTGAAGGGTTCAACTGAATTTGCTTTGTCTCTGTTGTATATCTACACATCAAGCAATTACCACAAGGGAAATGCCCTTTAACTGATGGAAGCCCCCACAGAGTGGTTTGTCTGGGACCAGGCATTTGTTTGACAGTTATATCATTCCTGATGAGCATATTCCTTATATTTTGGCTCTTCCTGAAGGCTATAAGCGGAGGAGGAGTGGCTCCGTCTCTATAGACTTTTTTCCATGCTTTCTTAATGATGCTCTTTATCTTGTAAGACGAATTTGAAAAGGTATTCACAAACGCAATGCTAGCTTTTTTGTTTTCTCTTTCTTTCTTTCCTAACAATGCATCTCGATTATTATTAAACGCTCTCTTAGATGATTGTTTGACTAGCTTGGCTGGATAACCTTTATTCAACAATTTGTTAGAGAGCTTGGAAGCACTATCACTAAAATCCTCTTTCCTGCTGCTGTTCCTTTTGAGTCTCAGGAATTGGCCAAACAGGAGGTTATTTTTAGTGTGATTGGCATGATGGCTGTTATAATGCCGAAGCGCATTCTTATTTGTTCCTTTACTGTAAGGTTTAACTTTTAAAACACCATTATGTTGGAAGATGGTGATATCCAAGAAATGTATTTCATCTTCACTAATTTCTCATGTGAATTTTAAAAAAGGATTGCATAAATTCAGCCAATCAACAAAAAAAAGTGTCTCCTTCTTGGTCCCTTGCCACAATACAAAAATGTCGTCTATGTAACGATACCACTTAAGTAAATTTGATTGAAATGGATTTGCATCAGTATATACAAACATTTTTTCAAAAAATTCAACGTACAAGTTCGTTAGATTCGGTGCCATGGCGGCACCCATAGCTGTGCCCTCTGTCTGTTTATAGAACATACCCTGAAACTGAAAGAAATGTTTTGTAAGTGCAAATTCTGCGCACCACAAGATAAAACTTTTGCTAACTGGGTGTCCATCTTCTCTACTGTTCAAAATTTCTTCGATGACATCCAGGGTCGCTCTCTGGGGGATCACAGTGTACAGGGATTGAATATCCAGACTAATCAATAGACTAACAAATGGCAGATTCTCTATTTTATTGATCGCATCTGTAGTGTCTCTTAAGTAACTATCCATTTTAAGGACAAATGGTCTCAAGTAAAAATCCTCAAATTTGGATAATGGTTCAAGGATAGAGCTGACTCCCGACACTATTGGTCTTCCGGGGGTGTTGACAAGACTTTTGTGAATTTTAGGCAAAATATAAAACACCGGCTCTCTACCTTGGTCACAAATTAGATAGTCATGTTCTTGTTTGCTAATCATTTCTAGTTCGAAGGCCCTCGAGACCTTAGATTTTATAATTTCCACAAGGTCCTTAGATGGATCATTAGGAATGCGACAATAACTTCTTTCATCGCTCAAGAGTCTCAGACATTCTTTCACATAGCCAGAGCGATTGAGGAGCACTATAGCTCCCCCTTTGTCGGCCTGTTTTACAATAATATCATGATCTTTAGCTAGCCTAGATATCACTGTACGTTGGAGTACACCTGGGGAGATTCAATATAGGTTTCCAAAATTTGCTTTCGACCTTTGCCCATATGCTCCACAACAAGTTCAAGCCTGCTTCCCCACTGTATTCCAGGTTAGGCATCACCTTCTGCAAGTAGAAGGATCACACAGGGGCTAGTGAACATTTTCAGAATCTCCCATTCAATATAACTCCTTGTGAGCATAGCCTTCTTGCTTTTAAGGAGATTTCTTGTTCCCTGTTTTTTTCAGCCACAGGCTGGTTAAATATGATTCCCTAAAGTACATATAACTGTGGAGGGCCTAGATTAAATGGCCTAATCTCCTTCCCTCTCGTCACTTTGATATAATCGCCCAGCAGACTGTTTTGAGGCATTCGATTATTACCCAAACCCACCATGCTGGGGATTGAGCATGCTAGGGATTGATGCTGATCAATGGGCATCCTGAACATCAGGTAGGCATATAAGTGCCACTTCACTTACTTGCAACTCCTGGACCACTTTTTGATTTTAAGCTTTTTTCTGCTTGGTTTCGGTTTCAATTTATCCTGAGTCTTTAGATTTTCCATTAGATTGCGTGAACATATTCTGGATGACCTCCTGTTGAGTCGTTTTGTTTTTCAATGTTTACTTTTCCGTTTTAAGGAGATTTCACATTTGTATGACTCTGGGAATGGTTACCACTTGAGCCTATGATGATTACTTGGCTGCCAGGTCCTTCTTCTATATCGTGTTGGTCATCGACAGAATCCACACTCACACTGATCGTCCTCAAATTAAAATATCATGTTTTTTTCTTGCGCAGAATTATTACTGTCCTGTCTTCCTCAGATCGAATTACTTTTCAATAACAGTGACATATTTCTACAGTTGAATTTGAATACAAATGTTTAAAATATTGTGTCATCTGCTTTCTTTATTCGAGAACCGATATCATTGAAACCCAACAGATGTGAAAATGAGCATGGAAAGACAATGGTAATATGCATTACAGGGGGGGCATACTCAGCTTTTCCGTGGCGACGCATGTTGAAGTGAACATGTTTAGAGTACACCCTTCTCTGGCGGTTGCAGGTATCACCAGCAGGAGCGTTGGCTCTGGGTTGTGCTGTAAGAGCAGCCAACGTTAACTCACCGGTGTGCGATTTACCATAACATGGCCATGGCAAACATCTGTGGGCCGCAGTGGTAGGTCTTTTGAAATGTAAGTGATGCTCTGTAGAAAACAATTATATTACATTGCCATGAGGTGCAGAGTGGTTGTAAAGTTGATTCAGTAAGGGTGGGAGGCGACTATTTGTTTAAGACTGTTCAGGATGGCTTCTTAAGTGATCAGTTCTCTCTTGGCAGCCACAGGTTCCCCTCCTGAGTGGCTGAACAAGATGGTTTGAAAAAGATACAAAGGTCCTATGAGTATGGTTTGGAACAATAAAAAGGATTCACTCGCAGTTCCATGGGTTTAAGTGTCCCCACACTTCTTTCTTGGTCTTCCTACTTTCTTGACTGCACCTCTTCGTTTTTGGGTTTGAAGCAGAGAAGGTCTCACGTCCAAAGGTGCAGCCACAAATTGGAATATGCTGTGGATCATGGTGGGCGCAGGTATGCACAGAGAATCAGACAAATAGCCAAACAGGGGCAGCCAGGCTGGATTCCATGGGTTGGATGTGGGAGTCTTACCACCTCCCCGTCTCAGGGTGTTGGCTTTACTGCCCACCAGCCCACTCTCACTCACCTGTCCAATGCACTGTCACATGCTTGGACCCAGGGGACACTTTGCTAGTCTCCCTCCTTATCGACCCTTGTGCTTTGCCTGCACCTCCATGACACGCTCAATCCTCCATCTTTCCCGGTCTCACCTTTCACAGATGCAGGTCCTGCCCTGTTCTGATCTATCAACTTGGTCTCATCTGGGCCTAACATGCCCTCTCCTCCAACCACGCCCCCTCTCTCGTACTTATGGAACTCATCTCCTCCCTTTTGGGCCATTCCCTTCTTATCCTTTTTTGTTTTTTCCTCCTCTCTTTAGCTCTACTTTTTTCACCCTCTTTACTGAGGTTCCTCCTCCTCTCCACTCCGATCGGGTCCCTCCATCCTCATACTGATGTCCCCCGTCTCTTCCCTACCTCTCTTCTCACTCACCTCTCTACAACTTGCAGTCCACCCTTCTCCCTCATCCATCCAACTGATGTTTCTCCTTTCATCCACTACCACCCTTTCTCTAATTCATGGTACTCCTATCAGCCTCCTCCTCTCACCAACATATTTTTCTTCTCTCCTTTCCCCCTTTCTCTTCCTCTACTTTCACCCCACACTCATTCCATCCAAACTCTTGCCTACTGTGTTCTCTGTCCTTTCTCTTCTCCAGCCTTTTCCAAATGCATCCCTTCTTCAAACACCCACAGACCTTATCTCAGTCCATTTTAATAGGGGATTGGCCCACCGACCACTACCACCCATGCCCAAGGGGATTCAGGTGTGTGCCAGTATCCTTTCTGTGATATGATTGGATAGATTAACTGTGGCCTTCCTGATGTGTATTTGGATAGTTCCCTTCCTCTCCCACCCTGCAGCCAGGGATGACCTGCACAGGGCAAACCAATAGAGATGCTTGCTGTCATCTTTGTTTTCATTCTCATACACATAAAGGGAGCTGAGCACATCCGAGTTGCCTGCTCCTCAGAAGTTCTCTCTCCCCCTTGTGATGCACCCAAGCCTGTAACTGATTGGTTCCTCTCACTCAATCCAGTACACTTTGAGATGGAACTTGTCCATGGCTCCTGCCTAGCTTGCAACTTCCTGATCACCTGTGAAATGGGGTCCTCAGCATAGGTAATGAGACAAATCCAGGATCTTATCTTCTGAAGAGGCTGTCCCTTTTATGGGACAGAACCATATGCTGGCATGTGTCAAGCCCTGGCTTACCAACCAGAACATGGTGGGATTGGTGAGGCGATCCTCTCCGATCTGGCCCCAAGCCCAACATCATAGTGCAAGTAGATGTACCCTTTTAGCTACTCCAATCATCAGCCGAAGGGACAAGCAGGGGATGTCATTATTGCAAACAATATATTTAGGAGCCCCTAAACATCAGACTCAAAACCTTCAAAGACTTCAGCAGCATGTCTTCTCACTAGCATTCTCCTATACTATCATATGTCGTAGGTGGGTGGGGCGATCTCTCAATTTCCACGCTCTGGAGTAGCGTGTTAAATTTAAAACTGCACAATCTTGAACCAACCTTTCATCAATTTTGATTGGCTTTGGAATTCTCTACTCAAGGACCTTAGAAATATTGAGCCCTGTGCTCCCTTCAGGAAGACCCTAAAAGCATTCCTTTTCTTTAAGTATAAAGAGACTTCACTACAGCACGAACAGCAGGGACGTCATTTAGGGGCTGCCAGGGGTCGCACCTGAGACCCCAGAGGTCTCCTTTGTTACCCCTAAAAAAAGGTTGGCTTTCTTGTTCAGGCCTCTTAAAAAAACAGGGGGGTTCCACAAGTTTATCACTTTGAGCCGTGACCCTAAATAAGAAAGAATAGGAATAACAAATAATTTGTCTTTCTGGAATTCTATACAATAATTGCTAGACTCATTAAATGTTTGTTTCAGGTACACTTCAGGAGGTGAGTCACTCATTTAGTCTGTTCTTAAACACCTCAAAGCAGGCAAAAACGTCCAAAAAGCATTTAGAGTAGAATTAGCATCCATTTCAGACTATGTATTTTGCTTTTGGCAAGTTGTAGTTATAGCATATTTTTTCCTGCTGTTGTCTCTGTTACGATCATCACAAGACATTCCATCTCGTGGTCCTTAGTCACTTGACAAAATCCTTGTGGCGAAAAGCTTGTGTACAGTGTAGAAATGTTGGACCATAGCACATAAAGTGGCCCTTGATTTCATTCTTCCACAATGAATGCCTTATTGTAATGTGTCTATCTTTCCTATCTCCCTGGCACGCTGTTTGGGGTGTTTGTTTGCATGTATGAGCTAACGAGTGCCCAGAGTACGGGATGCTCTGTGAGGACAACCCCTGAAGCCTGAAAAGCAGATTCATGCAGACTTGACATGTGGTCAATTTTGCACCAGACCTGCAGATTAACTGGCCTGCTGTTAAATCTGTTACCAGTTCATTCAGACATGCAATTGCTCATTTTACTATAGCCGGTTAGATAGCTATAGCCGGTAACATAGCTCAGTGGGTCCAGCGCACGCTGCATCGATGTGTGTGTGTGTGTGATCGGCAGGTGACAGGTTCAAATTCTGACAAAGCCAACTCAACCGTTCATCCTTCTGAAGTTGATGAATGAGTACCAATGCATGTTGGGTGACATTGTATGTATATTTGTTCTATATAAAGCACGTAAGTGCTATAGAATAACACATCATTATCATCTGGCCTTGGACGTCTGCTTGCATTCACAGTAATTTGGTAATAAGGGCCTATACACACTGATATTAATGATACATATGGTGATCCATTCTTGTCTGAAATGTATATCACATTACAGTGATATCGTAACCACATTTTTCGTAGTGCACTTAGGAACAATGCTACGTGATGTCCCTTCCTGTTTTGTCAAGGAGTGAAAGGTCGTGTTCCATCGCTTCCCCTTCCCGTGGTGTCACTTTCAGGTTGGGTCAAATGACATCACTTCCTGTCATGTCATCGAAGTTCAAGGGGCGTGTGATGTCAGTTCCACTACCCCTGGCATTTCAGTGAAATTACGTCCCTGACTAACAGGTTTTAGCAGACGATACTGGGCTTGACAAATATCAATATCTTAACATGGAAATCCCATGATTATAGATGATGGGCCACAAAGAATGCCACCCCTAACTCCATACTGTTTTCATTTACCCCTGTACCTCTTATTCCGAGAGTTCTGGTCAAGATTAGGTGGGGGAGAGCGATGGAGATTCCTGTGGACGCTCAGTGGCCTCTGCAAATGTTTGTTTACCCTCATTTTGCAGATGGTTTCAGCACTTTCCTGGTCCCTCCTCATTCACCCATTGCGTTTCAGCTCGTCGCACCTCTCGCCCCTTGCCTTGAGGAGGGTGCTATTGAACAGCTACGGTAAAAGAACTTGCTTCACAGCACAGGTTGTTCAGCTCTCTAGGGGGCCATCTGCATTAAAATCATACAACCATTACTGGAAGAAGTCGTCTTCTTGTTGCATTTCCCATTATGTTGATCCTCTCTTGTGTTTCAGTTAAAGTGCTTGACTTTCTGCAGTTGGGTTTTGCCATTGAACTGACTGTGTAATCGCTCAGATTGCAGTTTGCGGCACTTAGATGCCCTATTAGACATTGAGGTCCTGGCTTCTCAGTTCCTGAAAGTCCCCTTTGGCATCTTGGGATCTTCATCTAGCCCTAAAAGCAAGACCCGCCTTTTGAGATCTTCCAGGGGGTCCCTTTTGAAATCTTATGCTTCAAGTGTTTTTTATGGGCTATCGCTTCTGCAAAATGGGAAGGTGAACTGGGAAGCCTTCAGTGGTCGCCTCCAGCTCTGAAATTCTGTCCACAGAGGCCAATTCTTCCTCCCACGCCACCTTTCAGACCTACACACATGCTCCTTCTTGATGGTGGTGGAGCTGTACCCACTTCCCAGTTGACAACAAGACAACTCTCGGATAAGGGACCCCGATCCCCCAAATTGAAAACACCACAGGGCTCAAGACAAAATCACGATTTATTCCACCTCTTTATTCCAGGATTGGCAGAGTACATGGCCTTCGAGAACATTGTTGTAAATCAAGCACTAGAGGATATCAAGAGGAAAAACGATCACAGACCATCTGAACAAGATAGAACATGCTGATCTGAAAAATCTATGCAACAATAGTCAGATCACAATAATGACCCCAAAGTGGGGTCCTGATGGATACTGAACTATGAAAGGGAATGCGAACTCCTCCTATTGGATTCACAGGCATATAAGAAACTGACAGGTGATCCCACCAGTACACTATGGGACAAAATGTCCAGCCTTAGCGAACATGCTGAGAGGAAGGGGTGGGTCTGTAGAGAAGAGCTGCAGTTTCTAAATACATTATATCCAAGGATGTCAGCTTTTTACACGCTCCCCAAAGTACACAAACGCATTATCTCCCGCCCCAGGCAGACCCACAGTGTCGGCCATTGGTTCACTTCTAGGACCTCTTTCAGAATATGTGGAATACTTTTTGAAACCTTTTGTAGTAGGGATGCCGTCATATGTGAAAGATTCCACACAGATGATCAGAGTTTTTCGGGCTATTAATATCAATCAAGGTGACACCCTAATCGCCATAGATGTGGAAGCATTATACACCTCCATACCACAACAAGGGAGCCTTAAGATCATTGGATCTATCCTAGACAGATGTGCACATCCTCATCCTACACATGCATTTATTCTAGAGGGTGCAAGACTCGCCATGACCAAAAACGTTTTCATATTTAAACAGCAGATGTACAAACAACAGAAGGGGGTCAGCATAGGGCTGTCACGAAGGGGGTCTGGGACGGGGGTGGGGGGCGCAGGAGAGGCAAACTGCCCCGGGCCTCGTACTTGGGTGAGGGGGCTCACGGCGCCCTCTACGCCACACCTATGGAGGCCCAGGGAACGCTGTCACATGGAGCTCTGGTAAGGCTGAGGGAGCTTGGCTGCTTAAGGGCGCTATTGGACAGTGGCCCATCTTGTTGCTTGGCAGCTTTAGATTCCTAATGAGTGATAACAAGGGCGAGAGCAAGTCAACGACTCTGAGAGCTCGTCTACTGTGACTGAGGGGCCACACACCATGCACGCGCGCACCGCAGGAGTTAGATCCGGAGGATGGCGTAGATTTCGGACCATCATTTTCAGAAGGAGCAGTTAAGGTGAAGAACAAGAAAAAAAACGTACCTGCTGCTGACCTCCCACACCACGCTCAGAAAGAGTGTTACCGACCTTCCAAACCACTCTCAGGGTTTGAGACACATTTCTCCCCTTAAGCACACGTGAAATGGGTAAAATATAAACTTTGCATCTTTGAATGCATTATAACACTGAAGAGTGATATGTACTGCATGAAACCACTATAACAAACGAGCATTGATAAATCCAATAGATTTGGCTTTTGTGTAGCCATCGGATAGGCATTTGGCATGCACTGCCTGAATAGCAATACTTGGCCATGATTTGACAATGGCTGCAAAATGGTGTGAAAACCTGGGCATATGATACCAGTGCTCGCCAAAACACCTATCTACTACCTATACACAAGCCAACACTGTTGGCTTTGAGAATGCTGGTTTTTCGTGGGACTTCAGTGCAATGAAGAGATGTAAGAACACACACACTGCTTAGAAATCAAGTGGCTGAAGGCCCACTTGGTTAAGACATGTTCTATTACACCAGTAGCACCATTACAGCTGCAATTATTATTTTTATTTCTTTTATTATTATTATTAGGGCATTTATTGAGCAGAGACCATGCTTCGGGAAACAACAGATTGCTTTACAAGTCTTAGGAGGAAGTACACAGTGTGGAAAGCAAAGGTACAAGGGAGAGCGTGGAGCGAAGAATGGGGACGGGGATAGGCAGTTTGGCAGCAAGGGATATGCAAGGAAACAGGAGGGAGCATATCACACAGTATCAGGATAGGTGGGTTTATTTTAAGTAACGAAAAACATTTAGTGTTTCAATGTATGTGTCTTATTATTCATTCTGACACCTGCATTTGTTTACAGTGTGTGAAGACATTTTTATATACCCTTGTTTATGTTATGTTTTTTTTTATGTTTTGCACCATGTAAGTATATTTGCAGTAAGTAGCTCTTTGGCTTTCTGTATTATTTTACATACAGATTGCCAATTGGGTATAGCTGTCTGTAATGTGCAATGAGATGTCATAAGTGTAGAATGGTCCGTTATGAACTTTGTATTCACTTTTGATAAAACCGTGTAATCAACTTTTGATATAAACATTTTTTAGTATTAAAACATTTATATTTGTATTAAATATTGTGAAAAAGACAAACAGGTTCAGAGAGATTATTCAACTGTTTAATCTCTCTTTGTGAAGCTTGCGCCTCCTTAAGTGTGTACTCTGCAACAAGGAAGGCTATTAAAACAACCAGTCTCATTGTATGGTCTTTGCGTTTTGAATCCAGGGAAGACTGTGTTGTTTTTGCTCACCCTTGTGTTCCCCATTCGTTTATCAGTAGGTGGGAGTTGAGCCATTAACTCTCAGAAGACTGCTTAGAAATAACACTGTAAGGCCTTCTACTGCACAACGTTTGATGTTACTGTTTGATAGAGATTGCTCAAAGAGTTCTAAAGAGGATATGTTTTGGTTGGGAGGTTGCAGGTAGGGGGTTGGTATGGCAATAAGGATTAGCATGGGGGTAGTCAATGGGTGGGTAAATAACCAAACAACACCCACAAGCGGTGCACCTCTTCTGATATCCTATATCTAAATCAGTGTAATAGTTTTGGCTTATAGGTGGCACTTAAGCATCACCTAATAGTCAAAACTAATAAGGGGTGCCAAACTGAAACATAGGGAAGAGTCCACATATTGCATTAAGAACACTGATACTGAAATTAGCCTACAGCCTTCCACATTTGCAGCAAATTTGAAAATGGAAAAGGTACCTGCTTCAAACCTCCCAGGCATCTCACCCTGTGATCAACTCTGAGAACAATCAAACTGGCCTAAGAATAAATATATTGACAGCCCAATACGTCTGAAAGATTTGTAGGGCTATTGAAGAGTCTGTCAGTGTTTAATCGGAGCCTGATGTGAGACTGGCAGAGTCTATCCCAACCCTGCTGACCTCTCAGAGGCACAGACACTTTGGGAAATGCACCAATGTTTTTAAGCGGCATGGGAGCCAGCTTCTCCCACACTGGGCTCCCCAGTGCAGCAAACATCTCATGGCCATGCTAATCCCTATGGCAATTCCCACCCAGTTCCTGCCTGTCCTCACCCAAAACACCTCCTCATTGGAACTCTTTGAGCTAGTTTCAACCAAGTCTTACCATCAAATGTTGCCCTCAAAGTGTCTGCGAGTGGTTTCTCAAACGAGTCTTCTGAGAGTTCATGACTTAATTGGAGTTGTAAACACGCTACTGGTGTAATAAAAATGTCTTGACCAGGTCTGCCTTCAGCCACCTGATTTAAAAGCACCACTTGTCTTTCACTGAAGTCCTGTTAAAAGCAAGTATTGGCAAAGCCAACAGTTTTGGCTAGTGCATAAGTATTAGGCATTTGCCAGGCACTGATATTCGATGCTCAGTTACTCTAACCATTTTACACCTGCTACCATCAACGGTCAGTTAATAACAATACAGCCATGCCTTTCCCATGCCTACCCTTCATTTACAGGACCATGCATCAAGGGTAAAGCAAACTTACTACTTGGCTAAGCTGAACCACATTGAATATTGGCCAGTCTAGTCAGTAATAACATTTGTGGTGCACAGTCAGCTTGGACATACTTTCTGTGGCATGGCATTTCTACTGGCTACGAGTCCTTAAATGGTAATAAAGGCATATATTGGTGCAGCCTGCATGGACATACACAGTAACAACCAGCATGAATATATTTTTATATTAGCATATTTTGTGGGAAAAGGCAGTATTAAATGTATTGCAAAATGTTCCTGTGCACAGTTGATGACTTGCAACTATTGGGGTTTTCCATGTGCTTCCATACAAAACCAATTGCAAACTGTATGGATTTCTACCCAATTTTCCAAAGAAAGTGCCTTAAAATGCATCATTTACCCTAATGTTTCAATGTTTCAAACATTTTCTTGGGAGTGAGAAACCCCCTCAAACAACGCTTGCTTGGTTTGGGCTCCCTCACTGTGCTCTCTTGATCCCACATAATTGACACTAACATTTAAGCCTCTTCAGTTCAGAAATTCCTCAGCCTCCACTTTACATCATCTCTCCATCACTGTTTATTTTTATGATGTGAGTTTTAATGTGCACACAGGGGCAGGGTGCTCCTTAATGCTGGCGTCACGCACCACATGCTGTCATGCCAACCTATATATATTTATGCATATGAAACAAACGTTAGTGTGGCATAAACCTTTCTTCAGTAAAGAAATCTAACTTTGGTGTAATTGATTTGCAGTTGTAATAATAAACCATATTTGGGTTCCTCCACAAAAACTCAAGGGGAGATTTCTCGCGTCTCCTGTTTGCGGTTGAGCTGCCTCAAACCCAATGCAAAACATTGTAAGGGAGCCTTACCACAAGTTGTGACAGCCCTGGGTCAGCATGGATGTCACTTTTGCCCCAGGCGTGGCCAGCCTGTCTATATGGCACACTACGAGAGCATGTACTTTTCTTTTTAGAATAACCCGTTTGCCACCTATGTATCAAAGTGGAAACGATACATAGACAACGTTTTTCTACTCTGGAATGGCAATGAAATACAATTAGCCAGGTTCCAACAGTGGCTTAACAACTGTGGTCATAATATTAAGCTCACGATGATTTGCGACAAAAGAAATCTATCAACTTTCTCGACCATATGATTTTTGAAGGAGAGGACATTCTGCTCACTTCTTTACACAGAAAACCGACACACCGAAATGGCTTGCTCATCCAGTTGGCCTAAGGTCTAATTTACCATATGGGCAGTTCTTCAGAATACAGAGAAACTGCTCTTAGATAAAAGAGCTTAATTCAAATGCAGTCCTTTTAAAGAAAAGATTTTTGGAAAGAGGATATCCCAAAAAAGCTGTGAGTAATTCACAAAAGAGAGCAGCCAACACTTAGTAGGGGATCTGTCCGATGCCAGAAGAGAAACCTGCACTAGATAGATAGATCAGTATGTGTCTCCAAATACAATCCGATCATTAACCAGATCAAAAATATCATCCCAAAAAACCGGCACCTAGTCAAACAGGAAAACACACTTAAGAAAAATCATCTGTGTACCTTAAAAAAGAACCCACGTTTGCGACAAAACCTGGTACCTACCTCTAAGACCACATTGGAAGAACAGACAGTACACACAATGTGGGGTTTGCCCCCTGTCACAGGGCACCCTATTTGTGGACAATGTGTGGAGTGCAATTAGATTGAGTCTAAACATGTTTTTGAAAGCTCGAATGGGAATTTAGAACACAAAACACATACACATTGTAACAGTCAAAATGTTAAACATAATTGAATGTCTTGGTCATTTATTTCTTTGTGGGCAAAACCATCCGCCCTGTAAAACAACGCATATCGGAACACAGATCTTGGATTCATGATAAATGTACCGGGTCTATTTAATATGTATTTTTACTTTATGTGAAGATCTGATCATGGGCTACCCTGTATGTGGTTCTATTAATTTAGACCATTGGCATGCGGGTCCACTTTTATACAGCAAATATACTGTGTGTCCATTTAGCGTGCACAGTCTACAAACAGCCATGATACCACGAGTAGCGCTGTGGCCAGTGTTCTGCACACATTAATGTTGGACATGTTTGAGTCCCTTAGTCTATTTTGAATGCACCCTACATTAGCCTGAAATGTGAAAGTCCTTTTGATTTCAGACCAGCTCCCGTCCATAATATACTGTGGGCACCACCTTTACTCTTTTGTACCTTATGTGCCGCTCACAGTAATATTGGACATTTTCGAGTCCCTTTGTCTACTTTGAAAGAACCCTTTTTTGAGCTTTGAATGTAAATTAAGTAGTCCGTTCTCTCTCTTTCCCCAATTCGGACGAGTTACCATCCGAAAAGGTTATTAAAAATTGTCTGCACTCGCATGCAATTCTATGTCAAGACCGAAGGCTCGGGTTATGCTTTCTTCCTTTACTTCAAACTTGAGCAGCATTATAACCATTACAATATATAAAAAAATAAAACTAGATTTCCCAAGAAACAGTATTTTTTTTGTAGTCCACTTTTTGATATTATAACTTGAAACATGTGACATCCTCAACCAATCCTCTTTCTGCAAGTCCATAACCGTCTTTCTTTTCTTTTGTTCTTCCTCTTTCTTTACTGCTCTGGGAGCAGTTAAGTAGCTTAATATTACCCTGTTATGTGAAGTGTATAAAATAATGTGATTTAACTAGATTTGTGTTTAGCAGCGCACGCAGTAGCAAACTATTTGTTTTACAGTGTGCAGCACAGGGCTTTTGGTTGGAGCATATCCGTGTGCCCGGAGATAGCGGTCGCGACAGGCCTCTGCAAAGGCCCAGCGACACAATTTTCAGCACTTGAGGGGGTGTTCTTACAGAGACACAAGGGTGCGACGGACCTCAGAGGCATAGACAGGGCAGGGCCTGAGTGGGCAAGGCCCACCCAAAATCTGTAAATGCTCACTCAGTAGCAGAGTGGGCATTTACAGATCTTAATGTCAATATAGTGGGCCCAACTACATTGGCAAGTGGGGTTGTGAGCACCAGGAAGAAATGGCTACCGCGCTGGAGCTTGCTTTTTAAGGTTGATGCGTACTTGCAGCCAGTTGTAAGAACCAAGTGGGCCTGTGCTCGAAGCCCCTGGCAAGACGTTGCAGATTCTAATGGACTAGGCGTTGTACTCTCGATTCACATAATATAGATGACTTCAATTGCATTCGTCATGTTTCTGTTTCAAAAAGTCACGACAAGTTGTATTTTGCATTGTGCCACTTCTTTAATATTACTAGGGTAGCAAAACGTTATCAAGGCAAGTGGATTGTTTTGCTGAACATAGATCTGTGGTAGCTACGATATTTGGCAATTTATGTGGTACTGAGTAGTGCTTCTGAATTGTAGGAGAAGCTTCAAATAGCTTCTAATTTTCTGGCCGGTCAAAATACAAGTTGTCGTGACTTTTTGAAACAGAAACATGACGAACGCAATTGAAGTCATCTATATTATGTGAATTGAGTGTACAGAGCCTCCTCCGTAAGAATCTGTAACCCTTCTCCAACTACATTAGCCTAAGGCCCCACTAGTTAGACAATCCTGGCTACGCCTCTGGCGATGGTTGTGATCCGGTGCAGACTGCGTGTCCTTTCCGTAGAGCAACCCCTCTCAGGTAACGGAGGAGTAGAGTGCTTGAGTTAGTCAGCAGGACCAACGGTATTCAACGAGAGCGCATGAAGCACTGCGAGCCACGGTGAGGGACTATCAAGAACGCTGCAAGGCAGTGTCGAGCTTTCCATTCACCTGCAGTAAAGGCAGGGAAACGCAGCACCTAAGTCATTGGCAAGTGCTAAGCACTATAGACGGGCACAACCCCAAGTGAAACTGCAATACAATAAGCCAAGCCAAACCCACATAAGCTGCTATTAATGGGTACAGGCCCAAGAACCCTGTAGAGACCTACCAGTGTTTAAAATGCACAGCTCCAGCGAAGACTATAAAGAGCCCCATATTAGTAGAAGGTGGCCAGCGCCCAGCAGGAGAAAGTAATATAAAGAGTACTGGGTGCAGGATTGGGAACATTGTTCCAGGGAAGGAGCCTGGTGGAGGACCTAATCACTTTCTCCCAAAGGATGCAGGCTTTGAGAGGAGAAGCCCCAGAGAGATATCAGGAGGGGAAAGGGGGAAGAAAGAAAACCTGAAAGGCCTGCAGCAGCCATACCCCCCTGGGCACACCACGCAGAAAGAGATGTGCTTAGAAAAGAGTGAGGTCATGGGTAAGGAGAGGCAAAGGGTACACAGATGATGAGTCCAATTCAGAAGAACTGGACAAAGAAGAGTGGGACAAGACGTCCGAAGAAAGCTCTGAGGAGCGAGATATATCATCACCAAGCCCTCCTAATAAGCATAAGGCTGCCAAGAAAAAGGAAAAGGCAAAAGGAGGAGGAAGTGATGTGCGAGGTATTCGTCCCAGACTCTTTCATCCATCCCAGGTCGGCGCAGTGGGTGCCCCCCGCCAAGATAGCCAATTATATCAAGAGGCGGATTTGAAATCCTCTGTCAAAAGAGGCCAGGCGCAAACTCCGGGCGGAAAGCCCCAGCTCCAAGTGCCAGAGGGTGTGGCGGAAACACCAGAAATCGATGAAAAGATGCTGTCCTTCATGGGAAGGTACGGCAGAGACATCAAGAAAGGCATAGCTAGATCGATCCTGGCGATCAAGCTAGGATAAACATCTAGATGTCCTAGGTCCTCTAACAAAGATCTGGCAGGCGTCGGGAGAGGCGAAACAGCCAGAACAAAAAGTGGACCCTGAGATTCTAGCTGGATGGGCACAGAGTGCAATATGCCTACTAGGCATTGCCAACAGCGCCCTGACAACAGAGAGGCAGCGGTCTATCTTGGTCAAAATAGACCCCAAAATGAGCAAGCTGGCCACCTTAGAGTCAGCGTCGAACAGAAAAGGCAAGCTCTTTGGGGATGCCTGCATTAAAGTGATGGCGAAATTCGCTAATACTTATGCTGCTATAGATAAACCCCAGGCCTCATTGAAAAGAGTGTTTGGGCAGAAGGTTTTTGGGAGGGCTGGCAGAGGAAGGGGCCGCTCGGCCAGCCACTATGCCTCATACAGGTCCAACTACAAAAACAGGAATGAGTGGAGAAATCAGGAAGAGTGCCTACCCAACCCCTTCTTTCAGTCGAGAGGACAGGGGTAGAAGCAGAGGCTGGAGAGGCAGCAACAGAGGCCATCAGGCAAACACAAGTGAGACTGTTCACGAAAGTGCCAAATCAACCAGTAGAGACAGGGACCTCAGAGATAGTGGGGAGGACTGCACTATTCTTAGAAGAGTGGAAAGAATTATCAGGAGATGCATGGGTCGAACAAACGGTGCAGGGTTTCCTACTAGAATTCTGGCCATAACCAGTACAGAGTACCCGAGACCTATAAGGTTCAACAAGGAAGACAAAGCTTTATTAGACAAAGTGATATCAGATCTAGAGAGAAAGAGGGCCATCTCACTGGCGTCCGACTCCTCGATCGGGTTTATAAGCAATATGTTCTTGGTAAAGGGCAAAAAGAAACAGAGACCAGTGATAAACCTGAGAAGCTTAAACACATTCATTATATACAGACATTCCAAGATAGAGGGAATCCATCTTTTAAGAGACGTATCACAATCAGGGGATTGGCTTGTGAGGATAGACCTCAAAGATGCCTACTTAATGATCCCAATCGCAGGAGAACATCGAAGGTTCCTTCAATTCTGGTGGGCAGGTCAGAAGTGGGAATTCGCATGCCTCCTGTTCAGCCTGGTGTCAGCACCTTGGGCTTTTACGAAACTGATGGGGACAGTGGTCAGTCACCTGAGAGAACAGGGCATCAGGTGGATAGTATATTTAGATGACTTCTGTCTGATGGGGCAGATAAAAGTAAGGCTGGAACAACAAGCAAAAGTGGCAAACCAACTGTTGCAGAGCTTGGGATTTTTATAAATTTGGAAAAATCTGAATTGGAACCGGCTCAATCATTAGAGTTCCTGGGTTTCGTGATAGACACAAAAGCGGCCACGCTCAGCCTACCAATAGCAAAGGTGAATATGATCAAGAAGGAGATCAGGTCAATACTAGCGAGGGAAGAGATATCACTCAGAGAACTGGCCAGATTAGTAGGGAGACTAGCATTATCCATTCAGGCGATCTTTCCGGGGCCATACACTACAACACCTAAAGATTCAACACCAACGAAGAGGGTTATCGTACGAACAGAAAGTACCGATCTCCACCAGAGAGGTGAAGACAGAACTATGGTGGTGGTTCAGACACATGGAGGCTTGGAACTGGAGAGCTATATTTGGCTCATCCCTGGACCGCATCATAGAATCGGATGCCAGCCGTTGGGGCTGGGGAGCCGGTTGTAGAGGGATGAAAATGGGAGGCAGGTGGTCAGGGAAGGAGCTAGAGCTCCACATCAATTGTCTACAGCTGATGGCGGGATCCTCCGCAGCAAAGTGTTGGATCCAAAACAAAGTGAACTGTTGCATATTACTGAAAATGGACAATGTCTCTGAAGGTTAAGCTACATAAACATGTTGGGTGGGACGAAGTCCAGGATTCTGAAGGAACTAGCAAAAGATTTCTGGCACATGTGCCTACAGAATAAGATCAGCATCACAGCGGAATATCTACCAGGTCTGCAGAACAAGGTGGCAAACTGGAATTCAAGACATTTAAGGGATGCCAGCGATTAGCAACTAGACAAAACAGTATTTCTAACCCTAATGAAGATGAGGGGACCATGCAAGACAGACCTATTTGCATCCAGGTTGAATGCTCAACTAACTTGTTTCTTCAGCTGGAGACCAGTCCCAGCAGCGGAAGCAATGGATGCATTTCTACAGAAGTGCGGTCCGGAGAGCGAGTACGCTTTTCCCCCATTTGCAATGATTCAGAGAATGGTAGCTCAGGTCAGGAGCCAGCACACAACCATAAGTCTAGTGATGCCAGACTGGAGGGGTCAGTTGTGGTTCCCGGACCTTCTTCAGATTATCAATTGACAATCCTCTACTACCTCCCCAATTCAGAAGGTTGATCCAGAATCCAGAGCAGAGGGAGAGATTCATCCCCTGATTCAGGAAGGCAAGTTGAGACTAATAGCGTGGGTGATTTCCGGGGAACATGGCAGAAGTCAGGACTTTCGGGAGACGCTGAGAAATTCATAGAGGAGACTTGGCCACCAGGTACCAGGAAAACCTACAGGTCGGCTTGGGCACGCTGGCAAGCTGGTGTGTGGAATGACACATACATCCCACTAAAGTAAATGAGATAGGGAATTTTGCTAGCGGCATTGGCGGCTCAGAGCAAACCATACAGGACAGTGAACACTTGTAAATCGGCCATTTCAGCCGCTCATCCCAAGATAGAGAATGTGGGTTAACACCCTCTAGTATGCAAACTCCTCAGAGGTGTAATACTTTTGAAGCTGCCGATGCCCAGATACTCACAGACATGCAACATTAATACAGTCCTAAATGTGTTTAATAGTTGCCCAGATAACAAACAACTGACGAGGAAAGCATTATCAGCAAAGCTCACACCACTGCTTTGCCTCATATCTTGTAAGAGAGTGTCTGACGTGAAAGCACTTCAAGTGGACCGACAATCTTTTAACCCTTCGAGGGTCACATTATATATTATAAAGAGGACTAAGACAGGTATCAAAACCTTTGCTTACTCGGTTTTTCTGGACCAACCCAGGCTATGTCCGGTTCGTTGTTTGAAGGTTTATGAGGAGATGACAAGTGCCCATAGACCGGCAGGGGTAACACAATTGTTCATCACACTAAGGAAACCTTTCACAGTGGTGGCAACTCTAGCCAGATGGGTCAAATGTTGTAGGCTACAGGCAGGCATTGACATTTGAATTTATGGGGCACATTCAATTAGAGGAGCTATGGCGTCAAAAGCATATAACTGTCATGATGCCCGCTCCCGGGGAGCCGGTTCAAGCCCGGCGTCCCTGAAAGCGGACATCCAGTCCCCAAGGAAGGACCCAGCAACCCCATATAGGGGCCCTTTGGACAGTGTCCTGGCCCCTATGGCGCCAGGCTCATAAAAGACATCAGTCCTGGCGCCATAGGCGCCAGGCTCATTATGGGAATGCTTGGGTGCACTTACCTGATGCAGACCATGCTGCAGGATCCCGGCCTCCTTGAGGCCTGAAAGGAACTACTTTACCTGTGGGACTTATTTACCATCCGGGCGTGGTCGGGGAAGGATACATACCTGATTGTAGGAAGGATACATACCTGGAACTTCTTCCAAGGCTATTTAAACCCCACCCGAACAGCCACACATGCTTCGCGTTGTTCTGCATCTAGCAGCTGGACGCTCACCGTGTCTGCTCCTGCATCCTGACTTCTGCCACGCCTGCCAGCATCCTGGATCACCTGCAAAGGAAGAGAAGAAGAGAACAGAAGAAGGAAAAGTCCTTACCTGCTAAATCCGCATCCCGGAGACATCTCGCCGACAATCCTGAAAAGGAAGACTTTAATTTAAAAGCTCATCGCGTCGATCGCTGCAGCGCCGCATTCCACTCACCTTTACAGGGCTCCTCCATGTTCAGCAGCGATCATCCGGATTCGCAGTCACGCCCCAGCGCCTAGGGAGAAAAAGACCAGAACAAAAGGTGAGAGAGAGACGGGAATAAGGAAAGCTACATCTCCATGTTAAGACTTACCTGTTGATTCATTCCCTCTTCATTTCGGGTCCGCGCCGCATCCTGGCATTTCCGGACCCCGGCCCCTAAGGGGAAAAAGAGACATCAGCGTTAATGAGCGAATGAAAAGACATTACCAAAAAACGCTCATTAAAGACTTACCTGATTTCTACAAGAATTTCACCTCTCATCTCGGGTCGGTGCCTGTTCTGTTTGTTAGACACTAGCATTAGTACATTAATGCATGGACACAAGGGGAACCTCTTATCAAAAAACTTACCTGGAAGCCAAGCAAGTTTGGTTCTCACCAATCCGAAAATCCAGTGAAGTGACTGGATACCAACGCGCCCCTGCATCAGAAGCAGGATGGAGAGCTCGTCCTTCCAGACCCTAAGGTGAGACGCTACGAGAAATCACAGAAGGGTTTCAAGGAGGGTGAGAGGGGAAAGTGGGAGGCCGATTGCATTACCCCGCAGACAGTTAATCCCCTATTTTCGCCTACAGAAGGATACTTCTGCGAGCCAGACAAGCCAGATTTGGGGGCCCGGTCCAGTCCATCTTCCGAACCCTGCGCATCACCTTAGAAGAGGTCACAGCAGCGCGAACCAGGCCAGCGCCTCTGTGGGAGTCCGGTGAGCGTAACAATAACTCATGGGCTAGGTTAGAAGACATCTTAAAAGCAGCGGACTGGTCAAAAGAGTCAATGTTCAAACAGTTTTACTTTAGACCGATAGAGCAAATGTGTACGTTGGTGATGAGTAAGCTTTGAACAAGCATAATCCGAGCCTCCGGTCTTGACATAGAATGCTGATTTTCCATACTAACGTTATAGAAAGTCAGGATTCTATTAAAGACACGCAGGCGAAAGATTATCCCACGCAGTCAATCATATGAGCTAATTGAAATTCTGGTGTAATGCATATGGAATAATATTGTTGCGAGAAACTGTATTTTAACGATTACCCACCCTATCGTAGCTAGCCTCAGCTTCGTTTATTTGGTTATTTAGCAGGAACTGAATCAAAGACAGCAGGATCCTGAGACAAGAGGAGGATACACTTATGTTTCAGCGTCGACCGGTTGGGGGAATTGACTTAACCTTTGAGACAGACAAAGAAAGAGGAAGGTCAAGAGAAAAGAGAGAAGGTTATGGACTAGCAGAGAGAGGATTGGTTGAGGAGGTCACACGTTCAAGTTATCATATTAAAACAAGGACTACAAAAAAAGATTTTTTCATGGGAAATTTGGTTTTTATTGTGTTATTTTTTATATATTGTAATGGTTATAATGCTGCTTGAGTTTGAAGTAAAGGAAGATAGTATAATCCTTTCGCCACTTTGTCTTTAATAGAATCTTGACTTTCTAACACGTTAGTATGGAAAATCAGTATTTTAATGCGATCCAGGAAGTAACCATTGCAGTTTACAGTGTGACTTCGTTAAGGTAAGGAGAGTGACTGGCCCCCCCACCAGGCTCGCACTGGATTATAGGGCAATAGGCCCATGGCCGAACCAAAAACGCAAAATGCTTGTGTGGGCCAGTTTTTTGGGTCAAAGTGAGGCATTTTTTTGGCCAATGTGGGCCAGTTTAATGACTTACTTCACTATGCGGCTAATAGTTTTGACCAGTGTTGCTGAATAAATATTGTTTAAAATGTACAATTTGCATCATCGTATTTTCTAATTCTGAACATGCATTTGTAAAGGTCTGTTTTTGCTGTGGGCCCTATGTGCTCGTTTATTCTTTTATTGAATGACAGGCTATACGGTGTGAGGCGTGTTTTGAACTACCCCATCCTCTTTCTCGAGTCACCCCGCTGTGTTACAATTAACTGCGGTCCTCATTCAACCATTTGCTGGACTCTGCTGTTAGATATATCTTTTGTCTTATGTTGCCAAGGAATGCCAAAATGTTCAAAGCTTGATTGATGCTCTGTTCAAGGGTGTCCTTTATCAGGACTCTACCAACTTGGCATCAGGAAAGGCCATAAAACAGTCTTGTTTAAAGAAAAAAAACAATTAAAGGCTTTGGTGTGTAGGATCAGCCACCTGTCCCTTCTGGGCCCCATGGTTGTTGGTCTTCCTTTCCTGCTCCCTGGTATCCTCCTTTACACACCATCCCAGCAGCCTGTCCGAGAGACCTTGAACTTGCTACAAATGCTGTTTTTTTTGTATTGAACTTCCCAGGCTTACAGTGCACTGTTTGCTTCCCTTTACGCTTGTCCGATTTGAATGTACAATGCAACCCCTCTTGTTATCTTCCCTTTGTATTCATCTCCTGACCCCCCGGCCCCTCACCTGATCTGAATTTTCCAATGCTTTGGAGAACTGTGAATCCAATTTCCCCATCAGTGGAGTGCGAATAACCAACAGTGTGGCAATCCTCAATCAGGCATGGTTCTCCTGGGTGCCGCCCCTCTGCAGGCCCAGACTCCAGCAACATGTTTTTACAGATAAAGTGGGTTAGGGGCCTACTCTGGATCCCAGCTGCAGTCAGTCAAACAGTCCAGCGATGGTCTCTTCACTGCATGCTTTCATGCCTCAGCATTCACCACGCACGCGTCAATCCAAAATCATAGCTAAACAAGACAGTCTGAAACTGAACAATAGCCCTCCTACCCCAGCTAGGGCCCTCTCCCCTGACTTGCCCAATCTCAAACAGTTTGCCTTCTCACCGTTCACCACCGCGGAGGTGGAAAACATTATCCTGAGGATCAAACCGTCCAACTGCCAGGGTGATCCCTGCCCTGCCCCAATCATTAAGGAATCTGCCCACGATTTGCCCCCATTTATCACATCCTTCATCAATGCCTCCTTTAAAACAGGAACTGTCCCTGACAACCTTAAGGACGCATGGGTGATCCCCCTGCTCAAAAAACCCTCCCTTGACCCTAGCATACCTACCAACTACCGACCTATTACTACTGTCCCATTCCTGTTAAAAATCCTAGACCGCGCAGCATACCTGCAAATCCAAGAGTACTTGGAAGCCAATAATCTTCTAGGTCTTAGACAATCTGGCTTCCGCCCCAGACACGGAACAGAGACAGCTCTACTAGACTTAAAAACTCAAATTGAAGTTTTGAAGAACAACGGCAAACTTGCCCTGTTACTTCTACTCGACCTCTCTGCGGCATTCGATTTGGTCAATCACCAAATCTTATGCAAGCATCTTCACTCTGCCGGCCATTTCTCTCCGTCAGCTATGGCCTGGATCAAATCATTCTTGAGCAATAGATCTATGCGGGTCTTTTCTCAATCTGCAGCTGCAGATCCTTCCCCTATTCACTGCGGTGTCCCCCAGGGCTCTTACGTGTCGCCAACACGCTATAATGTTTTTACAAAACCGCTCTTTGATGAACTTGACTATCTGGGTGTCTCTTATACAAATTACGCTGACGACACCCAGATACTCATTCCCTCACTGGAGACTACTTGGCTGACACTAAGGCCCTGAATGATGTCTACTGGGTCATCCAAGCTTGGATGGCACAACACCAGTTATGCCTCAACAATGACAAGGTATGTATGTATAAATGGGTAATCCCTATTTTTTTGTTTACGGGGGGTCAAAACTGTAGGAAGGGATTCTCTGTGACGGAAAAATTTACGAAAAAACAGATCGACTACCCCTCTCTTTAAGTCCTGTATGGGTCACGGGTGAAGATAAAGGTTGACCTGTACACTTTGTTAGTAAGGTTATCGCCTTTTTGGGAAAAATTGCACAAAAATGCAACTAAGTACAAAAAATTCTATCTTTTTAATAGTCATAAAAATACCTAAAAAACATTACAAACTTGACAAAACGTAACAAACTTAATACATTTTCAATCAAACCATTTAGTCATCATTCATCTATTCTAACAGGGGAATACTACAACTTAAACAGCTTTGTGCATAACGGTAAATCAAGATATGCATTAGTGACAGGGGAAAAAACCATTAGATTTTCCCTTTAGCAGTCGACATATGTTTCGGCCCGTTATAGTGTACCACCTCTGTCAACAGTGATCACTAAGATGAATATTGGGCCATCTTCAGGACAAACGGTTACTTTGTGGTAGATTATTCTTGTTCCCCATTGGGCACGCTAGCACATCTAAAAGGGTAAATATACATGTATTAATGTATGAAAAAGAGATAGAAAAGAAAGAGTTGTAATTCCCAACTGGATTGGATCAAGGCGATGGCTAGGTTACACTGTTCTAGACACACACACTAAACCCACCTATGGTCCATAGACTGAAGTTTGGACTATTGAGCTTGGTCAGACTCTCGGATGTGGCAAGGTATTGCCATCTCTGGTCTTGGTTCCTATAGTTGATTAGAAACGACAATTTCTTAGTGTTATGTTCCTGCTACTACAGGCTATTTATTGAATAAACTAGAGTGACTTACAGATTAGCAACTTCTGTGGCTTTGTTTTCGAGGTTGATCTTTATATTTCTGGATTTCACTCTGTACCATTCATAGGCAGGACATGAACAGTTATTCCTGTGATTATAGTGCTGCCTAAATCAAAGGAAAAAAGAAACTCGCTGTTGAATAGATATATTACAGCATATAAGGATAGTTGTCATTCTTTTTTAGCTTTGTTGTTACTGTTGTTATTTAAACGTGGACTGTGGGCCACGTGTTATTATCAATTTCTAGAAGCCTGTGATTTAATATACTCGGCTTTTAATTTTCTCAAGCGGCAGTCAATGCGCCTTTTACATGATGGCTTGTGAAAATCGGATGTATGTAGCCAAGAGATGCATGAAGTGGCTGTGGTTGGTTGTTCTATTTTCTGAAGTTATTTTAAATATACTGCTGTCATGAATTACAAAAACAGGCAGTGTGCAAGCACTTTAGCACCGTGGTCACCGCCTTGCAACCTACAGCTTGACTTTTACATGTTTATTTAAAACGCACGCGTTTCCATGAGCAGCTGTAATCATTGCCGTTAATGTCAGATTTTACGAGCAAGCTTATCAGTCATTGTGATCACTGTGCCATGCTGACAGTGCGGTTGAGGCTTGTATAATTTAGACCCCTGGATTGATTGAAGCTGTTCTAACGCTTACCTTGATCTATGTTGTTTCTGTGTCCGAGTGAAAGCTGGAAGTCTGCGAAACCGGCAAGAGCTCGTTCTGCAGAGTAATGGTGTGTTTGAATCAAGTCACGTGATTTAGAGACCCGTGCTTGCCTCACATTTATAGCCATTAGGACGTGAATACAGGGCTGCTGGAACTTGTAGTCAAAGGCCAAAAAAGGCCATATTTTGTATTATTGTAAATCGAAAAACGGCTGTATGGGTGACATCTTTTGTAATGTTGCACCTGGTAATATAATATACTCAAGTTATTTATAACAGCTACAGGCATCATATATTACAAGAATGCCTCTTATATTACCCGGTTGTGCCGCGGTTATATTAGGTAAATTTAAAATATTTTTGCACTTGCATGGCCCCCTTTCTTTTAATTTCAAAAAGTGAGACCTATAGATTGTGTTGTCGATCTTACAATAGTGTGTAGGGAGAAGGAATGCTTCTTTATATTGGTGGTCTTTTTAGTGCTACTGTGCTCGAGACTACCGACTCTTTTTATTATACAGAACAAAGCCTAACCTTCATTGTCTAGCACTTGATATGTCCACAGGCCATCGTTTCTTGGCACCTAAGCGATATTTGTACAGGGGGAGAGATGTGCTCTATCCTTCCGAGATTATAGCTAAAAGTCAACGTCCACTATCGATTGTGCTATGAGTTGCCATGTGGCGGTCGTGGAGTCCTACTTGTACGAGTTTATTGTATTTTCCTCAGAGTTGAGGATCTTGATACTGGACAGCCAATTCTAACAGGCGCCCTTTGTAAAGGGGGACCTTCAGATATATCCACCTATCAAAAAGTTGAAAGGGGGTGGCATCAAAGGAATGTATTCCATTCTATGGCAATTTTACGGCCGTATTTAACCGTGTCTAAATTGTAAATCCATTTCTGCTCGCATCTTGTGAGGTTGAGATCCATATTACCTCCTCTGGGGGAGGGTGTGATGACCTGTATGACACACCATAATAGATCTGTACATTTATGTTGTTGTTGAATGTAATGGGCCACTAAGGGTTTATTGTCAATTTTATTCCGAATGCAAGATTTGTGTTCACAGATTCTTTGACGTACCTGTCGTTTGTCTTCCCTATATATACTAGGTCACAGGGGCATTTTATGGCATATACAGCCCATTTGGTAAGGCAATTGGTAAATGTCATTAGCTGTACTATGGTGTTGCGTAATTGAATACTTTTCATAGTGGTGGTCTGTGCACAGACTGAACATTTTCCACAACGGTGATGCCCCACAACTGGTGGTAGGCCCCAGAGTTGTGTCTGGGTAATAAAAGCCTTGTTCTTCTTCTTCTTCTTTCATCCGTTGAGCTTAAAAGAAGGACTTCCTTACGGGCAGTTTCTGCGGATTCGCAGAAACTGTACACAAGTTGAGATGTACAAACAACATGGAAAATCGTTAAAAAAAGGTTAAAAGTTAGAGGCTATCCGAAAAAGACAGTCCACCGTGCATATAAAAGAGCATTGCATAGCAATAGGATGGCCTGTCTTGAGTCCACGCACCGGCATAAAGAAGAAGAAAAAATAACATGTGTCAGCACATATAGTCCTATAAGCAACCATCTTAGAAAGATCATTAAAAGACACTGGTACATGATCAAAACTGAGGATTTTAATCCCCCTATGCCTCGTTTTGCCTTCAAAAGACAATGCAACATCAAAGATGCCTTGGTTCACACTTATCCTGCTGCGCCCAAGGCTTTTATTACCCAGACACAACTCTGGGGCCTACCACCAGTTGTGGGGCAACACCGTTGTGGAAAATGTTCAGTCTGTGCACAGACCACCACTATGAAAAGTATTCAATTACGCAACACCATAGTACAGCTAAAGACATTTACCAATTGCCTTACCAAATGGGCTGTATATGCCATAAAATGCCCCTGTGACCTAGTATATATAGGGAAGACCAAACGACAGGTACGTCAAAGAATCTGTGAACACAAATCTTGCATTCGGAATAAAATTGACAATAAACCCTTAGTGGCCCATTACATTCAACAACAACATAAATGTACAGATCTATTATGGTGTGTCATACAGGTCATCACACCCTGCCCCAGAGGAGGTAATATGGATCTCAACCTCACAAGATGCGAGCAGAAATGGATTTACAATGTAGACACGGTTAAATACGGCCTTAACATTGCCATAGAATGGAATACATTCCTTTGATGCCACCCCCTTTCAACTTTTTGATAGGTGGATATATCTGAAGGTCCCCCTTTACAAAGGGCGCCTGTTAGAATTGGCTGTCCAGTATCAAGATCCTCAACTCTGAGGAAAATACAATAAACTCATACAAGTAGGACTCCACGACCGCCACATGGCAACTCATAGCACAATCGATAGTGCACGTTGACTTTTAGCTATAATCTCGGAAGGATAGAGCACATCTCTCCCCCTGTACAAATATCGCTTAGGTGCCAAGAAACGATGGCCTGTGGACATATCAAGTGCTAGACAATGAAGGTTAGGCTTTGTTCTGTATAATAAAAAGAGTCGGTAGTCTCGAGCACAGTAGCACTAAAAAGACCACCAATATAAAGAAGCATTCCTTCTCCCTACACACTATTGTAAGATCGACAACACAATCTATAGGTCTCACTTTTTGAAATTAAAAGAAAGGGGGCCATGCAAGTGCAAAAATATTTTAAATTTACCTAATATAACCGCGGCACAACCGGGTAATATAAGAGGCATTCTTGTAATATATGATGCCTGTAGCTGTTATAAATAACTTGAGTATATTATATTACCAGGTGCAACATTACAAAAGATGTCACCCATACAGCCGTTTTTCGATTTACAATAATACAAAATATGGCCTTTTTTGGCCTTTGACTACAAGTTCCAGCAGCCCTGTATTCACGTCCTAATGGCTATAAATGTGAGGCAAGCACGGGTCTCTAAATCACGTGACTTGATTCAAACACACCATTACTCTGCAGAACGAGCTCTTGCCGGTTTCGCAGACTTCCAGCTTTCACTCGGACACAGAAACAACATAGATCAAGGTAAGCGTTAGAACAGCTTCAATCAATCCAGTGGTCTAAATTATACAAGCCTCAACCGCACTGTCAGCATGGCACAGTGATCACAATGACTGATAAGCTTGCTCGTAAAATCGGACATTAACGGCAATGATTACAGCTGCTAATGGAAACACGTGCGTTTTAAATAAACATGTAAAAGTCAAGCTGTAGGTTGCAAGGCGGTGACCACGGTGCTAAAGTGCTTGCACACTGCCTGTTTTTGTAATTCATGACAGCAGTATATTTAAAATAACTTCAGAAAATAGAACAACCAACCACAGCCACTTCATGCATCTCTTGGCTACATACTTCAGATTTTCACAAGCCATCATGTAAAAGGCGCATTGACTGCCGCTTGAGAAAATTAAAAGCCGAGTATATTAAATCACAGGCTTCTAGAAATTGATAATAACCCGTGGCCCACAGTCCACGTTTAAATAACAACAGTAACAACAAAGCTAAAAAAGAATGACAACTATCCTTATATGCTGTAATATATCTATTCAACAGCGAGTTTCTTTTTTCCTTTGATTTAGGCAGCACTATAATCACAGGAATAACTGTTCATGTCCTGCCTATGAATGGTACAGAGTGAAATCCAGAAATATAAAGATCAACCTCGAAAACAAAGCCACAGAAGTTGCTAATCTGTAAGTCACTCTAGTTTATTCAATAAATAGCCTGTAGTAGCAGGAACATAACACTAAGAAATTGTCGTTTCTAATCAATTATAGGAACCAAGACCAGAGATGGCAATACCTTGCCACATCCGAGAGTCTGACCAAGCTCAATAGTCCAAACTTCAGTCTATGGACCATAGGTGGGTTTAGTGTGTGTGTCTAGAACAGTGTAACCTAGCCATCGCCTTGATCCAATCCAGTTGGGAATTACAACTCTTTCTTTTCTATCTCTTTTTCATACATTAATACATGTATATTTATCCTTTTAGATGTGCTAGCGTGCCCAATGGGGAACAAGAATAATCTACCACAAAGTAACCGTTTGTCCTGAAGATGGCCCAATATTCATTTTAGTGATCACTGTTGACAGAGGTGGTACACTATAACGGGCCGAAACATATGTCGACTGCTAAAGGGAAAATCTAATGGTTTTTTCCCCTGTCACTAATGCATATCTTGATTTACCGTTATGCACAAAGCTGTTTAAGTTGTAGTATTCCCCTGTTAGAATAGATGAATGATGACTAAATGGTTTGATTGAAAATGTATTAAGTTTGTTACGTTTTGTCAAGTTAGTAATGTTTTTTAGGTATTTTTATGACTATTAAAAAGATAGAATTTTTTGTACTTAGTTGCATTTTTGTGCAATTTTTCCCAAAAAGGCGATAACCTTACTAACAAAGTGTACAGGTCAACCTTTATCTTCACCCGTGACCCATACAGGACTTAAAGAGAGGGGTAGTCGATCTGTTTTTTCGTAAATTTTTCCGTCAACAATGACAAGACTGAGCTCCTCATCTTGGGCACCACGCAACGCCTTAGTAAACTTGAGCCGTCCTACCAATCGTTTATCATCGATGGCAACACCATCCAAGTTTCAAAAGACACTAAAACCTTAGGCTTCTACTTGGACGCCACCTTATCCCTATCCCGACAAACAAATGCAGTCAGATCTGCTTCAGCATACACCTGCAAACTTATTGCAGCCTGCAGGCCATTTCTGACCACCCCAAACACGGTCACACTGGGCAGAACCCTCATCATGTCCAAAATCGACTATGGCAGCGCCCTCTACCTAGGAACCAGCCAAGAGAATCTGAACAAACTACAAATCGCCCAGAACAACGCTATTAGAGCAGCCCTTAACATCCCGCAAAACCACCACATCTCGGAATCTAGATCCAACCTACAATGGCTACCTGTCAAACAGAATTTCACTGAAAGCCTTAGGCCTTACCCACAAATGCCTAGCCAACCAAGCCCCCCGTATCTCTTCAGCCGGCTATCCCGCCACACGCCTACCCGCCCTCAAAGAACCGCCCAGACCCACTGTTTAACTATCCCTAGGTTCAAACTACAAAAAGCGGGTGGATCAAGCTTCCCCATCCTAGCTTCCAAGCTTTGGAATGCCCTCCCCCTCACCATCAGATCAGAAGAATGCTTTAGTGCCTTCAAGTCCAAAAAGAAAGCCTGGCTCTTCAATCAGCCTTGAAATTTGGATTTCCTATGTACCTGGGAGCCCTTTTCCCAGTAAAACGCCTGCTCTAATCTCTACTCTGTAAATGATGTATATTGCTGTATGCTCTGAATACTTTGCACTGTATCTAAAGTTTGAATATATGTATGCGCGTTATGAAACCATGTCTAAAGGTGCGCCCTGATGCCTCCGGGCCTAACGGTGCACGTTACAAATAAAACTAATACACATTTAGCATGGAGAGTTGGGTCCTGGCTGGCTCTAAGCTACAGCAACCAGAATTCCTTCCTTCAACAACCAGTGCTTACTAGAAGGATTTTACCTTACACACCTTAACAAGATCTACCTCCCTGTTGATTGCCGAAACATGAAAGGGAGCTTGTAGGAGATCATCGCTGGACTGTGGGGGCTGACTGCATCTGGGATCCCGAGTGCGCCCTTAACCCGCCTCCTCCCCTCTCTTTTTGTAAAAACATGTTACTGGAGTCTGTGGCTCTAGAGGGGCTGCACACAGGTGATCCAACTCAATATATGCCTTGCTTCCTGCTCACAAGTCAAGGCATACATGGGGTGTCCTCTGAATCACTCTAAGATAAAACTGGTGTTCTTCACCAATCCGAAACATGTTTCTGTCCACCAAGCGAAGAAATACAGCACCCTGGCCGCAGTTCAAGGCATACCTAGGATCCACCCATCCTGATAAAAACATGCCTCGTGCTCTACCTGCACTTGAAAGCAAGGAGCCTGTCATGCCCACAATGAAAAATACTGATCGCCCTATGTCCACATCAAGATCTATCGGGCCAGGTAGCTCAAACAAAAGGATCATGTTTTGGGGTTTTTGTCCAACTATTGAGATTATAATGGAGCATAAGACTAGATTATTGCAAAAGATGATGCACTTTTAGCTTTATAGTAGTCAGATTTCATAAGGCAGGTGGGCAGGACCAGTGCTGGTAACAGAGGAACAGGCAAGCAATGCGATGATTCAGAGGATTAGGATGTTCTCTAAACGTGTATGGCAAATCTAAAAATCTTCAAGAATCGAAAGAAGAGGCTCCCAAAGGCGCAGTCGCGCAACGCGATGTGGAAGTCCATGACTGAAGACCTACAGCCTGCTTCTAACTATTCATTTTGGACATTCAAGCTGCTCTGAGAGATATACAGTGACTGAATTGATAGGACAAGTATATGGTGTATACCGCCTAAAAACAATATTCTGACATGTCAACTAAATGTAATTCAAGAATCAAAGATGCCAAGCAAAGTCTATACTACGTAAATTCAGGGGTGGCGGGGTCAGTGGTGTAGGCAGGATTTGTTGTCTGGGAGGGCTAGCACAGTATCCGTCTAGGGCAGAGGTCCACGTAACTAAAGGAGATGTTTTTTTTTATCAGGGTGTTTTATATAGTGTGTGCCCGTGAACCAGGCTAAGGTCGGAAATATTAATGGCTATTGTACACTTATCTAATTGAAAGTCACAAATTCAAGCAAATGCCCCCTGACATTGTACCAGAATTCAAAGTGATTTGAACCCAAAACTAATTTGTCTATTTTGCTACTGTACTTTAAAGATGCACAAAAGAAACTGTGTAAAGAGCACAGATTTGTAGTAATTTCTTTGCATATCTCACAAGCAGACATTATGCTTATTATTTTTCCTCTTTGATTTAGATCATTCAATTATCTAATAACTCTTTCCCATCAGCCCCCCCTCTTCCTTTGCACAGTCTGAGGTCTGGTGGCAGCCTGGGATGATCACAATACGGTTACCAGACATTTGGTCGAAAAGAATTGGTCGACCAGACAAATGGTCGAACCAATTTGGTCGAAAACCAAATGGTCGAATTTTTTATTTTTTTATTTTCACCCCTTTTTTTTTTTTTTGTTGGGGGGGTTCCCCCCCCAACCGCCATTTTTTTTCTAAAAACCCATTTTTGTAAAAAACGAAAACCCGAAAAATAAATATATAATTAAAAAAAAAATTTCGACCATTTGGTTTTCGACCAAATTGCGTCGACCAAATGTCATTCGACCAGTTTTAGGTCGACCAAATGTCTGGACACCCACAATACACCACCTTTCAGACAAGGCCAGGACTTTATTTTTTTGTTTGAGCTGTTAGGTGTCACGTGCGACACCTATTAGCCGAAACTTTTGCATTAGGGTATAGATAGGGAGGAACTGCATATGAGGATGAACACACAGCCAGTAGGTGTGGTTTGGCTATTTGACCACCCATTGACTGCCCATGGCATGCGAATCCCTATGGCCATTCCCACCCCCTTTGCCTGCCCCTCCTCGACCAAAACACCCCCTCATGGGAACTCTTTGAGCTCACTTTAAACAAGCCTTACCATCAAACTTTGCACTCAAAGTGCCTGCCAGTGTCTTTTCAAAGCAGTCTTCCCAGATATGATGGCTTCATTGGAGTTGTAAACCCACTACTGGTGTAATCAAAACATCTTAAGGTCTGCCTTCAGACACTCTATTTATAAGCACAATGCGTGTTCTTCACTGAAGTCCTGTTACAAACAAGCACTGGCAAAGTCAACAGTTATGGCTTGCGTATAAGTGTTAGGCATTTACCTAGCACTGCTATTAGATGCCCAGGTACTCACACCATTTTGCACCTGCTCCCATCAATGTCCAGTTAATACCACTACGGCTGCCTGGCAAGTGCCTTCACCATGCCTACATAAAGCCCACACTGTTGGCAATGCCAACGCTTGTTTGATTCAAGTTGTTGTCCTAGTAGACTAGATCGCTAAATGAGTGTGTGACTGAGCCCAGATGCAACTATTGAAGTGTGGATAACACAAATGTTCACACCTACCAGGAACACTTGTGACAATGGAGGAAAGTTCACTACATCACCATGAGTAATATTACCCAACAAAATGGTTTGTGTATGGTTGTCTTCATCGAGATGAAAGCAAAGCAGACCTGGCTGCATTTAAATATATGCATATTTTATTTTATGATGTGCAACAGTTACATCTACGTAAAGTTACTGCTGCATCTGAAAGTTCTGAAGCCTGCTAAACATGCAGAAATATCACCATTTACTCTGCTTGCCTACCACCACTGCTTCCTGCACACTCCAATTTCTAGAAAATATGCTGAAACTGAGCTCTCTTATCATATTCTGTAAATGTTTGCAGCACATGCCATCTTTCATTTCCCTACATATTACGAATGTAAGGCTTCACATAACAGAATTCAATATTATGTAAGCCTAAACACGAGGACTGGTTTATTCCTTCACACCCACATGGCAACCTGAGACTGCTGTACACTACCTATGCTTGTTCTACTTTAAGACAATCACACAAGCCAGAAGAGCCTGTGTAATAGTCACTTGCTCCTAGTCATTGCTTGACACATGCACGTATCTTGGTACTATGCATACTGTCCATTATATTGGTAAATCTGCAGACAAAAGTGTTGAAAGCCCTTTCTACAGATACCCATTTAGAGACCCCTCCTCAGGTCACAGCTGGGAATATTCACAGCTATTACTGGGCGTTATACATGTTTGTTTTTAGCAACAGTGTATTTCTGCAGAGGCTCCCAGTGACTTATCGTGTAGAGGGCTCCATGTGTGACAGAGCCCTGCATATGGATGCATAGCTCTTGTGGGCACGTGTACATTGTATAATGTACCTCTAATATCCTGCAGTCTTATTCAGCCCGACAGATAAGTGGTTTATCTGCCACTTTTACTCCCTACAAATAGGCAAATACTCCCAACAAATAATCAGAAACAGTCACATAGGACCTTGTGCCCTCCTTTCAATGTTTGGACCAGTAGTGCACGTAGTACCACAGAAAGAAACTACTATTATTACTTGGAAGAAATAAACGTGCCTCTTTTAACGTGTATGAAGAACTAGGTGCAAAGGAATTATTATTGTAAAAACATTCCCGTTTTCCAGTGAAAACATTTGTACTCGATTATAAAATACTCCCATTGGGAATTGGACTTACATTTTGACTCCCTAAAAAATAATTTTACTCCCAACTTTAAAAAATAGTAAAATACTCCCACTTCAAAATCCAATCTGGAGCACTGGTCTTATTTATTTATTGTGATTCAGTTCACATAGTACTTTACACAAATCATTCTTAAATAGCAATATTTAATTTTTGTCTAAAACAAGATACAAACTCTAAAAATAAGGTGCATACATAATTAAATTAAATACAGAGCAATTAATTACATTCAAACATGTACAAAATAATAGGAAATTCTCAGAATGGCAGTAATCATAGCCAGTTTAAAGCTAACTTTCATCCATACTCTATATAGCGCAAGGTGTAGAGCTCCACTATCTAAGTTTAAACAGAATCAAAAATCATCGCTTTTTATCGATTCGTAAGAGTGAACAAAATTACCATAGTTAATCATGTAAGTCCCTCCCCATTTTAGCACAATCTGTCATGACATGCTTGGGAGTTTCACGAACGTGCCTCAATTTACATATCTGACAATGGGCCTCATTACACGGACGGCGCTAAGGAAATAACGTTACCGGTAATTGAATACCGGTAACGTTAAATTTCCTATCCAATTACGACCCGGAGTTGCCGCTATTAGCGCCATCATTAAGTACGGTGGCACTAATAGCGGCAAGTCCGTGGGCGCGCGACCCCCAGGGCGGAAATAGCGGCATGGCGATAATAGCATCCCATCACAAGGTAGGCGGACATGGCAATAGCGGCATGGGAAAGACCCCAAAACCCTCTACCGGCATGGTGCTAATACCGGCATCGCGAACCACCCGTTAAGAGACCTGAGCAGTGTGTCCACCTGCCACAGGTGGACACATCCAGCACAGGTGTAGGCAATGGAGACTGTGGCAGCAAGACAGGCGCAGCAAGCACCAGCAGGGCACCCAGAAATACCACAGAACCAGCAGGAAGAGGACAAGAAAATTGCACATAGCCGTACCAGCGCTGTGATGGACCAGGCATCTGGCCTCCCTAAGCGTGCTGGGCGAAGCCCTCCTGTACGGCCATGACAAAGTGCCGAAGACAATCATGGCATGTGTGATGCGGGACTAAATTTACATCAGACGGAATGTGCCTATGCCACCTGACATGCAAGCGCAAGATGAGGATGATGTGGATGGTGATGAGGATGGCTGAAAAGGCCCGCAGGGACATGCAAGTGGCAATGTCCAGGAGGTACACGATGTGCGTCAGCATCTGATGTATCAGATTCCATGACATCCAAGGTATGACCATTATGCATAAAGATGGGTATTACTGCCCTGATACATGTGGTCAGTCCCACAAAGAATCATCTCCCCAATACAGTACACACACACAATGATGAATACCAAGCCAGTGTAAACTTTGAACAGTGTATTGTGAACAAAAGACAACAATAAGTGCATGGCCCCAACTGTGAAAACACCCCTACCCCCCTCCCCCACAACACTCCCAAAAACACCCCTACCCCCCTCCCCCCACAACACTCCCAAAAACACCCCTACCCTCCTCCCCCCACAACACTCCCAAAAACACCCCTCCCCCCTGCCCCCACAACACTCCCATGTGACCCTCATGGTGTGAACGTGTCCTTCTCAACATGTTGCACCTAGTCCTTGCTGGCCCTAATTGTCAGTTCCTGCCCCGCCATTTGGTGGTTGTGATGTGGTGCTCCTCAGGTTGCGCAGAGACCGGCGTAGGGGGCTAGTTTGCCGGGGACTCCCACAGGAGGTGGTGGCCGGTTCATCCTGGGTTGTGAGTGGGCATCGGCGCTCAATTGCGTCTGCTATACGGTAAATGGCCTGCCTGAGTTGGGCCATTTCGTTGCAGATCCTGTCGGTGCATGCCTCCATGCCGTCCCTTGTCTGCTGTGCAAAAATAACGAGGTCCTCCCTCAGACGGCCTACCTCAGCCACATGCTGCCTTACTAGCCCAGTGATCTCCGTCTGCCTCTGAATGATGGCTGTGAGGTCATGTTGCATGGTGGGTGCTGGTGGGATGGCTGATGCGCCTTGTTCCATGGCACTGGCCTCAGGTGAGAATACCTGGGGGCTCCATGACCCTTCAAGGGTGGGGGTGGGTGACCATCCTTGGCTACCCGGACCTGAAGACAACCTCGGGCTTGCCAGTATGGAGCGTGTTGGTCTGGGGCTCTGGCTTAGATCCACAATGCCAGGTGCCTCCTCCTCATCCGAAAGTGGGGCAGTGGCTGCTGCCTCACCCGTTGAACTTGTGGCAGCAGAGTGCATTCCCTCAATGCTGCCTTCACTTGCTGGGAGACACCTCCCGTGGGTGCCGCAACGGCAGCAGGCATGGCCTCTGGCTGTGTTGAACTGGTGCCCCTGCTGCCTTTGTCCCTCTGGTCATGGTCACTCCTCCTGGTTCCCCTTGAGGATGTGGCGGTGTCCCCTGTGGCATCCCTCCTGGCTTTTTTGCTGGATGTGGGAGCAGGTGTCGCAGTGCGTGGCTCATCGGTTTGTGTGTGTGATCCTGTAGGGGTGAGAAATGGGGATATTCATCATTCATGGGTCGACCTGCCTTATGCTGAATGATTACGTCATGCCGTTCTATGCATTGGGGGCTCTTTAGTGTGGATGCAGGTAATGGGGATGTTGGGAGGGTCATGCATAAATGAATCTGGGTTGAATGGATATGTGGTGATGCATGCATGTCTGTTGGTGGCTGGATCCACGACATTCATATGGACACATGATTGGGGGGCCCATCACACTTCACTGTGCATTGTTGGATGCATACACTCAACTCCATCGGACGAATTGGGCACGCCATGCTCCATTTCTCCTACTCCCTCTATGCATTCCACTCCGATTGTGGATGCACAGGTCTCCTCCCACTCACGGAGCTTAATAGGCGATTCGCTGTCTCCTCCTGTGCCTGTAGCCAGGTTGCGGTTTACGGCCAGGATGTTCCTCACACGTAGCCGGAGGTCGTCCCACCTCTTGTGGCAGTCTTTAACTGTGCGGGTGGTGGTGCCTACCACGCTGACCTTGGTGGCAACCTCTGCCCAGATTGCCTTCTTCCTCAGGACGGCCTCCCGCCGCATGTCGTTGCAGAAGACCACCTGTGCATTTGCCGCCAGTGTCTCAGTCAGCATTACAAGCTCCTCCTTGCAGAATTTCTCCTTGCGTTGCCGCTCTGTAGATTTTTTCACGGCCTTGGGCATCTTTAGGCTGTCCTGGAAGGAGTTTTGTTCGGGTTTCCTGGTAAGGTGTCCTGGATAAGGAGGATGGCAATGGATTGTGTTTTTAAAGATGGCCGCCGTGCTCTTTCCCGTTCCAGTGCGATGACGCTATTTCCAGTTACGCAAAATAACGGTCACTGCTATTAGCGGTGACCGCTAATGGCGGTGACCGCTATTTGCATGTGGCGGCAGGTCAGAAGTGCTATCTGCGCTTTCGACGATGCCGTTAAGGGACTTTTTGGGGACTTTTGCGGCATGGCGGTAAGGTCATTACCGGCATGGCGCTATGCTCGTGTCCGCAAACTCATAATGAGACGCAATTGGCGGCCTCTTGCGAGGGCGGACACGCTAATTGCGCCATGCCGGTAATTGCCCATTTTTACCGCACAACGTGTAATGAGGCCCAATATCTTACATTTCCGGAACACCGAATCATGAGGCAACAATACTGGGAAGAGGCAGCTGTTAAATACGGACAGCAATAAGAAATTATGTAACTTAGCGCTGCTAAGAAAATATTTTTGAGGGGATATGAATTTGTGCTGCAATTCCAAAGTGTCAATATAATTCTTCAACCTCATTAGGTGAAAATTATTCAAATTCCAGTCCCATGGTGTTTCTTATTCCAAACACCAACTGTCATAGGTAAGTCTAAGTTCCTAGAAGGGGAAAAGCCAACCATATCAGACAGTCTGAGGCTCTGTGTATTTAAAGAGAAAAATCCATTCCCATTGAATACATTCACATCAATAACCTTCCCCATAAGTTTCAACATCGGGCATAAGGGCTCTTTAATGGCCATGATGTACAATGACCCCTTTTTCAGTAGCACCTGACCATTCAGAGAAGACCGCCCTTATTCCAGGCACAACATTTCAATGGGGACACACAATAGTAGAGCCAAAAATCTGTGCTACAATGTTCCTTCTAAGACGCTAAGCCACTTCCAACTGTTGATATTAATAGGTTCTAGGCCATAGACTATTGCCGACAATACCACTGCTTATGCAAACGGATTATACCATCGAGAGACTATCCAGCCAACTGCGTAGCAAATCAGTCAATCAAAGCAGTCAATGGGGCTGCCTTCCTTTGCATCTCTGCTATCAAAGATGGGTAGACGCTCCTGGTATCTATCATAACTCCCAGATAAGCATAACTATCCATATACTCTAGCTTATGACCCTTGAGACAAACGAGGGGTGGGCGATCTTCCCGCTAAAATGCATCACCTTTGTTTTGCTTGGGTAAATGCTTAGCTCGTTCTCAAAAGTGCACTTTGCTAGCATTTCCAAGGAGCGAGAAAGCCCCCCACATGCGTGGTCCAAAATCATGATGTCATCGACATAGGATAATGAAATAATATGAGTCTGGCCAACAAGGAGAGGGCAATTTGACAGTCCTCCACGCGTCCGCCAGATCCAAAAGGAATACATTGAAAAGCAGAGGGGCCAACACACACCCCTGTTTAACCCTATGCTGGGTAGCAATCAGGGCAGGGATGATCCCTCCACCATTCAACTTAAGTTGGAGACTAGTCTCCAAATGTAGCTCCCGGATCAAATCCTATAAACACTCTGGGCAGCCTAATCCCTCCTTATTTTTACCACAGCAGATTCCGATTAACGGTATCGAAGGCTGACCGGAAGTCGCCAAACACGGTATACAACCCAGGGTTCCCTCTCCTCCTGGCTCTTCCTGCTAGTCAACAGCCAGCAAATTATGAGCTGCACAGAACATCTTCTGAACCCCATCTGTGTGGCATCCAGAACCCCTTTAACCAACACCCACTCCTCAAGCTCCTTCAGCAAAATAGATACAAACAATTTACCTGTCACATATAGCATAGGCAGGAGTCTAAATCTAGAGGGACATAGGCAATCGCCTTTTTTAATATAGGTATCAATAAAGAGGTTTTCAATGAAGACAGGATAATTTTTTCTGCAAGTACTTCAATAAAAAGTCATTCAACTAAAGGGGCCAAGTTTTTTGCATCAGATTTTAGTATGATGTTCGCCAGGCCTTTGGGCCTTGGGGCTCTAGAAGACTTACGTTTATTTATAAGCAGGAGGATTGTCATATTGATTGTAATAGGAGCTGCCGAACACTTAAATCTACTGCATGCCTTACCCTTGTTCTCTTCGTGATCACCTCCAAATTGAACTGAAATAAATTCCATCCAGGCATTTTTCCCCTAGTATTTCTGAACATTCCTAACAATCTCCATATTGACCTATAGTCTCCCTTAGCCAGTGTGGAAAGCATATTCTGCCCGAGCATATTTTTCCAAGATGCTGTCCACTAACGTACCCAGTTGCAGTATCTGTTCTTAACCTGCCTTACTTTCAGGCTTTTGTTGCCTGCTTCAACATCAGTATGCATTATCTGTCTCACAACTCTGCACATTCTTTGCTTTTCATCTCTTATTTTACAGTCAAAGGTTTTACCAGCCCTTTCATCTTCAGAAATTACATATACTGCTCTCTGGGAATTGAAACTAAGTGTCAGCTGCTTTATACACTTCTCAATCTCATTACAGGTCAAACCATATAATGCATCAAACTTAAGCTTCCCCAATTGAGCAACATGCAGCCCAATCATGTCGAGATTTGTGCCCGTCCATGAGATTCTATTCCCCGGAGGGTTCACGGTCACTGCTCCAATACGGGGCAAACGTACAGGTGAACACACTCCAGAGACTGAAATATTCAACATAGCAAGATTACTAAATTGGTTGTGGTTGATCTTCATATGTTCCACCGTGGAAGACAACCCATAATCGCAGTGTGGTTGACTTCCGGTTCCACACCTCTGGGTATATTCACCCTGCACATCGCCTTTAGTTCTTCCGTTAAGGATTATTAATTCCCAGTCCCCCAGAAAATCAGAGCACCTACCACCCTGGGAATTAGTACTTTTGTGTCTCATTACGGATCTTACTTCTAGATTTTCCACACTGCATCTGAGAGGGTGGCCAGTAGTTCAAGCATTAAAGTATCCCATTACTAGCATCATTTCCTTTTCATCGACATACCAGTCAATCGACTCACAAATCTTATCCATGATTTCATTTGTAGAGAGTCCACCTGGGGGATGGTAGATATTAAACAACAAACAGCGCCTAAGTGTACCTCCACAATCAAAATGTTTGACATTCATCACCTCTATTGATTATGGACGAACGGATAAGATGTTTCACGCCAGTCAGCAAGCCCCCACTCGGTCTCCAAATTAAATCCTGCTTGGCAAATGTTTGATAGATTTTGTAACCATCTAAGTATAAACTAGTGGAAGCCGAAGTCTCTTGGAGGCATATTATGTCATTACTGCATAGAGGGTCGAGGAAGCCTTCAGGTGCCAGCCAGAGTGAACTGCCCCTTGATTTCCATGTTGCGATTGTATGGGTTCATGGTCTCATTGTTTTAGAAGGAAGAAGATTTGTGAGTCAACTCAAGACCTGCTCAACCATCTCTGGATGTGGATTTAGAGGATTGTCTTTTCCTGTAGATATATTTTTGGGAGGCAGAAGAGATGGTTTGAGGTTATACACTACCAATCCAGCGCAGTGGGAAAGAGATGGAGCAAGGTCGTAGCCCAGCTTAAAAACCTCTGCAGCTGAGCTCCAACTCTCCTTACATTATCCCTCCTATAATAATAAACATGCAAGATAATCTTGTTGTCGTAGTCCAGCGGATCAACGAAACTAAAGTGCCCAGAATTAAAGATTCTCAGAGGGGGAATTCATTGAAGAAGGTACAAAAAATAAGAATGATTAACTCGTTTATCCTTGTTTACTGGAAAAAGGGTCCTCATAGTAAAAGAGTTACAGTCAAGCGGCTCCAAGGAGTCCTTTTCATCAGGGCACGGGATAGCCTTCAAAGGCTCACATTTTCCAACCTCTGTAAGAGACAGTTTTGTTCTTGCTGATGGCTGAGCACAGACACCTGATAGAGCTGTTTGATCTTCAACTTCATCGTGTGTTGAATACATCAGTTCGGAAGATTCCGGCCTTTCTTGCTTGCCTTTGTTTATTTCACCTCACTTTCGTTTTACTCTTCTTAGTGGGCCTATGTACAACAATCGACACAGATAGATTGACAATGGGCCTCATTATGACTCTGGCGGTAGCCATGACGGTAAAACCGGCATGGCTGCCGCCAGAGTAATTTTTTTTTCCGGGGCCTGGGGAATGAGCAATTACCGTGGCATTACAGTCCTGGCGGACCGGGTAATTGCCCATTCCCATGCGCCGGAAAGTATTACTTCCCATTCCCATTTGAGTCCCATTGGTCTCAATGGGAATGGGGTGGTCGGATGCACCAGCCCCATTTGTGAATGGAGCCGGTGCATCCGACATGGTCTGCTTGCGGGTGCCGGTCCGCCCGCAAGGTCAGACCTAGCGGGCGAAAATGCACCTGCGAGAAGACCTCGTAGTTTGCTGGTCCGGTAACAATGGTACCGGCAAACATACCGGTACCGTCGTTACTAGACCGGCAAGCTTATAATGAGGCCCAATGTCAGCTTCAGTCACAACTGAGCAAGTTTTGTTGTCTTGATTTAAGGTTGCCAATCGTTTCCTTCTCCGCTGTTGCTTTCATGTGAGGTAGATTTCAGAAATGTCTAGGAGATCTGCAGTATTTAAGTCTTCATTTGGAGGGTCTTCGATGCAAAATCTCCACTGCCCCTATGGGGCCGCCCCTCAACCAGATTTTTTCCCAAAAGCTGTATACCAGTCACACCACGGTTAATGTTGCCAATTTACCAGCCAATTCAAGGTTTAGGTCTTCTGTCTTAAGCTCCAGTCTATAAAGTGCCTGACCCACCAACTTCAAATCCTCTTGTGTCCTACCACATAATTTAAGGAGTATTTTTATCGCAAACTGGAGAGTGGAAAGGGTAGACTGAATCTCCTCTGCACCTAAGTGTTCAGGGGAAGATCCGGAGTAGTGGATAGGCATGGTGAATGTGTCTGGCCTCGTTGTAGTTTATCTTCTGCCAAAGTACCCCCCACAATGCGGGGAGGAGGTACGGCCTCAGCCACTGCAGCAACTTTGATTTTTTAGGGAATAACACAATTCGTAAAGCGGGTTGTTATCAAAGTAGATACAATGTTCGCCCCCTCGTCATATAGTGAAGGTTAAGACAAAGTTATGCTTTCCAGTGTGGAAATATGTTATTTTCCCTTTTATTTTAAACCCAGTATTCCATGTAGGGGTTAAAGCAGGGTTACCGGCATCAATGTTTATTGTCGCAGACTCTGGCACATTGCTCTGCATCGTCACCTGCTCACCTCTGTTAACCCTTCCGGGTCTTACTTCCACAGGCCACACCTAGAATTGTGGACACTGGCCTGCATCGCATCTAGATGGGATTGATTGAAGGATGGCAAGCCCGCGCCTAGATGAAACTTGAATGTTGGCGTGTGCCACACTTGAATTGTGGACACCAGCCTGCGCGGCATCCGGATGGGGTTGCGAATGATAGCATGCCCACACCTGGATAGATCTCTGGACGCGAGCTTGCGTCGCATCTGGACCCGACTGTGAATGTTGGCTTGCCCACACCCAGATAGAATTCTGGACATTGGCCCGCGCCGCATCCAGATAGAGTTGTGGGGGTCAACTGGTGCCACACTGGGACAGAACTGCAAAGGCTAGCATGCCAAAGGTCAAGTAACCCACTAACCAATATAAACTCAAACTCTGCATACTTATCTCACACAACCATCTCTCGCACAACAAGCCGCACGCACTTCACAACACTGCAACAACACATAAGCTGGACCAACAGCACACGTGGCCTATCACAGACCCGATACCCGCACCAAAGCTGAGCATCTGGTGTATACCGAGTTGAAGCTGCCAACAGAACACCACTCCTCTCACTATCCTACTCCCTCTTCACCTTACTAACCCACCCCACCCCACCTTATCATTTACAGATCCGCCAGAGCGCCTGGGGACCAATTCCGTTCGTGACGGTGCGCAGTACAAATACCTTTAACATTTAACTTCCTCATTTCTCAGGTTTTACAGTTGGAATTCCTGTTTTAGCTTTAATTGCCGTTGACAGCTTCTTGCACAGAGTGTTTCAGGCGCACAGATCACAGCAGCGCGTTATATCTGCTTGATCAGGGTAGGCAGTTTGAAGAACGCAGTTCCAGGTTTGCGCTATCAACAGAGCTCGCTGTGATTAATTTCCAGCGGCTGTGTTTAAAACCTATACTACGTTTCCTGCTCTTACTCAGTAGATGTTTATTGCCGACAGCTGTTCACTCTGCCCAGGCAAGAATGCAACTGAAAAAAAGGAAAATAAAAAAAAGATGCCTTGGCAGCAGGGCTTACACCAGGAATAAAATACTTCAGCCATGCAAGCTGGCAGAAAACCTGGTTTCAGCCAACCGTACTATGGATTTCACTAATGGAGTCCCAGAGACGCTCAGTACACAGTGCTCTCTTATTCTCAAGGTCAAACAAACAAACAGTCTCGTTAAACTTTCAGTGTTATTACTCAAAGGGATTGGTTACTTTATCAAAGAAGCTACCATCATTCGGGATCACTCACAGCCATGTCAAGCCCTCTCAGACCACAAGCAGGGCTAAAGTTGAGGGTGCACGCGCTTGGACGGAGTCCACCTACTTTTTTCAGAGGGTGGACTGACAAAAACCTTGCTTTAATGGTGGTGTCTCATGTCAAACAGGTGCTACGAAGACACCCTCTAGGGGTAGTGGCACCTTAGTACTTGTGTCTCCTTCAGGGGTGGAGCATCTGTTAATCTGCAGTAATGTTCGTCTGCCATGACGCTTAGGGATGCTCCAGTATCAACCAACGCAGGGATCTGGTATTTGCAGACGTGGACTATACATTTTGGTTGACGTCATTTTGAGGCCTTCAACTCAGACATGCTGGAGATGAAAAACACATCATCTTCGTCGGTCTCCTCGTCTACAAACTGTACTTCATCCAGAGGTGGCTGTTCAATTGATCCAACTTTCCGTGTTTGTCTCTAATACGACTGTCTTGAGCCAGGCTTATCCTTGCAAGTGTGTCGATGGTGCAGGCACATGGCATACTCAGGCAAAGTGGTTTGCTATCCTGCATCTCCCGCAGATGTGACCTTTTTCTGGGCATTCATTGGAGGCAGGCCATAGCCACAATTCGGACACAGGGTTATCTCATTTCCTCGCCCTTCTCTCTTGTTCACTGGGAGACGTTTGTCTGATCTGTGGGACTGCTGTCGACCTATGGCACAGGCTTCTTCCAGCTTGATCGATTTCATGGTGGCACACATCTTACCCAGACATCTGCCAACTCATGGAAGCGTCCAAGTTCTAGAATGCGGGCTAGGGTAATATCTGGTTCACGTAGTATTCATTGTCTTAACTTGACAGGTAAGCTCATGTTCTTCATCTGGCCATGCACATGTAGTAGCCAATCTCCGCAGTGATAAGCGTCAAGGGATTCTACTTCTTTCTGCATAGCATTCCTCATAAGGGATCTTTCATAGCCAAGATTAGCGATGGATGCAAAGTACTCTTGGAGTGCCGCCTTGGCTGCATTGAACGTCCTGTCTGCAGACTAGTCTCGAAAATGTTGCAAACAGCAGGACCAGCCGGGCAGAGCATGACCGACTTTTTTGCTTCATCGTTATCTTCCCCTGTCGCTGTGAGGAACGTCTCTTGGCGTTTCACCCAGGCGGACTATCTGGGGCCCAGGGCCGATGCAGCTCCAGATAAATCGACCTCTTGTAAGGGTGCAGGGTTCATGGATGGGTGTTGCACCCTGGTACCCGCAGGGGGTAACTCCAGCATCATCTGCCATTTGAATGGCCAATCGGGGGTCAATTTTGAATAGAAAACCCAGTGGCTAACTTGGACGTGGCTCCTGTTAGATTTTGGCTGGTTACTGGAGCCAGTCACTTCACACACAGACACGGGCCTCGGGAACAGGGTGGACAAGCACACCAATCAGGAGCTGCAACCAATGTATGGAGACCGTGTTGTGAGGTATCCCCGCTCAGTGGTATTGCCTGGACTCTCGTGTAGAGCTGATCATGTCCGTACTTGAAGGCAGGGCGCACAAGCACTGCATGGCAGAGCTGCAACCCTATCTTATCCAGGCAACTGTGCTCCCCAACATCCTCGAATCTATCTTTTCTATTTTTTTTTCTTCTCCCAAACACACCGAGACTTGTGACTGTGTAGGAGAACAGGATGTTTGTACACTAGGTGTCACAGAACTGGCGCCCGAGGCAGTGGGGGTTCAGGAGCCTGACAGGGCTAGGCCTGAATGTGCTGTTGCTGCGCAGCCAAGACTGAGCTCTGATGGAGGAGCTCCAACGGTGTATGTCGCGCACGTACCACGTGAAAGGAAAACTACACAAACTCTGGTGGAGCAACAGCAGGTTCATGCATGTGGTGGATATACCTGGCGCGGCAACTGCCCCGTCGCCAGGTGCAAAGAACGACACAGAGATAGTATTGCTCGTCACAGGTCCCCGTGCTCACGTAACACAGGCAGCCTCCCTTTATTTCCTTTGCCTCGTGACTTAACACGTCACGAGGCACTTAAAGTGAGTTCAGGCAAGTCCCCAGGCCGACACCCGGTACGATGGGTGTCAGCTCACTGACACACTGGAGCACAACACTGCACCCTGCAGAGATCTTAAATTCTTAATCCGGCAGACCAAGGGATCCGTGGTCCATCTGTGGTAAAGCTAACGGCTCCCCGCTCTTGGTGCTCAGAGACCTCACCACTCCACTCCTCAGTAAGGATAGAGAAAGAACCACACAGTGTCACAGCTGCACCTCCGTAACAGAAACAGCAAAAGCAAGATGCCGCTTCCGACACTCCGACTGGGATTTAATTGTGGAATTAGCTATCCCAGCAGACTTTTGTCCAAAGCACACATCCTGCAGGCAGAGACGGGAGCCCACAACATCCCGTGCACAGGTTCCAATTCCATCCACAGAATGCACAGAAGTAGGGGAGATATTTCTTTTGCGCCTAATAGGGGGAACCAAGTTTCAGATAGAAGCCAGGTGCTGGTGGGGGTCTGGGGGTGTAGGGGTCTCCTCTGTCTGCTATTTCATGTGGAATTTAGTCTGCTACCTTTAAGTGTTTCACACTGCGAGTCCCATTTGATTAACTCACTAACAGCAGCATCTGCCCCTTTCACACTCTCCCATATCCTCCCCTACCCTACATGTAACTTGGTAAGTTGGGGCCTGGGGAAAAGAGGCCCAGCATTGGCCTTCGGGAGTCGTGAGGATAGCTCAGGGGCAACACACTTGTTTGGAAGGAAGGCAATGCAGAGCAGCACAGGTTTGATACTGACCCCACGCTTAGAGACTGAACTCCGGCATGAAGCGGAAAATAAAAAAACAACTTTATTTTATTTTTACGCCACTGGGTGGGATTGACAGGCTGCCACTACTGGCCAATTTCTCGAACTCAGACCAAACGAGCTCTCATTTAATATGCACACCCTTCAATATACATGCATATAAAGGTTACCTCCTGCTCTCTCCCTCCAGCACCACAGAGAAGAACCTCAGCAAGGTCGTTCTTGAGATTAGCAAACAGTCTTGGTCTGTTGGCAGGAATCTTTTTTGGAATCTAAAAGCAAAAAGAGACAGGAACTACAGCATTAAATCACTATGCAATTAAGTTATCAATAAAGCCTTTACCCATCTAAATAATAGTTTTGAGCTATTGAGAAGGGGGTTGAGAAAAATGGATGAAACTCAAAGATTAGCAAGGGAGAGCTTAATAAAAGGTTACAAATATCAAGAACAAGCAAGCTTAACTGTGGTGGTATTTGAGGTTCTACGCACTGGCATAACGGGGGCCCCTGCACCCCCGCCACCACATGTCCTGGAAGGAGGCCTAAATGAGGACTAAAGAAATATATATTTTTTTGTATTCACTCTGAATGAAGGCAGAGTGACTACAAAAATAAACCATTTCTTTTTGAAGTCTGAGGGCTCATCCTACCCCATGACATGGAAGTCTCTAGGCTGGAGGCCTCCATGCCTTGGGGCGAGGGAGCGCTATGACTTCAAAAAGAAATAGTTTCTTTTTGACGTCACTCTGCCTTCATAAAGAAATGATTTCCATTATGGTTCAGTTCTTAACAGAAATACTTTCTTATAAAGTCGGAGTGACTTCAAAAAGAAACCATTTCTTTTTGAATAGGGCTCCCCTCAAACCCATGACACATGCGTGTGTGAGGAAGTGGTGAAAGGGTGCACAATTAAAAGTATGGGTGGCTCGGTGTGCTTGTCGAGTATATGGTGAAAGGGTGCACACATAAATGTATGCGTGGCTGAAAGATGTACCTGAATGATGAAAGGGTACACACTTAAATGTATAGGTGGCTGCCTGTGTGAGTGTGTGGTGAAAGGGTGCACACTTAAATGTATGGGTGGCTGCCTGGATGTACCTGAATGATGAAAGGGTACACACTTAAATGTATAGGTGGCTGCCTGGATGTACCTGAATGATGAAAGGGTGCACACTTAAATGTATGGGTGGCTGCCTGTGTATGGTGAAAGGGTGCACACTTAAATGTATCGGTGGCTGCCTGTGTGAGTGTGTGGTGAAAGGGTGCACACATAAATGTATGCGTGGCTGAAAGATGTACCTGAATGATGAAAGGGTACACACTTAAATGTATAGGTGGCTGCCTGTGTGAGTGTATGGTGAAAGGGTGCACACTTATATGTATGGGTGGCTGCCTGTGTGAGTGTATGGTGAAAGGGTGCACACTTAAATGTATAGGTGGCTGCCTGTGTGAGTGTATGGTGAAAGGGTGCACACTTAAATGTATGGGTGGCTGCCTGGATGTACCTGAATGATGAAAGGGTACACACTTAAATGTATAGGTGGCTGCCTGTGTATGGTGAAAGGGTGCACACTTAAATGTATGGGGGGGGGGGGGAGAGAGAGAGAGAGAGAGAGAGAGAGAGAGAGAGAGAGAGAGAGAGAGAGAGAGAGAGAGAGAGAGAGAGAGAGAGAGAGAGAGAGTGAGTGTGTGTGTGTATGGTGAATGGTGTGTGTGCACTTGTTTTCAGGGGTGCAACGAAACCTCCATTTCGGAGGGGAGGGGTGTGCTAATTCTTCAAATGTTGGGAGAGGTGCTAACTTCACAGGGGGTGGGGGAGGGGCAAACGTATCTGTGTGGGGGCATCTAACTTCTTTATGCATTATAATTAGACTGTTCTAGTACAGCTTTAATGTTACAAGCAGTTAACTCTCCCCTTTAAGTCTGAAAGCACCCACTTATGGATTGCTGTCAAAATAGGCTGTCTCATGTCCCCACTCTACCCTTCCAATTACTTTTCTAGCATCTAAGTACCAAACCCACATTAAGATTTCAATTGCCTTAAGAATTATGCATTTGAATGCAAGTACTAACAGTGAAATGCTTTACATTAGTAAATGCTGGGCCTTGGTTAACAGCGAAACCCAGGCACCATTCTACATCTGCGTCCTGATCTGTCTGGCAACGGCTCTGTAGGTCAGCCAGGTCAAGTCGACACAGCCCAAAATTTCAAGTGGTGGGAGACTGGGGGAGGGTTGAAGCCCAGTCAGCTCAATGGTGTTGAATCACTACTTGTGTTTAATCCCTTGGTTACTTATTGGTAATCTTCATTACTCATATCCGTATTCTTCCTCGTTCCAGTACTTGTGCATGAGGCACAAGTACTGGAATAAGGTAGAAGGACATGGAGGTAATGCCTGGCTTAGTAACCTGTAATCTTCATTACTCCTAGTCCTGCTCTTCCTCACCCCAGAATTTACCTATGAGGCAGGGAGCCTCATACGTAAGCACTGGGACAAGGAAAAGGGATGTGGAGGTAATTCTGGGCTGAGACGCTGATTTTGGGGGTTGGGGCAGAGGATTGGAGGGGGATTGTGCAATAAATCATAATGGTCATCCATGTCCAGGCTAAGCAGGCATGTTATGTGGTATTAGTGGCTAGAGAGGCATTTTGGTGCAGCCAGTCTAGTCATTTCTTCGTTTGGCTTGACTTGACTTTTTTTTTAACTGGGCATCACTGATAAAGCAGTCCTGCTAAGTGTAATTACCTAGCTAGACTGTCATTTGGGTGCTGCCAGTCTAGCCATTTCTTACTGCAGCATTGTAAATTTTTCTAGGAATCTGTGATAAAATTACCATGATAAGTGTTATTGCTTCAACTGGCATTTTGGTGCAACCAGTCTAGGTATGTCTAATTATGGCTGGGCATGCTTTACTGTAATATGTTATTATGTGTCTAGACTGTTACACATTGTGCAGCCAGTTGGGCATGTTTTCATGGTGGCATAGCATTGTTAATAGCAAAGCATTACATTAATTAGAGCATTAATGTTCCTGTGCACTGGTGGTGACTTGAACGTATTGGATTTTTGGACAAAACAATTGCAAACTCTCTGGCCTTTTAGCCAGTTTTTCTCAGAAAGTGTGCTGTATAATGCATTAAAACACATATTTATATCTTTCTCCTAGTGCAGTGTCTGCATACCCCTCCAGCAGCACGATCGAGCGTATTGTGAAGGTGTGGTAGTCCAGGCAGGCCCAGAGTGTGGCGCGACCTGTGATTTGTTGCCCAGTTGGGGGCAGGGGGGCCTCAGCATGGCTCACAGGGGCCACCCCCAAGTTTTATGTTATGCCACTGATTCTATGTGCTTTATTTGAATTTTTTTAATTGAAGTCGAATTCATCTATTTTTTTTTACTGGAAGATTTTTACACAAATATATGTGGGGGAGACCCCCCACAGCACCCCCTTTCACCTCCTTACATTATGCACCTAAACCCGCTCCCAACATATATTTGCAGCAAAATCTGTTGATTTCTACCTCGAAGAAATCTATTGCTGCAAAAACTCCCTAATCCGTATTTGAGAAGCATTGTTAAAAGCCTGGCTGTTTCAATGTAAATGGCACCTTTTTCTTCTTTGACCTACGGCAGTCTCGGGGGGATAGCTCAGGGTGAACGTGAGGTTCGATCCCCGGTCGCGCTTAGAAACCTCTGGGTATTAAGTGCGTTATAAATAACCAATCATATCATTCCAATACGTGATGCCCCTTGAATAGAAATCGGTGAAATTCTGCATAATGGACAACATACCCCCATTCATCAGTGTACCCCTCGCCTCAAATAAATTGATGGCATTGTAAGAAAATCATGAGTTTTAGTAAATAAAACACAGCAGAGTAGAGCACATCCCAACGAAATGTAGTTGGCAGAAGGTACAGCCAAAGTTAATGGTGTGACACGTCACAGCCACATTCCTGGAGGAAGCCCAAGCTACAGTTGGAGAAGCTCCAGATATCTACAATAAGCGACATTGACAAGAATCTAGAAATGGATGGCAAGAACATAGAAAGGGGACGGCCAGGATGGAGCAGTGGTCGCCTAGATGCAGGGACAGAACACCAACCCTAAGCAAATTACGCAGGCGGCGGCTGCAAAGAGAAGTTAGTTACAAGTGCTTACAGTGATCGCTTGGAAGCACTTATTGATACTAGAGTAGAGACTTGAAGAGGATTAACTAGCATGTAAAACACACGCAAGAGGATATCAACACACTATTCAGAGGTGTAAATGCAAAACAATTTCTGGGGCCTCCAACAATACTTCTTAAGTGTTTAAACCCATCAGAAGCTGACCGCCCAGAACAGAAACCACTCAACATAATTTCAGAAAATGATTCTAGACACTAGATGCAACAAGTGTCAACATGTTTTTCTACAGATCTCGCATCAAATTCTGAATATCCAAATCATCCTTGATGCCCGGAAATCTAAACGGGGATTAATCAAAGTAGTGAAGTGTACAAAAAGAGTCAGAGCCACTGCGGAGCATGGCCCTTCCTGATAGGTTGCACCCCCTCCTTGCCATTAGGCCTGACGGGTGCTGGCAGTGCCTCTTTGAAAGGTGCATCAGTAGCTACTCTCTTAAGGGAGCCGCTATCAAACTACTGGTGAACAGAGCTAATGCTGGTCCATCGGATCTATTCAACTATCACCCTGTTGCAAAATCTCACATTCAAAGTGATAAAAAAACCTAGACAGGATAGTAACTTTACAACCCCAAAAATTCAGTGGGGAAAAAACACCCTAGTGCATGAACACCCATCCGGATTTAGAGCAACTAGGGACACTAAATCTATACTGCTAGATACGAGATGACAGACCTGAAAGAGGGGCTAGGAGCCATTCAGCAGCTCTAACACTCTACCCCAAATCACCCCATGGAAGCTGGAAAAATGTTGATTTGTTTTATTGCATTGTTTATTTATAGAGCGCACCGGGCCCTCAGGCATCTGGGCGCTTTACAGGTTTCAAAGGTTACAGGTGATGAGTATATCAAAATAAAGGTATATTCAGAGAGGAGCATTTACAAACTTGTACAAAAATGTTCAGAATATATACAGTAATATGATTAGCGGTATATTATACAGTGTTGTATGGTATGGAAGGATATTTTGATCCAAGCACAAATTCAAAGGATCTGATTAACAATATTAACACTTTCCAGCTGGTTTGCATGAGTGGGTGCAGGAACCAGGAATGTAGGTGGGGCGGAGGGCTGCAAATAGAGTGTCAGGTAACTAAGAGTCGAGAGATTATTCTGAAAAACCTCTATGTACTCTGTGCATCAAGCATGTCCCCGGATTCGCATTCTCTTGGATTAGCAACACACCAGAATATCTGTGTACGAAGGTTACACGAGTGCTAATGAGAAAGGGATGATTGGCTTAGAAAAATGGTATCACTGCTAACTACTGTGGGACTCAGAAGAGTCGTCCAGGCTGGAGGTGTGCAGTTGAAAAAAAGTGCCTAACATCACTTAGAAGCAGTAATTAAGCTATTTTCAGTAATGCCTGCACGTCAAGTGCATTGATAACCTAGGGTTTCAGCAGTGTATTAATACTGAAAACATACATACATGCCCAGCAATCCAATCCTCCGACACAGTGGACTTCACTTGGTCATTACGCCTCCAGAACACCTTCAGTGTGGTCGCAACTCTCCCTTCTCGCATTTGCAAAATTGTGTGTTTTCCCCCTTTTTTTATATCCCTCACATTAAATGGCTGAAACTTTTTATTCTGTCCCCGTTGACGGCTAGATGCAATTAAAATCCACTACTGTTCAATTCACAGAGGGACCAATAAACTCTGGCCCCAGCTGCAGAGACTTTTCGAAAAGTTTTGAAATAATAGAACCCAGTTGCAGTAATGACACAACATTTGTAATTAAGGAAGAAACTTTTTTAATGTACACGACTGTAATTTGCAGAAGAAGAAAGGACGAAAAGGGCCAATCCCAAAAGAATATCCTATTCCTTTCCCTATTCCCATCAAAAGAGTAACCAAATCGAGCCCGTGGTCGGCGCTCGGGTGCCGGGTGACGGTAAAGGATTCCTGGGTGATCTCTCCAAAATCCCAAACCCTGAGCAAACTGAAGGTGTTTTTGATGGGATGGTGGAATCCGATAGAGGAGACCTTGAAAACGTTCATTTCCAAAACAGACAAAACATCATGAAGGACGTGTCTAAATGAATGTTTGCAAGGACATTCTGCGAGCACTCTGGCTTGCCTTAGCAGATGGCACACTTTTCCCTTTTTTTCAGACTCTTCCCCCATTTTGTTTCTCTGGATATTGGATGGTGGCCTGTACTATTTAAGCATGAAGTCTGAATTGACACAGAAGAGTAATTAGATGAAGTTATGCCGGAATTATGGATATTGTTATTTTTATTAGTAAAATCCCGATTGTTGACCCCTATAGAACCTTTATCGCCATGGGCCAGATTCTGAAGCAATCGTGCCAGTAAAAACAGAGCACAGGATGTGCTGATTTTACTTGCAGGATTCGAAGGAATGTGCAGGTGACCTTCTTGACATTGGTGACTTGTGCATTTCGGAGGGGCTGTGTAGCAGTCCAGTTGATGCACTGGCCAGCCCCACTTGCACACATTAATTTCAGGAGCATGCATCTCTCTCTTCCTCCCTGAATGGGCTGACCTCATCTCTTCTCTCTTGTCCTCTACTTCTACTCCTCAGAGATTTCAATATCCACCTTGACTCTCCGGAATCAGCCACCTCACTGTTTCGAGACCTTTGTGACTCCCTCTCCCTTACCATTCTTCCTTCTGGTCCAGCCCACTTTGCCAGATACACTCTGGATGTCTTCATCTCTGCAGACATACCTATCTCTAACCCGCTCACTACCCCCTCCCCCTTCTCCTGGTCTGACCATTGTCTCCTCTCCTCCTGCTTAGCAGAGCCGCCTCCCGCACTGCCAGCCTCCTTCGCAGTCATTCGACCGATGAAGCGAGTGTCAGTCGCTGCTTTTGCTTCCATTTTCATTCCCCCTCTGACCCCTGCTATTGATTCTCCCACTGACTCAGTCCTTGCTAACCTTCACCTTTCCATCTCTAATACTCTTGACATCCTTGCCGCTGTCATGAGGATCTGCCTGAAGCCTGTCTCCAAGCGTAATGGCTGGTATTACTCCGATCTAGCCTCTCTGAAACTTAAGTTCAGAATTGCTGAATGGAAGTGGCAGACCTCGGGTACATACGCTGACAAACTGGCCTGTTACCTACTCCAAAGGCAATAACGTTTCTCCATCCGCTCCAAGAAGAGGGCCCACATTCAAGCACGCATCTCTGGAACCACAAACAACACGGCGGAACTTTTCAAACTCTGCAAGGACCTGACAATCCAACTGCAGTCTCTACCTTTCCTCTTTCTTCCCAGGCTCTTTGCACCGCACTGTCCTCCCATTTCACATCTAAAATACATGACATCCTGTCCTCGCTCTCCTCCAACCCCATCTCTACCCCCCTTCTCCTGCATCCTTTGGCCCCACTCCTCCGCACTCTCTCCTCCTTGTCACACATAGCACCTGATGAGGTCTCTAAAGTTGTCCGCTCTATGAAAATCTCATCCCAACAGGTGCACCCCTGCTCTTCCAGAACTATTAAGGACAAGATTTCTTCTCTCACCTCTGCTCTAGCTGATTTCTATAACCACTCCTTTGCAACCGACTCGTTCCCTCTATCCCTCAAGCACTACTTTGTGCACCCTCTCCTAAAAAGGCCGTTTGCAGACCCTTCCTGTCTGGCTAACTATCACCCTATCTACTACCCCCTTCCTGGCCAAACTCTTGGAGAAGTTGGTCTCCCCCCGACCCCCAACTGATCCCTCATACTGAACTTGCTGGTTGTCTCCACGATCATCAATCTGAATTCCGGGCATCCAGAGGCACAGAAACTGCTCTCCTGAACACATGTGAAGACCTGCTTGCTAATCTCGACTCCAACTCTTCTGCCATTCTCATTCTCCTTGATCTCTCCTCTGTCTTTGACATGATCAACCACTCTATCCTCATGAAACAGCTCCACAATACCCTCGGCATCATGGACCGAGTACTGAACTGGTTGACCTTCCTAACTAACTTCCCTTCCCCAGTGTTCGAAGTGCATGAAAAGAAGTAGTGGAACTATGTTCCCTGCTGGCCTGCACCCACTCCCCACAAACCCCACCACCACACACCCTCCCACAGACAATACACACACCCAGACACTTGCACCTGCTGTTTAAGGGAACCTTCAGTGCAGTGAACTGAAAGTGCAAGTTTCAACTTCTTCCTACACTTTTATTTTAAAACAAAACCATTCCGGAATGGTTTCTTTTTAAAAGAAAAGTACAGGAGCTGTAAATGGTAATTTAGGAAAGTAGAGGAGCACCGCTGTTGACCGCTCCCGCTCACTTCGACCACTGCTCTTCCCAGGTGCAACTTGACACTTTCTCCTCCACCACCTCACTCTCCATCTGCAGCGTTCCCCAGGGCATTAGCCTTTCACCGTGGCTTTGCAACATCTACCTTGCCCCCCTTGTCCATCTGATGTCCTTTTCTCTTCACTTTCAGCATTCTGCTGATGACAAACAGCTCTCCTTCAAGCTTCCCTCCACTACGTCCTCTCCCTTCTCTCTCATTCCCGATTGTCTGACCACTATTCAGGCATGGTGTGCTTTTAATGATCTATGTCTTAATGCCAGTAAGATTCGGCTCCTTCTTACTGGGACACCTGTGCCCTGTTTTCCTCCAGCCCTCTGGATGCCCTCCTTGAGCCCTCTACCTTCACCTTCTACGGAGGCCAAAAACATTGGGGGTCATCTTCGACTCCTCTCTCTCCTTCACCCCTCACATCTTCGACCTTGCCAAGAAGGCCCATTTTCAGCTTCACCTCCTTAGAGGCATTCTCCCTTTCCTCACCTTCCCCCAGAAGATCAATGTCTCCAGAGCTCAGGTCCTCTCCAGGCTGGACTACTGCAAGAGCCTCTTCCTAAATTTGCCTCTTTACTCTCTTCACCCACTTCAACTGATCTAGAGTAGGGCTGCAAGACTTATCCTTGCCCTCAAGCCCAAGGACCATATCTCCCCAGCTCTAAAACCTCTCCACTGGCACCCGTTGGCCATGGAGATCACATTCAAGACCCTCTGCATCATCCACAAGGCTTTCTGGGTCCTGGGACCCCTCTATCTCCAACTTTCCCAAAATAACTCCCTGCTAGATCCCTCCATTCTTCTAGCTCCAACTCTCTGCTGATCAAATGCTTCTCCAAACAGAGAGCGGGGGGTAGATCTCTCTTTTCGGCTGGTACCTTCTTTTGCGACAGCCTCCATACCCTCATTTTGAGCAGGATCTCTTTAAGTTCCAGAAACTCCTCAAAACTCTTCTTTTCTGTGCCTTCTTCCCTCTCTCCCTCCCCTGCTAATCCCCCACTGCCACTCAGACTGACTGCCTGGTCCTTCATGTGAGAAACCTGAAAGGTGTCCCCCTAGCTAGTCCCTGAGGATCTGTCTTCCAGGTGGCCAGGACACAGCCATCGCTATTGGATCCAGTTCCTGGTGGTGGACCAGTGAGGGAGGATCACCTGGATGGGGGGGTCCTCGGGGAGTGGGACACTGACGGGTGAGACGTGGTATCCCCCTTCCTTTAAAACCTTTTCCCCATACTCCCACGCACGAAGGACATTCCAAACTACTGCCCCCCTTTTCTAACATTAACACTTTCGCACAACACAAATGAAAACGGACTAACACTAGAGCTGTTTACCTGACATGTCCCAATACAAGGGTCAGGCAAATTCAGGCAATTGATCAGAAGCACACACACCTGACGGCCCTTTCCCTTCCCCCACAGGGATAAAAGGTGGAGCCAGAGAGCACAGTACGAGTAAGATGAGCACGGCAGACAGCACGACAAGACGGCTAAGCAGGCAAGGCAGTTCAAGCAAGGAGAAAGGCGTCAGGAATCGAGAGGGTGGCGAGGAGAGAAGAGCTTGCCCTTTTCGTCCTAGACCCACAGAACCTTTGTGGAAGAGAGACTAAGACCACGAACAATAGCACCAGTGTCTTGTAGCAGATGTCAACGGTACACTGGGCAAGCCTACGCTGATAATCAGGAGCGAGGGAAGATCCCATGACCGTGGCACTGGCCTGGACTCCAATGAAGAAGAAAAGCCAAGCCAAGCAGTTCATCACAGCCGGTGAGTCGACGGGGAACCGATAAGAACCAGGCTTTGTTGAGGGAGAATCGCAAAGTGGCAAGTGTTGAACCAAGTTCGATGATCTATGAAAGAACTGTAAAGAGAGTTAAGGGGAGACCAGCTGCAGTGGGAAATCGGCACCACGTGGGTGCTAACTCAAGAGACTCTGGTCGATCCCCATCTGAGCAAAACTACATATACCAGAGGGCCAGCAAAATAGGTCAAAGGTGTCATACAGAGGGTCAAGCAAAAACCCTGTACAATCAAAACACTTTGATCTACAAACTAAGTGAAAGAAAGGGAAGTGAATCCCACAGCGAGAAGAAACAAGGGAAGCAAATCCCAAGAGGGGCAAAGTCTAAAGTCCCAAGAAACAGTGTGTTTGGAACTGTTTAAAAATACATTCAAATGTGTGGAATACGATACTAGAAGGGTCAGCGCACAGAAAAGGGGGAACCAGGGGTGAATCCATCACCCTACGTGAAACTATGCCAAACAATTGAGACGGGTCAGCGCCCAGATAAGGGGCAACCAGGGGTGAACTCATCACCCAGCGAACATTGGAAACAAACTTTTCATTTGTTAAAGGAACTTTTGTTTTGTTATTTGAACACGTCAGGTCTTTGAAGGCAAGAGACTTTCAAGTGAAACAAGACTTGGCCATCGACGGCGCTGACAGCTGAAAGTTCGAGAGTGTGTCCTGAGAGCTGCCATTAGAACTGTTGTCTCCTGCTGGATAAGCCTGAGACTGTACTGTGCTCCAAGCTCCCATTTTACCCCATGTCCAGAATGTGGGGAAGGGATGCCCAGGCTACCGCATCCTGACATATTATTTGAGAACACATCTTTCTTTTCTTGAGAACCATCCCACACTCCTTTTTGTATTAGTTGTGAGGTTTTCTAATAGGTTTCTTAGTACAGGCCCTTTTCATTTTGAAACAATGCCACTAGGACTGCCTTAGTTTTCATTTGACGGTCGATGCTTGCTCCCATTTTAGATATAGGATTAGATTAGGCGTTTTTCCAACCTGCATACAGCATTCATTTTTCAATAAACACCCTTGAACTGTGATTACTTGTGTCTGTTTTACTTGTTGCCGCCATGAGTTCCTCGCATTCATGAGTCTTATAGGCTATCAGGCCCTCTGCCAAGTCGACACCAGCACTCGCCCCCCTCAGTACTGCCATATAGGCCCCCTTGCATGACTTTGTGGGCGGCTGGGCATCACCCCCTTGGGACACCTACGCCCTAGCACTTAGCCACTGGCCTCCTCCGCCTGCACTCTATGGCACTTCCTCTCCGGTGCTCCCAATAGCACTTGCCCATACCCTGGTCCCCTCCTCTACTCTTCTTCCTCCTCCCCTATCTCCTGTACCTCTCGTCACTGCACTTGCGAGTTCTGAATGTCACAAGGCCTAGTAGGACCACTTTTTGTTTTATTTATCGATATTGTTACTGCCTATTTTACACCCCTGCTCCCTTCCCACCTTTGTGTTGTGGTGTCTGGAAACACTATTTGTTGGATAGGCACCGTATAAATACTTGATAAAATAAATAAAATGCATCTTCCAAAGACCGTGCAAAGATATGTGTCCACATGAAAATGTCCAGAGGGAGAAGCACATATTGGAGAATTGCTGTTGAAGGTTAGTGACTGATCCAAAAGGAGAGAGATAAGCAGAATAGTTGTGGGAGTGTAGACCAAGAGTAAAGGACAGTGCAGCAAAGAGCACACACTCCAGACCAGACAACAGGGAAATGGAGAAGCTAAGCAGGCAATGAGGAGCAAATTCCCAGATTCCTCTGATACAAACTTCATAGAGACCAATTGAACACTGGGACTTGACATCCATGTTTCCAGTCTCAGATTTCCCACTTGGGTACCGGCTGGAGTTCTCACAAAACATTGGATTCCTTCCTTCCTCCAACTCACTCGTCTACCTCACTGTCTAAGGTGTACCCTAAAGGAAACTATTTTTCTTCATGGATCCTTTTATGGGTCGGCATATCAGTTCCTCGATGTTGTAATATGGCTTGAGGTTGGTGGCTTGGATTTTGTGTCCTTGTGGTGATTGCTACAAATTACATTAAATCAGACATTAGATCAGATTAATTTTAAAGGTTTCATTAGAGCAAAGGGTCCCAAGTTTGGACCGTAGCTTAACAGTTATTTCGAACTCAGTGATATGTATGGCTGGAACATGGACTTCAATTTCCAGCAAGAAGGTTTCTTTTAGCCTCTTTATCAAAGGAAGCTGTGAACTGTGACAATGTCAGAGGCTGGTTACAATGACTAGGGTGACTTTAGGGCGTTGGTCGCCACCATCCCTAATTGATGCAGCCCACAGAGGAGGTATACAGGCCAGGGGTGTTGCTAGGTCTGGAAAAGATCTGGGGCTATGCTAATGTCAGGACTGTTGGGACTCGGTGGTAGCTAGCCTTTTGGTTGTAGCCCCTGAGCTTCTATCCAGGGCTACAACCAAAAGATCTGGAGCTATAGCCTCCTTAGCCCCCCCCCCTCCTAGCAACGCCTCTGATACAGGCTATCCTCCCAAGCTCCCGAATCCATCACCAGCTTCAAGTACAGAGGCACCTTCCAGAAACCTGATAACGCTGGTTTGGCCAAGACTGGCAGGTCTGAGAAGATAGAGAGTGATTCCCCAAAAAGGGACTGTCCCCTAAGTCATGAGTCTGGACCTGAAGGGGTTAAATCACAAAGAAGTGAAAATGTACTGAACCCTATCTTTTTAAAGGGGCATCACAATTCAGCAGAACCCTCAGTAGCCCAGAAGAACCCTCTGTTTAGTCAAAGAGGAAGGCCCTCTTGAAGGTTATAGTGAGAGTTCAGTATTCCCTTGGACACAGGGGCTCCTTGAAAACTGATGAAAGGAAATGCTATGGACTTCAGAGAAAAAGAAGATATCATTCAGTGTGTGTAATACAGCCCGTGTAACTTACAACAGACTTAGTCTTTTGGCTTCAGCGGACCATAGACCTGCTCCCACTGGTGTTTACAGACCTCAGGAACAGAATGTGGGGGAACAGTTTGAACATCGCCAGAAACCAAGTTAGCCTTCACACCACTCCCACTCATAAGCCCTCCACATAGAGCTTTCAAAGCCTCACATACAGGTGAGAGACGTGTTTAGCGGCCAGGGAAAGAACAAACAGGAGAATGCATGGCAACAGAGAACAGGGCCCCAATTCTCTGAATCCAAGATGGCATCTGCACTTCATGTAACCTTGGCAAGCCAAACCATGCCAAACTTCACTCACTATACATTTCTCCCCGACTCTTGTGGCCTCCATTATTCCCCATTCTCCTTAAAGTCCTGAATTCCCTGCTATCCAGTTCCACCCTTTAATCCTCTTTACCCTGCATTTCCACTTACTCTTGTATCTCATTAACTATTGCCCATTCTCCTGCCCTCATTCATTCTCTGTACCCATTCACCCTTTTAACCTCACATGGCTCAGTTCAATCACCTTATCTCCTGCCTTCCTTCACTTTCAAGCTCTCCCTCACGCTTCTGCCCTCCTTCATTCTCCACTCTCCTGTCCCATCAATGTTCAAGTTACCTTTTCCTGCTTTACTTTTATCCCTCACTATCCTACCCTTATTTCATCTCCATTCACTGCCCTGTAAATGGCTGTGCGGAGCTGGAGGGGATATGGAGGTGGTGGGTTGGAGTATGAGGGTCTTTCAAGTGCCACAACCAGCAACCACAAAAAGGTAACCCCCGATATGTTTTTAGATTAAAAGGTGAACTCTTTTAAGTCTGATGTTCAATTACATTTCCAGTGGGTTGGGTAAGTGTGATGAATCAACTTCCTGGGCAACAGGGGTCTAGGGATGAATGGCAGTTTCGAAACCATCAGCAGCCCCACCCCTCAGGTACACCAGAAGGGATCTAAACAGATTGGAAACACAAACAAATTATAAACCTCCCTTCCAATTCTGGTACGTGGATGGAACAGCAGGTTTATCTCCGAAAGGTCATGGATCGCTGGTTAGTTGCAAGACAGCGAAAATACAATTATTACCCAATGATGAAAGGGACTGTCCAATCAAGGTTGTATAAAAATATTGAATTTATTATTATCACAACAGACAGTTCTAGCACACTATGAAATACAACCCACCCTGTAAGGGAATGAAGAGGACAGACAGTTTCAAAGAAGGAAAAGGGAGGCAGTCTGGATAGTGACAAGAGGTCTCTCAGTTAAGTAAATAATCACAACAGTTCAAGGATACTTGGTTTTTAGCATAAAGGGAGCAATGGGCCGTAACCTGTCTCTAGGGGTCTTCGGAGAAGGACCAGGGGGACAAACCACCATGTACCTTGTGCTTGTAGGGGTTCTTGGTGCGCAACCTGGTTGAGTCAGTTTCTGCAACAGAGTTCAAGACAGGAGACAGCTACGGGTATCAGGCGGCAGGCAGTTCGGCAAGCGAAGCAGGACGGACGGCTGCAGGCTGGTCTATGGGGCATCTCACTGCTAATCAGTGTTTCTGAAGCACTGGTTGTGGCGTCTCCGAGTCTTTAAGCGATAACTGTCTAATAGTCAGCATTGCAATCGGTTGCAGCTCGAGGGACTCGACTGGCTCGAAAAAATGTCCATGAAGGTGGATGTTGGTAGACGTTTGTCGATGCACTTCTAGCTGCTTGACTGAGGCTGTGTCGTAATTTAAGGCAGATAGCCCAAAGCTGAGGAGTTTGTTGCAGGCAAATTCCTTGACCATGGTTTAGGGCTCAGAGACTCTCTAGCACTTCCCACCTAGGAAGCTTGCTGCAGGGCATAGCAGGGCACACTGTGTGCTGGCTGGGTACCGGTTCTGGAGCTGCAGGTGGGTCCTCTGGTTCTCCCTCTGTCCCCTGGGAGATGTTTAGGGGAGGGATCTTGTTTCCCTCTTGGAGGTCCTGGCCTTCCTTCACTAACGGAAGATGTAAGGCAGACTGTACCTTCAGCCAGGGTCCAACAATGAGTTCTTCTTTCTGCTTAAGCCTTCAGATGATCTGCCAAAAGAGAGGATTGGCCCTCTTTTAAAGCCAAATGGACCACAGGGATTGGTGTGGGCTAAGCCTACCTTAATGAACCAATCCCGGGTCCCCACCAACAATCTCCTGAATGCGTGAGGTCATAACCAGAGTGCTTTGCAACAGAAAAGGTAACGGGGTGAAAGCATGTAATACTAGGTCCCACCCATCTTCCTGTCTGTTGTGGATCAAAGGGTGTCTCTGGTTAATGGCGCTCTGTGTGGTTCCTGATTAAAGCAGCAGTTCTCCGTTGAAGCTGCAGCGAGCCGAGATTCTCTGGCTCCGGCAAACCACATTCTTACACCTTCTGAATGGGGTCCCCCTGCTGGGTGACCTACTGTAAACACGCAATCCCAGACATGACAGTTCACTATCAATCAATACTGAGGGCGGGAGCTGGCTTCAGATTGAGACAGTGCATATGAAAGGTTGTTGGGGTTTCCCGTCTCCTTTGTTAACTTCTGCAGCGAGGTCCCATGTGGGCCTGTTTGAATTACCCTATGAATGGTATGCAAATCGCTGCCAGCAGCTGCATCGCCCAAAAAAAGAAAAGAACAGGGCAGATTCATGGAGCTTTTGGCCTCCCCTTCCGGGGATGCCTCGTGTATGCCTTCTGTCACATCCCAACTAAATATGACTGGGGGGACTGCGCTTGTAGGCTGTGTCCACCCAGAGTACACGGGTATATGCGTATGTCATGCGGTGAGCATAGGAAAATGTGTGCAGATTAGCCTCAGACATTTTACGGAGGTTGATCTACCATCATTCAATTTCATTTAAAATTTCAAAGAAGGCCAGCCGATTGCACACCCACAGTGCGGATGGTCGAATTCCTCACAGTAAGAACACTGGGACAAGCACAAAACAGTTCTGCATGCTGTAGGAATTATCCCGTGATCTCGCCTCCTGTAATGTCCCTTCCCATTGCCTTTATTATTGCTCATGGTTTTGAACCCTATCATTTCCAACATTAGCTTCGGGCTTCATCATTAAATATTACCACCATTGACAGCAAAACCTGGCTAGGAGGCCCAGCTGTCTCCATCTAAACTCAGACCCCTAAAAATCACAACTTTAAAAATGTTTTAGCATTTGTCCCTAAAGTTAATACACTCTGTCCACCCTAGGCTCTGACTCCATGACCCACCCACCTGGGGCCCTCTGTCATTTTTGCCCACGTGACCCTTTGCCTTAAATTTGCCACTTTCCATATTCCTGCATTAAGAACTCTTCTTGCGGTTTCCTGCTCCTACTACCCCAAAACTTGCCATCATACCGCTTACCTTTCTTTTCTGGACACTCGAGGCATGTGCACAATACACACTTTCCAGAGAGGCCTGGGCACTGAGAGAGCAACCCAGTGGCCACACTCCCAGTACACAGCACTATTTGCATCTTGAGGTTCAGGCAGATCAACTGTATGAAGTGGGTTGCTTTGGCGCCATGGCTGACACGAAGAGAGAGAACGTTTTGTGATTTGAAGTCCCAAAACGTGCACGTTTCCTGTATGGTACCGAGAAAAAACAGGTGATTTGAATATTAGACCAAAAAAAGGGGTATTTGTTATGAGGTCGTATACTCATACTTCACAGGAGAAATTACCTTAGTTGCGAGTACCAGACAGTAGAGGCGTAGACAGGGTAGGGCCTGAGCGGGCAAAATCTGTAAATGCCCACTCAACAGCACTTTGTGGGCATTTAAAGATGTTATTGTCACTGTGGTGTGCCCAACTACATTAGCTTCAAGCCTCATTTGTTAGAGACTCCTGGATACGCCTCTGCCAGACTGACGGACAGATGGCCGAAGGAAATCTCACATGGATGGTTTAGAAGAGAGGTGAAGGCCAGATCAGATGATTGTAGGTGGGAGAATTAGCATGTAATGGACTTCATCGGGAAAATGGAGCATAACATGAAGATGGAACATAGGGGGTGCACCTCAACATTAATAAGCTGACTTAATGGCAGATACTGCGTTCACTATGAAAAAAAGGTTGATGCTAAATCATTGATCATTAAATCGGAAATAGCCCCTGGACATGTATGGCTTTCATGTTGACAGATAAAGATCATTGGCAAGTTTACTCATTTAATCAGTTCAAAACGACACATGTTAAGAGGAGCGGACATAAAGTTTCAGGCAAAATCCAAGAAACTAGCAGTGCCTTTGCATCCAAAAAGACAGACAGAAAAAGGGAACCGTAGAACAGAAAGTGGTTACAAAAGATCAAGCAGTCAAAGCCTGAGAGCAACTGACAAGGGATTTAGAAAACATATGTGCTACTGTGTAAGAAGTGCAGATCCACTTTTCACAATGGGGGGAAGTTAAATGGGGAAACTAAACCCTGAACACGTTACTCTACAAGTTGATAAGCCAACATTCATTATGTGCATTTAATATGGCAATATATCCAATGTTGGCCAGGCATAACTACCTTTAGATTTGTGGATAAATGGAGTTAGACATTTGTAATCTCGGGTTACACACAATATGCCACCAAGCACGAAACCTAGACATTATTAAGTGAACCACTGCGCATATATGTCTTTTCTCCTATACATGCCAAAAGGGAAACTTACTGCACAAGGCCACTCTCGCCAGTGTGATGGTAGCGCTAAATCACAATGCCATGGTTAGAAGGTTTAGCCTTGCCAACAGGCCATCCTATCTACTATTAATTCTGCAGTGTAGGCACTGCATTCTATCACGCATGGTGACATGCAAGCTTTGTTTTTAAATTCATGTATGCATAGTAACCAGTGCGTTGCTAGTGTAGCCGTTCAGACATTACTTTGAAATGGTAGCTGTGAGAAACCTGAAGGTGTCTTACCCGCTAGTCCCCGTGGATCTGTTATCCAGGTGGCCAGGACACAGCCATCACTTTTAGATCCAGTTCCTGGAGGTGGACCGGTACGGGAGGATCACCTGGATGAGGGGTCTTCAGCTCATGGAAGTGGAACACCAGACGGTGAGATGGGGTATCCCCTTCCCTGCAACACCTTTTCCCCATCCTACCCGGTAGGATACCTAGGAACGGAACCCCCCCTTTCCTGACACACACTCTTTCTCACTGACAGTTCACCGTGAACGTCAATGGTTAACACCAGAGCCGTATACCCACCATGTCCCAATACCACAGTCAGGCAAGGTCAGGCAATTATGGATCATTACACACGTCTGACTTCCATCACATTTCCCCACACAGATAAAAGGCGGAGTATGAAAGCACACTCTGAGCGAGGCAAAACACACGAGGAAACAGCAGTTCCAAGATGGCAGTTTAGTACAAGTAGGAAGACGGCGAGACCGGAGAGGGTTGAAACAAGGGAAGCACTCTTGACCCATAAAGACTGTACCTTCCACAAACCTTGGAAAGTAAGAAACTGAAAAACACGAACTAAGACTGATAAAACCTACACAGTGGGGTTTATTACATGGTAGGAGGTAACCATGCTGATAATAGCGGCATGGCTACCCCCTTATCAGTTACCGGGTCCGGGTTCCTTAAATGAGGAATTACCAGGCCATTCCAACCTTGGAGGGCCCAGTAATTCCTCATTCTAGGAACCCTGACCCGGTACATCCCCATTCCCATTCGAGCCCCCATAGGGCTCAATGGGAAATGGGAGGGTGCTAACAACGGGCCCGTTGTTAGCACCCTGGTCTGCTCACGGGGCCCGCTAAGGGTGCCTGGTAAAACCAGGCGTCCTTAGCGGGTTCCCGCGAGCAGGCTCGTAATGAGGCGGTAAGGGGGTTGACAGCTCCGGCACCGTTACCGGTGCCGTTAACCCCTTACCGCCTCACTTGGAATGACCCCCAGTGTCTGAGGTACCGGGGCTCTCCTGCATTGATAACCAAGATGGGGAGGAGCGTTTGCTGCTGTGGTACTGTCCTTGGCTCCTACAACAAAGTGGCATTTGAAAAAAGCATCATAGCTAATGAGTCAGAGAGATTGATACCAAACCAGCTTGTGTTTTGAACCAAGGTTGCAAGCGGTAACACTGTATAAAGGGAACATTGTATGAAGCATTTGTAATGAGTGACACAACTGTAATTGAAAGCCAGAAAGAATTACTTGAACTTCAGAATTGAACTCTGGGAAAATTAGCAAAAGATACCATACACAGTGTGGTTCGGCACAACGTGGGTGCTCATTCGAAAGTCTCTGTTAGATATTCAACTGATGCTGAGTGTGAAAGAAATATTAAATTCGAAGTGGTCATGCAACAGATCTTGCTAAATCCTGTGCACATTATAAAGTCTTTGACAGTATAAAGTAAATCCAATTGGTTCGAGCCCGGCTGAGGGAGACTAATTGAACCTTGTTTTGGTAAAGGGATCTGAGCCCGAAAGAGGGGGATCCAACGTCGAACGGATCTAAGCCTGGAAGAGGGTAATCCAGCATTGAAATGTTTTTATGTGAAAGGGATCTAAGCCTGGCAAAGGGGGATCCCGGATGAATACCCAGGACTGTCGGAAGCGGCCTCTGCGTGATCCGGCGTTAGCGTTGGTACGTTGGTGCGCTGGAGGAGGTGCGGCTTGACGGCCTGATGTCTGAAACGTGTGCGGCGTGGCTCAGCCCTCGCGTCGCCTGCATCGCTTGTGCCGCCGCTGGCCGCTGGTGATCGAGCGACGTTTGAAGTGCGGAGCAGAGCCCGGAGTTGTCGCCCTCACTTGAGGAGATCCCACCTGGGGTGAGCGGCCGAGGGAGCGCCCCTGGAATCGGGCGCCGGGTGGGACGTGCGACCTGGACCCCGTCATCAGGCACGCAGGTACTGGTTAGTGGTCCCAATTCGCTCGCTTTTTAGTTGGCTCCGAGGTGGCACCCCACTGTGCGGCACGGTAGGCTGGGGGCCAGGTGTCCCGGGGTCCCTTGGCCCAGAGGTGACAGGGCGGTGGGTCGTTCTTGGCTCTTGTGGGGGCTGGCTGTGAGGAGCCGCTGCAGTGCCACTCCATGGTTAAAGGTGTGAGCAGATACAGTGGTATTGCCTGCAGAGCGGGGGCTCCCATTTGAGTAAGTGGGGCTGTGATTACCACTAGTGGGAGCTCTTCCAGTGCAAGACAGCTAGTTGAGCCAAACAAAACGAGATTTTTCTGTGCCCATATAGAGAGGTATTTTTGGGGCACATAGATTAAATCTGGATCTGAACTCCGATAAAGTAAGCTTCTGAAGGCAAACACAACTTACTACGAAGCAGCTGATATTTTTATGCCTTCTTTTTCATATTGCTAACACTTTAGAGCAAAATAACTACATGCCTTCTCGTAAGAAGTTCCAAGCACGCTACAACTTGCAACAGCGGAAAAGAAGGAGTAGTCCAGTGGACGAAGAGTGTGCGATGGGCAAAGATAAACAAATAAAGCCAGCGCCAGCTACTAAAAGAGCAATAACGGATTTTTTCCCAATGAACCCACACCCGGAAAATAATTCTACCACCATGGATGAGGGGGAGGCGATCAATATGGATACGCAGGACCACGAGAGCTATGGAGATATAGATAATAACTCTCTACTGGAACTCTGTCTTTCCATGCAAAGATCTATGACACCTGCGGTGGCTAAAGTAGGGCAACCGGCACCGAGCAATCGAATGGAGGAAGTTACTAAATCTCCGAGAATGGGCTCTGTGAGATTGTCAACCACATCTAATCTGAACATTCATAATGTTTCCGAGCTGGAATCAAAAGAGGTGGAGGTTAGCAATACAGCATCTTCCAGCCCTACGGATTTGGCTGAACTACAATCATCGGTTGCCTCTGTACAGTTTGCCCTTAAGATCCTTCTTAAAATGTGTGGACGCATATTGGAAACTACACTAAATTTGCTTCTGCAAAATCCTGCCGCAGTGACAACTATTGCGAGAGCCCCAGGGGAGAATACGGCGTTTAACCCAGAAGTAACTGAGAGTGTGGAGAATCTTGTAACGTCCCCCAACGCAGCCAATACACCTGAAGTATTTCTCTCCCGTAAACAGCGGCAACTAGCCAAAAGAGCGGCAATGAGGAAGAAGGCTTGTGAGGAGGCGCCACCAATATCGTATACTGAGCCTTCTGGGAAGAATAATAAAAAACCAAGGAAACCAACGGCAGGCGGGTGCAGACGTAAGGATAAGCAAGTAGGTTACTTAACAAGCTGGGTACTGTCAGATGATGATGGGGACGATGAAATAGAAGATGGAATTGCATCTGCATCCGTTAACATACCTGTTTTAGATCAGCTTGAGGAGAATCATGTAATTGGTGGCAAAGATAACCCAGTAGCTGATAGAGAGTTAAGTAGAATTGAACCGGTGAACAATCCTAAGGATAATGAGGCTCCTCAGAAAGAGAACAGGATATGCCTCATTAAAAATCTATAGCTCAGTTCTGGTGAGCCAACTGCTCTCACTTTGCTGGTAATGACCAGATTCCACGCTGTTCCTCAACTACGTGTATTAAGATCGGATGACTTTGAATTTATTGAGCCTCTACAAGTTACTAACGCCAACGTCTCAGCCATTCATTGCAAGTTTATCTCCTCTGCCCAATTGATACGTAACTATAAAGACAGTCTCCGAGTCGTTGACATTGAAGTGGATCCCGATCCCGATCAGGAAGATCCAAAATGGCCACGTAAAGCTCCCTCAGCAGTAAAAGAAACAACAGAAGCTCCACCAAATCTGAAAAAGGACCGGGTCGCGATGGCCGACATCCAGAATGTTCTAACCTGGTTAGCATCAGTGCTACCGAAGGTGGTGAACTCAAATTGAATCCCCTCACTAGTATCATGGAATTGTAGAGGGTTCAAGCATTTGTTCTCCTCGGTGGGTCCTCTCCAGCTCTTAACGGAAAATGTATGCATATGCCTACAAGAGACATGGTTGAGATCTCCTATAATACTCAACGGTTATACAATCTACCAGTCTCTGACGATGAAGGGAAAGAGAGGGAGACCTTATGATGGCCTGATCACAGGTATCAGAAATACGGTTACATCAAGACAGCTGGAGACATCATCCAGTGATAAAGTGATTGCAGTAGAACTGGAGAGCATAAGCGAGGGATGCAGAGAAAATATGCTCATTATTAATCTGTATAGTCCACCGGGTGGTAACGAGGTTGAATCCCTTCAAGAAGCAATTCACGAGTTGTTGGCCGCCTTGGTGATGGAATCCGTCTAACACATTGGTAATCATCGTTGGGGACTTTAATTGCCATATGTGAAGCACAGTCGGCACATCTATTAATCCTCTTTTGAATTCAACAAACAATATGGTACATAATCTCGAAGACCCACTTGGTATCTCTTGGCTGAGCTTCTTCAACGGCTGGGAAATGGAGATGATTAACGGCAGAACTTCAAGCGATAATCCAGGAAATTATACATGGCACAGCGGGACCGCAAAAAGCGTCCTGGACTATATATTTGTGAGTCTACAGATGGCCGTGAATGTAAGCGACCTGAAGATCTCTGCAAATGACTGGAGCGACCACTCAATGCTTGTGCTGAAGTGCAACATTAGTATGCTGGCCATATGTACTAAGCCCCTGGGGGACATGACAACTAACCATTCGGGCACCCGTCTATGCTGGTCTGATAAAAACATCAATGCAGCTGTAACCAGGGTGCAGGGCATAGATGATGACACACTGTACAAGTTCCATAATATGTCCATAAATGAAATGGAACATTGGGTTACATCATTCTCCGCTACACATGCGACATCTGCAGTTAACCGGATAGCCATTGATGGCAAAACATCAGTTACATATGACAAAAGCATTAGAGATGCCAAACGTAGGCTAAGAGCAGAAATTAGACAAGCCAAACGTACTAGTGCATGTCAATGGGCCTATCATGGTATTTGCAGAGCTCTAAAGAATAAGTACAGGGCGTATGTTAAAGCGAAAAGGTTTGAGCTAAAACTTAGGCGATGGCAAAATATGGTTCAAACCATATGTTCCAAAAATTCAAGAAGTATATGGTCCCTTCTTGGCCAAGCCAGAGGCAGAGGCAGAGAGGATCTGATTAACCCTATAAGTTCTAGTCAATGGACGGACTTCCTTATGGGTCGCAACATCCATACTAAGGAGATGGGAAAGTCGGTAGAAAAAGTGACCCCAAGGTCCATCCCTCTCAATATAACAAATGAGCATTTACTCTGGAAAATTAGAAGGCTCAAATCATCTAGGGCTCCTGGGCCTAACAGACTTTCAAATGCTGTGTTGAGAAGCCCACCGGAATTCTGGGCTAAATTTTTAAGAATATTATTTGGGAAAGTACTTGCGGTTGGAAAAATCCCTAAATCATGGCAGCATGCCTATTTAATACCAATCTTCAAGAAAGGTGATAGGAAAGATCCCTGTAACTTCAGGTTACTATCTATGCTTGACTGTACAGGGAAACTCTTTGCTTCACTGTTACTTGATAAACTGGAGGAATGGGTGGCTAAATCGGATATACTCAACACTTTTCAGTGCGGCTGCAGGAAAGGCTAATCAACGATTCATAATATAATTATCCTGGACACTTTACGCTCAAAGGCCATGAGGAAAGGAAATCCGCCACTATATGCCATGTTTGTCGATTTTAAGGCAGCTTTTGACTCGGTCCGCAGAGAAAAACTGTGGGCTAAACTCGAGCTATTAGGCTGCCCTGAGATACTTCTGTATTATTTAAAATTACTGCATGAGGATAACACAGTGGCTTGCAGACTCAATAATCAGGGGGATATGACTGTAGAGATCCCTCAGAATCATGGAGTTAAGCAGGGATGCGTGACGGCCCCGTTTTTGTACAATCTTTATACATAAGCTGGCTGCAAGTCATAGAGGGGAAGTTTTTACTACGTTTATAATATATCATTATGTGTAAAGTTTAAAATAAACTGTAACACATTATTAATAAATTAAAGTGAATACTGTGAACGTTAAGGAGAACATTTGCGTGACGTTTCTGTTACAGCAGTCCCTCTGCATTGAGTTTTGGGGACTGTGGAACTGGAACTGTATCCTGGTGATGCTGAAGACAGAGTGTGCGCTTGGCTCGAGTGAACCGCCTTGCCCCATGCTGAAAAGGTGGGGAAGAGAGGCGAAAGGCCCAAGTGTCGTGACTTATCATTTTGTGAGCACTTCTTTCTTTTTCATGAGCTGTACCCAACACTATCTGTAACACGTATTAGAACCCTGGGCCGGTGAATACACCTTTCCTATTCGTCAATATGCGGGCTATAAGAAATGGTATAGCTTGCAGTTTCATTAGAGCCTGCAAATGTGGCCTTTGCTTGTTTTGTATCTCGGAAAGTCGAGCACTAACAATGCTTCACCCCCTCCCTCTAGTGGCCTTCTTTAAAATAACATTTGCTTACAAATACCATGCTTTTATTCGTTTTCTTTTAATGCATGATGGCTGGGAGTCAAAGTGAAGTCAGAGAGGGACCCCTTTATGTGTCCCTCACTCTGAGGGCCTGCCTTAGCACAGCTGCGCCCTGCGCAAATTGGCACCCCCTCCCCGTGCGCCCCTGGCCAGGGCGGGTGGGGGGTAGAGGATGTGCAACCTTTTTTTCTACCCCCCCCACTCCAGCACCTCGCAGGGAGATAATCACTGGAATAGGGCGTTCATACTAATGCACAAGTACCCTATTCCAATGTAAACTGCCTCGCTCCTGTATTGGAGCAAGGAGGTAATTGTGTGAATAGGGTGCTAATGCTTTGCATCAGCATCCTATTGTTATTAAATTCGCCTCGCTGCCGCAGGTGCATTCAATAGGAAAAGGGTGCCTGCTGCGCCTTCTCCCAATACGCCAGCTCGGAGGAGCCCTTGAAATACTTCCCTGAGCTGGCGTGGCAGGGGGTAATGCCGCTCTGGAGGGCACAGCGCCCCAGGCGGTCACCCGGCCCCCCGCCCTAAGGCCGTCCCTGCTCACTCTCCCTCATCCCCCCATTCCGTGAGCACGAGCACACACCTCAGGTTATGCTCCCTCACTTACCTTCCCTATGCCCCTTCTCTCCTCACTGTGCACTCAACTCAACCCCCTCAACTATCTGCTGGCCCTCACTTTTCTGTGGTCCTCGCTTGCGCTCCCTGTACTCCTCCGGTCTCCACTCTCTGTGCTCTGTCACACACTCACACCTGCTAACTCCTCCCTCTGAGGGAATGTTTCCAACCCCCCTACTGTGCCCCTTTATAAACTTAAATATTCCACGTGGAATATTTCCACCCCAAAAAAACAAATATTTCAAAAATATATATTTTTACATATACTTTGTGTATGTTTGCCCATGTGTTCTAATAGCTTTATAGACCTCGCCCTCGGGCTGTACCGTTGTTATGGGCCCTCAGACCTTGTTAAAGGTCGCAGTTAACTCGGTCTTCAGGGCCCATAACGCCCAGTACGGCCCTCGCTGCTGGTCTATAAATCTATAGTAAGGATTGGCAATAGTTTTGTTTAGCCTTTTTATGTCGATATGACTCCACTAGGACTGCCTTTATTTTAAAATTATTTGATGGTCATAGCTTGCTCCCATCTTTTGATTTAGGTTTAGATGGGCGTTTATCAAAGCCCTGTAAAAGTTCAATAAACACCCTTGAACTGTGGTCACTTGTGTGTCTTACTATTGCCACCATGCGTTCCTTACCTAGCCACCACATGAACTGTGTTCAAACCTCTCCACCAGTGCTATACTTTTCTACTTCTAAAATATTAATCAAACTTTGGTTGAAGTGTTTGATAGTATTTTTAAACAGGTTGTACAAAACGTAAAGAGCACTGGCCATCTAGGCATGATGAACGTAAATAGACTTTTGAAAGGGGACAGGACCCTTCAATTGCCACAGCAAAAATATGCTGCTTCAAGACCAAAAAGGTAGAGAGCATTGATTGTTCTGTTGCATAATTCTCAGACATTAAAATGAACATTTCAAAACATCCAAATACAAATATTATATTAAATGTTTACAACAGGCTGTTTAGAACCATTAGCTGTGTTAGAAACAGAAAGAGAGGAAACGTTATTTTTCAAAGGGGACCTTTTCTTTTTAAAATTAAAAGTTTCATATTTTAACTGCTTTGCTGAGTTGCACAAAACAAAAAAAGAAAAGAACACTGGTCATCTGGGGGAGGGGGGGGGGCAAAACTGGGTGAGCTGTGTACTCATGGAATTGGATGACTTTCTGCATATTTGACCAGGCATGTTAGGCTACCAATAGTGTGCCTCAATATGAGCAATACGTTACATAAGCTGTGTCTTATGCACATAAGGGTTATGTATAAGTTTATACCGTGAAATATTGGATTTCAACTATGGCACTGTGTTATTTGCCTGTATGAGACCTATCATTATATTAAGTTAAATCGTAGATTAAAAAAATTAACAACATGTAAAGGCACTTACGGCCGTTTACTTGTCCTGGTCAAATGTTGTAACCTCCCATCCACATAAATCATGGTTATTACATGCACTTCAGCACGTATTTGCCTGATAATTGCACGCCTCTTTGTGTCTCAGAGAGAGGATACATGTGCAGACATGAGGACCACTGTTGAAGTACAAGGAGACACGTGGTATGAAAGAATTCAATGGCATGAGCCATGTTAGGAGTAGATTTCTAAGCCAAAATGGTGGTGCTGTGCATTATCAGTACAACCATCGTAGATGATAAAAAAGATAGTAGGATGTTTCCAAAAGTCCCTCGAAAGTACAATATATGGTCCTTGCAAGAGCGTTAACCAAAAGACAGCAGTACTATGACTGAGAAAGGCGGTGCTGTAATTTAACAGTGGCAGAGATTTGATCTAATGGCATGCCATGGAAGCAGAAACTATTTCAGAATATCAAGCAAGGTTTAGGAATGTTTAAGGAAACGATGCAAATGATTTTGCAAATGTACATGTCTATGCAAACACTGGAAACATTTAACTAGCCTTATTTCTAAGCATTAAAGCTAGTCTGTGTTTTGGGATAGGACTTGCAGAAGGTGGGCGTAACTGACCAAATGGAGACTTAGAACACATTGGTATCTTGATGTACTAGTCATCGCACAGATGAATAGACTTGCATACATTTGTTTGAGGATGTATAGTACTCGTGCTGATTGTGGTAGCATTTTCTGGTTATTTAAGATCTCAGGAAACACTATTGGCTGACACTGATCTATGGGAGATCTTTTCGAGCTGCATAAATACCTGCAGCTATGCAGGGCAGGTACTGACAGCTTGGGGCCAGAGTTCCATGTGACTTCCATTACTTGGCTGATGACATAGGATGGAGTTACTACACATGCCTTTGGGGATTTAAATCAAAAGCTTTGTTAAGCTGATTCAAAAATGGTGTTGAAATCTGCACGTTCACAGCTAAATATAGGTTTGGTGTAGAGTTTAACATAAGAAGTTTGGGGTTCTCTTTCTTTTCTGAGTAAAAGTTGATATTTCATGAATTTCAAATGGCTGCTGTTACAAGGGGAACAATGAAAATACACACATTAAGAATGTGGGTAAGATATGCAATTGTGAGCGAATATAACATAATTATGAACTATAGGTTGATCCGAGAAGTACTATGTCTCAATATTAACCTTAGGCCAAATGCAGCAGAGGAAAGAATGCGCTTGGAGTTGTGTGCCTGCAAGCAGAATGGATAAAGGTAATTTAGCAATTAGCAATGCATTTACTCACACTTTCGTAATCTGCTGCACCAGCAAAATGTAAAGAAATGTTTTCACGGCCAAGAATATATTACAGTACACGGATACATTTGCTTCAGATGCCTGCTGTTAGAAGACCATTGCGGTTTCATTGTATTCAATGCATGCAGCTGTGCTAGCTGTCTCAGGTAGAATTTAAACCGACCTGGATCGTCTGAACTGACCTGGATTGACAGAGCCAGCCATTGTGTTAATAGGATTTGGGTTGTTTTACCGTCACAGAACATCTCGCGGCCGAAAAGACTGTAGCAGTTTTGGCCGAAAATATGTTTTTTTCCATCAAGGTAAAACAACCCAAAATAAATACATGATCCTCTACCGCTCCCCTTCCCCCACTTACTTACCTTGCGTGTGCACACTTCGCTGTTTCTCTGCAACGCCTGTTCCCTTTCACTTCCGTGGTCGGAAACCGGCGCTGCAGGGTTCTTTCCTTTTTTATTTTTACATAGGGGGTGTCCCGCAGGAGACACCCCCGCAACACCTGAATTCAAAAATGCCAAACATGGGGATTCATTGGCCCGCGAGCCCCCAAGAACTCTCATGATCAGGGCCCATGGCAAGATCCCCAGCCTCATTGGAGCAGGTAAAATGCGTTATCTTAATGGGGATCTCACTGAAGGGAGCATCCATGCGTCAAGGAGCCTTTGGTTACCTGAAGAACAAGTACATTTTTGTGGGTTTGGTGAATATTTTTGAAATGTGAATGGTCTATATCTTTTTTGCTAAATGGTTTGTTTCTGGCAAACTTATTCTGGGTCCGTCAGGAAGAACACCCTTAGAATCGCATCAGGCCACAGGACAGTAACCTTGTCTCTTCAAGCACAAGAGGGTTTCCGTAGCATTGGGAGTCAGTATTCTTAGGGCAATGTTTCTTGGCTGAATGGAAAAAAATAAAAAAATATATATCTACATCGGGTTTAGTCCATTCAAAACCGCTGCACAACCACACACCTACCCACAAGTCTCTGCTGAGGTTTGGACCGGGAATAGGTTGTCGTATAGGGCTGGCAGCTTTAAATACTGCACAGGTGGTGAAAAGTGATCAGGGGGAGCGTTTGTGCATCCACACTTTTCCAAACCAGCATGCACGTCACCACACTGCAACAACAAACGATCAACACATACACCGCACCAACAGCACAGAGGGTCTCACTCGGGTCGGATAATCGCAACAAAGCTCAGCGCATGGTGGAAACAGAACTGAAGTCGCCGACAGCACACGACTTCTCTCACTGTCCTACTCCCTCTTCACCCAACTAATCTAACCCACCCACCTCTTGTTTTACTGATCCGCCTGAGCGCGTGGGGACCAACTCCGTTGGTGACGGTGTGCAATATAAATACCTTTAACATATGCTGCTTTTGTAAAGACTTTCTTTTTATTGAGTCACCTCAGTACCGGTGTCCTCTAGTGGAAGAACCAGTAAGAGGGATATTCATTTGAGTAGCCCCAGTTCCAGCAGCTTTCATAAAGAAGATTCTAGTAAGATTCTTCTAGATCGCTTTCTATTTCTATACTTCTATCTTTCCTATCCTAGCAATGGGATCTGATCAGGTTTGGCTGCTTTTTCCTCATGTGTCTAATGCCAGCCCTCTTTCCTGCCCACCCTCTGGACCTCTAACTGAATATAGATAGTGTCACAATGTTATAGAATAGGGCATGGTAACTGAGCAACAATCATTCGCTGGTGTTGCTTCTAGCATTTTTAGTCCTATTGTGCGGGGCATTTCTAGGAGCGGAATAGAGGTATTCAAAAGGAAAATCCTGGTCTTAACCCTATGAGAATGGGAACAATTTGTTCAAAGCAAATGCCACTCTACATGTACGGCAATCCAGTTTATTTAATGTGCATTATTTCTCTAAGAATTGCAAACTTCTGGATCAATGGCACTATTTTCCACATGGTGACGTCACAAAGAAATTTCTTTGAGAAAGGTACATTTGATTTATATAAGAATGTACTCAGAAGCTACCTAATAACACTCAAAAATCTAAGACCCAAGTCCTTTGAGGTGCCCAACAGAGACATAGCCAGAATCGCCTAACAAGTGTGGCCTGATACTAATGTAGTTGGGCCCATCACAATGAAATGTATATCTGTACATTCACAGTGGGCATTTAAGATTTTGGGTGGGCTTTGCCCCCTCCGGACCTACCCTGTCTACGCCTCTGGTGCCCAAGGGAAGCTTCAAGAGCATGTGAAGGAATTAAAAGCAGAGCGAGAAAATGTTTTTGCCCCTAAAAACAAAAAAATTATAGTCTTCTTTATCCAGCCCTCAAGGGGTACACCCACCAAAAGATTCTCCAGAAGATGGTGTTGATTCATACAATTCTGCATATTAATTCCTATAGACGATCAGGCACTCAATCAACCAATTGGCAGTATCCTCTCCACTATCTCCATCAGGTGGACATGTCTAAATTCAGTGGCTATCATTTGCATCAATAGCTAAATGTGTTCACAAATGTGATAGATAGATAATCTCTAAACATTTTGGCTCTCACTTAAAACAAGCAGATCTTCGACTTTTGAGAAAGATTTCCCAATAAGTCTCAACAAGCCAATGATGCAGCATACCCTTCAAGAACATTTCCCAGACAGGTAACAATAGTGACTGTGCATTCGCCATGGAGCTCCACTTATTTGTTTACCATTGTCCAAACATTCCCTAAAATATACGAGGATCCTGTCAACTTCAAGAAGAACAACATGTACTAGACTGTTATAGCCCTACTTGTGCTGATCTTAATGGGTTATGATCCCTTATTCTTCTAGTCCAGACAAATTCACTTTAAGAAGACAGAGGTGATTGGCCAATGCAAGAACCTGCAGAGCAAATTTAAATAAGTTCACTGATCAACATCTCCACACTGTTTTAGAAATCTGGCCCAAAAAGAAAAAATGAACAAAGATTAATTTGTGCAAGCAAAACAAGGCTGAGAAGCCAGCCAATGAAATTACAGGGATTACGCTATGTTTTGATCAGTACTCTGCGATTGATCCTCAATGTGACAGAAGCCACACAGCAAGCTGGGGTTTCCACGTTTGTAATGGGGTGGCACCTCAAAAACTGCAGAAGATATTAAATGAGGGCTTATTGTTTGGGAAGGCAAATTTGCCTGAGATTTTCTTAGCTGTGCAGCCTTTTTATGATAAAAACAGAAAGACTAGACTGATGGTGCTGCAGATTCAGCAGCTCCAGCCTCCTCTTGGAGAGAAGGACACAGAGCAGAAAGAATAGGGGAAGAGAGATTACCGTCAACATGGAAAAAGCCAGAGTTCAGGATTGGCAGATGTCAAACTTGTATAATGATCAATGCAATTATTGCAAAGCGTTTTGGCACTTGAAGTCTGAATGTACACAATTGACCCACTCAGATGGCCCTGTGCCACTGCCTCCACTTTTACAATCACTTCCACAACCTCTTTGGTTCAATGCACACAGACAGTCAGGGAGCCAATAATATTGTTGGACCACTGATCCATTTTCTCCTTATGTAAAGATGAAGAGTGTTTCATGTTTGGTAGACACTGGAGTTTCCTTTTGAACCCTGCAAGCTTCTGGATTTCCACATGCCCCTTGCTCAGATGAAGTGGTGAATGCAGTGGGCATTGAGGGTTAACCACTACCTCACCCTGCTATGCAACCTATTAATATTACACTGGGTCCCATTTCTGAATGTCATGACCTTTTACTTGGTCCATCTACACCAGCAAATATATTAGGAATGGGTTTGCTGTGTAAAATGGGTTGCTCTATTCACTGTTCTCCTGAAGATATTTATTTAGATATCCCTGTGGATAGAGAATTGGAATTTGTGGCTGTTGCAACAGTCTTCAAATCTGATGGATGATTTGTGGACTGACGCACCATTGTTACAACAGAGACTGTTAGACCAAGCTCCTCTGCAATTATGGTCCCTGCATGCATATAATGCTCGGCCCATGTTAAACGTGGAGCCTGTGCCCACGAGTCAGAACCCAGCCAAATATTTTCCTTGTATCCCATTTCAAGAAAAGAGGCAATAGAGCCTTTTCCGGAAGCCTTCGTTCAGCAAGGATGCATCCCCACTCATAGTCCTTGCAATACACCCATATTACCTGTGAAAAAGACAGAAACGTATCGATTTGTGCAGGGCCTCTGACATTAACGCATCTGTTTTACCGACTTTCTGAGTCATGCCTAATCCTGCAGCTATTTTATCTATTTTTCCTGCAACAACTGCACATTTTACAACAATAGATTTGTTTTCAACATTCTCGTCCATACCTGCACATTCTGCTGTCCAATATTTCTTCACTTTTAAGAATACAAATCTTCAATACAAATTCACAAAACTTCCATTGGGTTTGTATAGAGCCCAACTCTTCCCAGATTTTGAAAAAAGATCTCGACTCACTTGTGTTTAAAGGGGAGGTCTGCTCTGATTTGGTACATGAGACACATTCTGTTGTCTTCCCACTCATTACCATCTTGCCAACAAGTTTCGATTGATTTGCCAACAGCTTTTGCTTTGAAGGGACATAGCCTCGAAAGAAAAGCTTCAATTGTGCCAAACCAGAGTTGACCACCTTGATCAGGATTTCTACCGCTCGGGGGGAAGACGCTGGTCTAAAGCTCGATTAATGCGATTCTCCAGATTCCTTACCCGCAACATTGAATGCAAATGGTGGATGGGATTTCTTTGCTGGTTACTGCTGCCAATGGATAATGGGCTATGCCTCGATTGTGGAAATTGTACACTTTATTAGACTCCAGAACCCATTCTGTGGTCTAGAGAGGCAAACAAGGCATTTATTAAAATCAAACAAAAGCTGTCGAAGGCTCAACTCTTGGGTTTACCAAATGATCCAAAATATTTTACCCTTGTGACAAACGTGATGGGTTTGCTGTGGAGTTCTGACTCAAATGCATGGTGAACAGCATTGACGTATTACTTATTAAAGTGCAGCATTGGATTCTGTTGCAGCAGGCTTGTTGTCTTGTTTACATTCATTGGCTGCCACTTCTCTGTTAGTAAAGAAAGCAGATGCATTTAGTTCTCGACCATTCTGTTAATGTAGCAGTAGATCGTGATGTTATTGCCTTGCTTTTAACAGGTAAAAACACAGTATATTTCAACTTTACTTGCAGTTAGGTTACAGGAAGACCAACATTATATTAATTTGCATTATAACCATCTTACAGAAAGTCATTCCATTTCTTGCATTCGTAGCCTTTGAATGTCTTAGCATTAACTCTATGGGCCTCATTACGAATCAGGCGTTAAAGGGTTAACGCCTGATTCCGAGGTCCCTTTGTCATGCTTTTTGCAGGCGTTAAAATCCATGGCGCTAAGGGACCATGGTGCCAATTATGCCACCGTAATTTACGGTGGCGTAATTAGCGCCTTCCCCACTCCCATTATGCCCTATGGGGCAAAAATGGGAATGGGGAAGGATAAAATGGGAAATGGGGATTTACCGCCCCACTCACCTTGGAATGGGGCGGTAAATCCGCCATCCACCATGGTGTAAACATAGTTTACACCATGGTGGTAAGGGTACGACCCAGGCAGTAACTTACCGCCTGGGTCGTAATGAGGCCCAATGTTGTTGTTGTGTTTAAATATTCTCGGAACGGGCCCAGATGTCCTTAGGTCTACTTGTTGTGGGCAGTGCTCCCACATATCCCTCCTCCCTCTCATTTACATATGTTAATTCTCTAAGATTTCCACTTTAACAATATACATTTCTTTGCTATTATACATCCCATATTGAATAATCAACGTACTTTCACATTGAATTTACCGATGTCCCCTTCTAAATATTTTAGAGGGTTGAGTGTCTGGGATATCTTGGTTATAATGTATAGTGTTTCAGCTACACTTTGCCAGAATGCCGCCACTATTGGGCAGTCCCAGAGCATGTGAATAGTATCTGCTGCTTCTTGTCTACACTTTGGGCAGTTATCTGTCGTGTTGGGGGAAAATCATACAATTTTCGCTGGTGTATAGTGTAGTCAATTCAATACTTTAAATTGTATGAGTCAGAGCCATGCATCTAGTGAGACTTCTTTTTTGAGGAGACAATACCTCTGCCACTTGGACTCTTTTATAGTATTTCCAGGTGTCCCTCTCCCATTTTAACTTAACTGTGTTATGCTGTTCTTTTCCATCTTGAACTTTCCAATGTATCCTGGAAAGTAACACCTTCTTATTGTCCCCCAGCACTACCATCTCTAAGCAACCGCAGCGTGTCGTATCTTGAGGGAATGATGGCCACTTTCTCCTTGTTGCGGTGCACATTCGATAGTACTGTAACATCCGTACCGGTTTATTGCCGAATTTTGATTTAAACTCTTCGGCAGTAACGAATCTCCCCTCGGGGTATAGGTCTCACAGCTTCATCTCTTTCCCTGGGTCCCATGACATCTGAATATCAGTATCGAACATAGGGGGTAGTCCAGGGCAATTCCAGAGTGGGATTGTATTGCTATAGGGGTTATTTATATCCAATCGATTAAGTGTAAGTATATATGCCCTGATGTGGGAGCCCTGTTTGCAACGCCTATGGACTCAAGCTGCACCTCACTGAGTTGGTCCAACAAAAACCTACCTGAACATATCAAGGCTAGGATGGCAAGTATGGACCAACTTCAGATCATCTTCTCATGCATACCTACCAGTTGGGTTCTGACCTAGATAGTATGCATCATTGTCTGTGTGGAAGCGTTGGCTGCCTGGCCAGAACTTTTCATGAAATGGGTAGATGATTACTGCCTTAATAACATCATACTATTGGAGTAACAATGTGTGTTTGCAAACTGAATACATCATGTGTATCATGTGTCTTGTTTGAAAAGTATGATATAACTGCTAGGTGTTTAGGCAGTGGCAGAAATGGAAGTTATTTACTGTGGGGTCCCACAAGTGACAGGGAGGGGCTTGGAGGATTTTTCCCACCTATCCCCCAATAAACATTTGGCTCTCAGAAGATTGATCAAGAAACCTTGAAAATAACACAAGAAAAGAGCATTTCTTAATATGTTTTGGGCAAACTATAAACGGTGCACATCTGTTAAATGTAAAAAAAGGGTATTTTCTGCAGAGTGCAAATCAGAGGTGGATTTAACAGTCGGACAATGGACAAATGCCCATGGGGCACCCTTGCTCTGCCCTTGTCCCCTCAAAGACAGTCAGGGCTGCACAGGTCCTCCCAGCGAGGCCTTATCTTTTTAACATGTTTCAGATGGAGATGATTTAAAATAGAAAGTGATTAGTGATAGGAAAAGGTACTTTTTTCTTTGAAGAATATATGCTTTTAATGAGCTATTTAAATGCGATTGTTGGTTGATAAGAAATTATGGGGGCACAGAACAAGCTGTGTGAAACAATGATTTTGTCATGCATTTCATTTCACTTTGTGCCTGTATGGGAAATTGTGTAAGTTCTCATCAATTAGAATTCTGGAGCATGTAGGCTTTCAATCAGGATGGGGAAAATAAAAATGCAATCAAATAATTTTACCACCAATGTTTCAACTGCACAGGTTTTGGAAAATGACCACCTATGATTGTAGCTTTATTGGTAAAAGCAAGCAAATTCCAAATCGTTAATTGTGGGAGAGATTTACACTCTTCCAGACACAGTGTAAAAGTGAAGTGAAAAGGCGATTTTGCCATTTACTTTTCCAGTACGTGGAGGAAACAATTCAAACTGCCTGTAGGTGCCCTTTTGCAACAACGTGGTCCCATCCACGTAATTTAGAATGCAAAACAATATTACCCTAATACTCTTTTTCATCAACCAGATTCTGCAAGGATGAACACATCGGGTTGCTTTATCATGTGACTTGTGCATGATTATAATTGTTTAGTGTTTATGGTTTATTACAAACCTTTACAAAAGAAGTTAGCAAAGTAAGAAAAAATAACTAAAAAAACAGATAAAGAAAAGTAAAGAGAAAAATTGAATACAGAAACTTACAATAATAAACATTTCATTTTCATGGCTTCCAATCATTGGTATAAAAGTATGCAATCCATTACAATAAAACATGTTTTCCTATAAATCAACCCTATAACTTAGTTTCTTTTATATACAGAGTAGTAGCTATAGTAAGCAGGGTATAAGTACCATTTGAAATTCTGTACAAAAAGTGATTTGTGTTCAAAGACTCCGAATTGTAATATTTTAAGTATTTAAAACCAAACTTCAATAAATATTTTTACCAACTTGAGCTGGGAAGATCTGTGGTGAAGTACCTACATTTCAGGCTGTGCTCAAATTCTTGCTTTACCTCTTAACCAAAGTGTGTAATCCTGGGCAAATCATTTAATCTCATTGTGCGTTTCCTGCCACCATAATGCGCCCCTAGAAGTGATTCATTTGGTAGTATGGTTTAATAGATGGGCAGCGCAGGGGGCAGGGCCCGCCAAGGAGACATACACACATCTTTCTTTGGAAAATATAATGCCACATGTATTGATCACAATTGTGACATTCAATAGCAGAGTAAATATATCAAATAAGAAGTCATTATGGACAATTACATATTCTAAAGAGTGTGTACCAGCCAATGATGTAAAGGGGTGGCATGGGAGGGGTGGCATGGGAGCGGTGGCCCCTCCTCCCCTCCTCCCTGCCACAGCCAACCGGGAGTGATACCAGGAGGCCGGAAACCCCTCAACCTGCACTGTCTACCTCCTGATCCCACTCTCACCTGCATGCTAGCACTCCCACACACCCACAATTCAAAGTAGCTGACAAATTGCAACAGAAATATAATGTTGTGCTTCAAATGTCATTTGTAAGAAACTAAAGATCCTATTCCTTGCTTCAACATTTATCGAGGAGGAGGGTGGGCTGTCTTTCACAACAAAATGGCTGGACCACAAGCACCTCCTACATGGCCTCCTGGGAGTTGCCACAGTATTCAGGGAGGTATTGTTGAGTGCACACTATCTTAGATGGAATAAGGACTTGGGACCTTGTTGCTCAGCCCCTGCAGAGGAGGAGGTGGCATCATCCTCGATTCTCGCCAGCAAGACAAGAAGACATGGAGGGAGGTGGAAGTGGTAGTAAATTGGAATGCAAGTCGGGCCAGCTGATGGATGGTGACACGGAGTGATATTACCACACTATTTTGTCTGTTTCTCTTTTGCTCTTTACTGTTTTTTTAAATATCTGAATTACAGCATTATGTTGAAAAAAGGTACAACACATTTGTCTTAGGGCATGATTAATTGGGATTAAACTCTTAGGCTCTTTTTAAGGGTTCTGCAGTATACACCTTTCATTTGTTATGCTTTGGCAATAGTTTTCCTTATCGAAATGGGGGAGCGTATGGAAGAGGAAGTAAGTAGTCAATGGAAGGTCAAAGTAGTGAGGGAGCTTAAGGAAGGAAACAAAGGAGCAAATGGAAGAAGAGAGCAGAAGACAGGAAGGGATACTGGAGAGCCAGTGTTTTTGGAAGGATGAACAGGTGGAAGGCAAGAGCATACTTCCCATTTGAACAAATTAAGTGAACCTGGGCAAATCACCTCATGTCAACAAAACCTTGTGAGGTAACAGGCCGTTTCCAGCCAGAATCATACCCATAAACATACAGCTCCAATAGTAGAAAAACACAACTAAAAAATCATATAACATTTGTTGCACTCATGACAGCAATTAACTACTCCCACCATAAGCTCCACACCCATGCTCCAACTACCCGGAACCATCTGCCCAAGAATACATTTGACTTAAATCTGCCAGGGAGTGCAATCCCAACAAGAATCTTTATAAGACATTCAAGTAGTCTTGTGGGTAAATGTGTCAACCCTGGTCCTAACAAAATGGATTTGAATCCAGGCTTCTGCCCCTTATAAAGCAGTTTAAAAGACTAAACCAAATTAAGGGCAAATGGATTTTTCAGATCCACGAAGACATTTTATTGCCGGATCACGGATCTGAGAAAAGTTGGGCCCCCCTGATCACAAACCTGGTCCACCCAGATAAAAATTCCCCATAGTCGGGCCTGCTTTCTCCCACTCTTTCACTATGTCTTTGCTTACAGCATTTCACACAACCGAAAACTGCCTGTATCATGGCTATTCGTGGCCCCTGCAACTGGAGGCACAAGGTTCATAGAAGTTGGAACACTGGCATCGATCGCTATTCACACAGATGCGATTATTCCTTGTATTGGCCAAGCCAACTGGCCAGTCCCTAGCTTTGGCGCCTCTGATGAATAAGAGACCGAGCACGGTTAAAAGGAAGCCTTGTGTAGGTAGCTCTAATGAGATTCATGTACTCATACTGACCTCATCATGGTTGTCATCACATCAGCATCTTATGTGCATTTTATCACATATGCAGCCTTACTGCAAAGTTCCTTTCAGCATGGCCTGTACTTGGTTATTTACATATACGGTCATGCCATAGGCAACTGGAGAAACGGTCAAGTACCGGTCTTGTAGTCTGCTTTGCCAATTCCTTCAATACAAATCACAGCAGACATGGGGACGCACGCACAGAAGGCCTCCTCTGCTTGTATCAGGGTTGGTCCTGTACATGGGCTCCCCCCCCCTTGCCCATGGTACCACGTGCATTTCTGTTTCCCTGACCAGGTTTCTCCTTGACATAATGCTTGATGTCATTCTACCTTCATCGTCAGTTGTTTTGGCTGGTTGCACACAGGCCCCTCAGGGTGTTGAGGGACAGATCACCAGCCCTGTAGACCAAGTGGATGTAGGCCCCATATATGAGAGGGAGACAAGTAATAATTCAAACTCTTATTCTCCATCTCCAGAGTTCTGCCTGGGCTCTGGTAGCCCCTCCTTTTTACTCCCTCATCATTGCCATGTCCTTCCTCCTCCTCCTTTAAGGTCGACCCTCGTTTAAGGAAAACTGTGTTTATTCACTACAACAGAAGTTATTGTTCAGATGGAAACCAACATTCTTGATGGTAGAAAATGTGTGCTCATTGACAACAATTCATTTTTAAACCTGTAATTCGTTGCAAATGGAGGTGCTAAACTGGTAGAGACCATGAATAGCAATCCTGCGATGGAATAGTTAACAGATCACACTGATGAAGGGGTTACCTACATTGAGACTTATGGGAACGCCTGCCCCGTCCCCTGATTAGTTCAAGGAGAAGGATGTAGACTCAACTCTGGGGTCTTCCAATGGCATCACATCCCTTGATGCTGTTAGACTAGAGACTATGCAGTTTTCACTAAAAATGATGTTAAAATTGTGCAGCAAAATGCACAAAACTGTGGCTGAGCTGAGCACACTGGCATTCCACGGAGTCAGAAGAGCGTTACTGTACTCGCCCTGAGTCAATGCAAATAATTGCTCTGTTGGAACACAGGGAGGGGCATGCAAGGAATTTGGCATTAGTGGGGATGGCCATATCCCATGACGGACAAGAAAAGTCTTCAATGCTGATTATTAACTATTTGGAATCCTCCGAAGTAGACGCTGAAACACGGAAGTCTCAACACGGAAGTCTCACAAATCATGCAGGGCGTGGAGCCACATGATGAGATCTACATGTCCAGGAAAGAATGTCATTGGCTAAAAAATAAATATATTGGAATCAAAGGAAGGAGCAAAAAAGAATAAATCAAAAGTTGAGAGCGAAGGGAAAGATTTGGTCGCTGCGGTGGATGAAGCTAGCGAAAGCCCTAAACTGATCCTGAGGAGCAGTGGCGTAGCACAACATTTGGGGCCCCCCTGCGAGCCATGGTGAGAAAGAAATGTGTGTTTTAATGCATTATACAGCACACTTTGAGAAAAATTGTCTAAAAAGCCACAGCGTTTGCAATTGTTTTGTAGGTCAACACCAATCCAAAAATCCAATACATGCAAGTCACCAACAGTGCAAAGGTACATTAATGCTTTTATTAATGTAATGCGCGCCATGCCACAATGAAAATATGTCCGACTGGCTGCACATTATAGACCATTCCAGACACAACATATTATAGTCAAGCATGCCGGTCTACATTTAGACCTACCTAGAATGGTTGAACCAAAATTCCAGTCAAAGCAATAACACATCATGGTTGTTTTATCACCGATGTCAAGAAAAATATGCGATGCCACTGTAAGAAGTACTCCAACGCCAGTCTAGCCAGGTAATTACACTTAAGACTGCTTTATCAGAAATGCCCAGTTAAAAAGAAAAGTCCATCCAAACTAAGAAATGACTAGACTGGCTGCACCAAAAGGCCTCTCTAGCCACTAATGCCACATATCATGCTTGCTTAGCCCGGAGATGGATTACCATTACAATTTACCACACAATCCCTGCCCCACTCATCCCCTCTCACTCCCAACCCCCAAAATCAGCTCCTTGGCCAAGAATAACCTCCACATCCATCTTACTTGTCCCAGTGCTTATGTATGAGGCCCCTTGCCTCATAGGCAAATACTTGGAAGAGTGGGGTTAGGAGTAATGAAGATTACACATAACTAATACAGGCATTACCTCCATGTCCCGCTACCTCATCCCAGTACTTGTGTATGAGTACAGAAGTACTGGGACGAGGAAGAATGGGGCTACAAGTAATGAAGATTACCAATTATTAACCATGGCATTAAACAAAAGCACTGGCACAACACCATTAATCTGACTGGGGTTCAGCCCTCTCCCTGACCCCGTGAAATGTTGGGCTATGTGGACTCAACCTGGCTGACCTACAGAGCCGCTGCCAGAAAAAAAGATGTTAAAAGGCACCTGGGTTTCGCCATTAACAAAGGCCTGGCAATTACTAAAGTAAAGCATTTCACTGTTAGTACCTGCATTCAAATGAATATTTTTTTAGGCAATTGAAAGTGTGATGTGGGTTTAGTACTTGCATGCCAGGGGAATGACTAAAAGGGTCGAGAGGGGACAGGAGAAGGCTCATTGTCACAGCAGTCCATAAGTGGGTGCTTTCAGACTTAAAGGAGAGAGTTAACTACGTGTAACATTGAATCTGCACTAGAATAGTCTCATTAGAATGTGTGAAGAAGTTAGATGACCCCACACAAATAGGTTTGCCTCACCCCTCTCCTGAAATTCGAAGGGTTAGCCCCTCACCCCTGGAAATGTAGGTTTTGTTGCACCGCTGAACACAAGCACACCCACCATTCACCATACACATACACACCCAGCCACCCATACATTTAAGTGCGTACCCTTTGACCATACAGGCACACCCAGGCAGCCACCCATACTTTTAAAGGAATAGTGCGCTCAAAAATTTTATTGTCCCCATCAATCGGGCAAGTCGTTATAAGCATACATTGCTCGATTAAAATAAAAAAAAAATCCTATGCACGCTACCTTAGTTTTCCTCACTTTTACACATGGGAAATCAGGCATCGGGGTGCGGCCATCTTATGCTAATCTTATCCTTTTCGCATCGCCCTAAGCTGAACTGCCCTTGTGGCACTAAATCATATCCCCCGCCCCTGAAGCTGACATCACTAGACACGTACGGCCCATTTCACAATGCAAATGCACGTCTCATGTCAACGTTCTCTGTGCGCCAGCTAATGATGTGTCTCCATGGAAATGGCAGGACACCTCTTTCCTCAATAAGTATAAACAGACCGCTTCTCATCAGATAACATCAGAGTTGCTTTTTCAGTCATTTCACAGTCTTTTTTTGTGTATCCTGTGGCTCATTTCTGCTGTGTTCAGCTATCTTCGTTGCTCGTAGCCCGTGCAAACAGATACTAGTACTAGCATTACTATTGATTTAAATGTTGTCATATAATGGCAACAATACTGCCCTACCACGAGCCTGAGTATTCCGAGGCGGAATTAGTTGAAAGAGAAAGATGCAGAAACGATGGGGCATCGGACGACAGTTATGAGGACGAATCACCAGATCATGAGCCTGAGCCTAGTCGCATGGAAGACATTTCCACCTGGGGTCATGCTAATTGAGGAGGAGAACTGCTGCTGCAGAGATAACTGGATGCTTGGCTTACATATCGGAAGAAGATATGCCACTGCTATGCGTTACCGAGCTGCATGACTTCAAGGCAGCCTGCCTCACAAGGTCCGTGTTGAGGATTATGATGATGCTTATGCACGAACTTCGCGCAACAGTTCGCCCTCGCAATCCAAGTAACGAGTAAGTGTACTCTAGATGTATTATATATGTATCCTATATTGTAGTAACTTTGATCTATCACTGCCAAATTAATGTAGTCTGGCAATTCAATGCATCTCTCGCAATTTGGGGAAATCATAGTTGTCATTTTATGTGTCTTTCACGCACAAACAAGAAACAATATTTCTCTGTGCCCCAAACGTTGTGGAATGCATGGGTGATCACGTTTGTAATGTGTCTACACTTTAAAGCCCAAGTTGATTGATCCATGAAGTAACATTTGTACTGGCAACTATGCCATGGGATACAAGATTGCATTTCCAACTAGGGTCTGATACCCTTCTTTATCATGTTCATTTAATTACAGTTTGTATGTTTCTCTTCCACAGGTGGTACAGGCTGGTGGCCTATCATGCGTTTACATGGTGGCGTCATGGGAGACTTGTATAACATGTTCAACAAGTAATACCTCCCTGTGTAGTTGGTGCCATTCGAGCCAAATTCCCAGTGACAGCGGTCAGTACAGGGGATTTTCCCACACTGTGCTGCAACCCAAAGTATACAATGTGTAGTACATATGTGCCATCAACATCAGCAACAAAATAAAAAACAAATCAACTTTTATGAATATTTGTTTCAGTTTTCGGTGAATCAAGGATACACTCACTTGTCCTGGCAGGGTGGGAACGGCCAAGGTGCCAAACACCATGTACACTTCAAAGGTATCTTCCGCACAGCGGCCTTTGCACACATGGCCTCCTCAGACCCTGTGTCTCCTGACAGGCTCCCCTGAAGCAGACCGCGCACCTGCAATCCACAGAAGCGTGTCTCCATTCAGCAGTGTTCCTGCCCTTTTCTGCATGGCTCATGCCCCTCCATCCCCCCTCCAGTATCAATGGCTGTTCGCACCTGTGGCCATGCCCTCCCAAGGGGGCTGGCAGGGTGGGAACGGCCAAGGTGCCAAACACCATGTACACTTCAAAGGTACCTTCTGCGCAGGGGACATTGCTCACATGGCCTAGCCAGACCCAGTGTCTCCAGGCAGGCTCCCCTGAAGCAGGCTGCGCCCCTGCAATCCACATAAGTGCGTCTCTATTTAGCAGTGTTGCAGCCCTTTTCTGCATCACATCACACCCATTTTTCTAATTCTTTATAAACCCCTTGATAGTTATCTGTGAGCACTGGAACTCAACTCGTGATCGTGCTACCTGTTCTCCTGCTACTAATTACCCTGCTTGCTGAATCCAATAGTTTGTTAGTCAAGGTAAGGGCAGGTCACCTAATCATCTCTTTCTGATCTCAAAATTTCTATCTATTTCGAAGAAATGTACCTAGTAGTGTAATGTTCATTCATCTCAATGACTTTACCATTGTCTACTGTTTAAAGTGTTCTGATCTCGATATAAAGCAAATTTCATCAGTGTCAATTTTGATAGAATTGCATATTTCTTGAACAATGTCTATAAGCATGTTTCCTTTTGATGCATGAAAGTACATTCGACGGACCAGTGACATGTTTTGATTTACGTTGCATCAATCAATTCTGTATGAAAGTTATCCCAGTGTATATTCGACTATGCTACACAGGTTTTGCTTCTTTGACCAAAAGAAACATTGCATATAAAACTTTTATATAATCCCATCAACCTCATGCATTCAGTAGAATTATTTTGTAATTATGTGTACTTTTTTTAATACAGCTTTTTCAAGAATGCCTTCTTGTATGGTTTTTGGTTGCCGTTCTAGGAGCCATGTCAAAAGTATGGGCACTAACATGCATACATTCCCGACGAATATTGATTTAATAAGAGAATGGGTTTGACGTTGTGGATTTCCGGTGGACAAGCTTGATGTCCCAGTCGAGGATGTCTTGGGAGACTCGAGGGCCAATCGATTCTGCATCTGCAGCCTGCACTTTACCCTGGATATGTACGACCAATCGCAGTACACAAAAAAGCATAGACTCAGAATGTCTCGTAAATTGCTTCCAAATGCAATTCCATCTCTAAATGTGCACACACTGCCTCAGGTGAGTCCCAGATGATGAATTGCATATTTACGAGATTGCATTACTTTTTAACTATACCACATTTTACTACACATCTGTCCCTGGTTTATGGAGCATCATAGAAAGTACTTATGACCATAGAAAACAATGCCATAGTGCCCTTCAAAAGAAGCATAATGTTTTCGTAATTGCGTGCTTGACATGTCCATTTTCTTTTTAGGAGAGCATACTGACTGGAGCACAGAACCTCGCAAGTGACAACACCACCGACACGTCCAGTATACCAATGGTGATCCCTACAGACTTGCAGAAGTTCATATTATCAAGAGTTGGATCTTCCCACATATCTAATGCAAATCTAATTTTCCCTTTTACCACTTCGTGACAATGCACTGAAAATGAAGGAGCAAGATTCTGCATCCATTTCTTTTCTGGAGTCAACAACAACTTCTAGCGCCTATCAAGTCATTTTATTTCACTTTTCAATTATGAGAATGTATTATGCTTTGAATTTTAAATAATATATAATTGTTTATGTATCCTGTTGGTTGTTTACACTATGTGTCATTGAAGGGTTTCTCTTTATATGTACCATTGACTGCATCCCATTGTCTCTGTTCCATTTCACTGTTTTCATCCATACTAAAAACAAGTACTATGTTACAGGGGGATGCTGGTACTTCGACTACAATTACATCGTCCTTTGGCACTGTTCCAGAGTGTGATGTATGCGTACTGACAGTTCCCTTGAATGAAAGTCAATCCTACATAGGATACTATTAGACAGTGACATTCTTATAAATGTGCAGTCTTTCAAACTTTTATCATTTCATACTTTACAATTTTTCCCTAATGCAGAATACATTGCAAAATGTTTCAGGGCAACATTACAATCAGCATGTGTTGCACAGTTATCTCTCATCGAGTACACTTGCCATCAATCTGGTGAAATTAGAAATGTATATTTTGACTACATGACGTACACTGTTTATCTACGTAAGTGATGTGTGTGATGAAAGATCTTAATTTAAAATATGTTTGACTTTGTTTATTTTATGAATATTATATTCAAGGAATGTCTACAAGGTCGGGAATTAGAAGAGGAGGCACAAGGATCAGAGGTGGTGGACCAGCTTGCTGGTGCGGTCGTTACAGAGAAGACCACGGTTTCACAGAAAATCAAGAAAACAATGGTAACTAACAAACAATTTCGTTTAATAAAAGTGTTTGGGCTGGTGTTGTCTTCATAATATGTTTTTTTTTAATCTAAAGTGCCATCTACTGTATGTTTGATTTACATTGAACATGTTTTTACAACCCATCTCCTAGAGGCCCAGAAGGAAAAGAAGTATGAAGACACAGACAACAAATGAAACCAAAGATGCTGCTTGCCAAACAGATTTCACCATGGGGCAACTACTATTTGAGGCGCAGCGTGGTCCAGTCAATAAGCAGATTCAAGATGCTTATGCCCAATAGCTAGAAAATGTATTGAACGTTTGGCTACGCTACACACTAGCGTCATGAAAATAGGTGGAGAATATCGTTAGGAATAGTGATGTCAGCTTCATGGGAGGGAATATGATTTAGTGCCACTAAGGCAGTTCACCTTAGGGCGACGCGGCAACGGATAAGATTAGCACAAGATGGCCACGCCTCGCTGCCTGATTTCGCATGTGTAAAAGTGAGGAAAACTAAGGTAGCGTGCATAGGATTTTGTTTTTTAAATCAACATATACATATATAACGACTTGCCCGATCGATAGGACAATAACATGTTTGAGCGCGCTATTCCTGTAGTGTGTACTCTTTCACCATACACTCACACAGGCATACCAAAGCCGCCACCCATACATCATGCACTCACTCATTAATGCACAGTACATTATATATAAATATACACACACTCACATGCAAGCACGCACACACATTTAAAGAAAATACACTTTCTTACCTTTAATTCGTTGGTCCCGGGAATAAGACCTTCAGCTCCCAGCAGCAGCCAGGAACACTTGTTCCAATCGTCTGCAGAGGATCTGGAGGGTCCGTGTCATGCGGTAGATGGGATCCCTATTACTTCCAAAAGAAATAGTTTATTTTTGAAGTCCCTGACTTCAGAAAAATTATTTCTGTTACACTAACAAATCATTTAGGCAGAGTGACTACAAACAAACTATTTTTTAAGTCATAGGGCTCCCCCCACCCAATGACATGGAGGCCTCCAGCCTGGAGGGTTCCATGTCTTGGGGTGGCTGAGCCCTCGGACTTCATAAAGAAATATTTTCTTTTTGTAGTCACTATGCCTTCACAAAGAAAGTATTTCTGTTCCAATAACATAATCAAAAAGAACATATTTTTTCGGTTTTACATTTTTTTTAAAAAACATTTTTCATTTTATTTCTCTGGGGGCCTTCTCAGGACATTTGCGGGTCCCCCTGCACCGCTCGGGCTGCGGGGGTCCCCACTACACCACTGCCACCTACGCCTAGCAGAGCTGATCATGCCCATTTATGGGTCAGGCATTCTACTTTTTCAGCCGGCAAGATTTATTCTCCCCTTCCTTCACCTGTTCAAAGGTGAGTTTTTATGGTAACACTTACAGCATACCAGATAGATCCTGGTATTTGTTCAAGGTTGGCTTATCCAGCTGGTATATGTGGTTAGAATAGAGCACCACCTGAGCCCTGCTCCACTCTTATTGTTTTTATCTACAGATTTGTATGCTCATCCACTCTAAGTGTAAGACAGTCATGACCTTACCAGTACTGCTCAAGGGAAGTCAATCATAGAATCAAGAAGACTGACATGCTGATTGTGGAAGACCTATCTGCAAGGTTTGCTGCATGCCTGCTTTAGGCTTTTAAGACTGTGCTTGGCTTTTTAATGTTGAGTGCACTCGGGCTGCGGGAAACAAAAACGTGCCACATCTCTTAATATCTGGTGACTGGCATGTGCCCCTGCCCCATTTGGGCGGGGGCGGCACTACTGCCTTCTTTCTACCTTCTCACACCTTCTTGCGTAAAACCTTTTGGCACAGCCAATAGGTGTCAGGGTTGCACACCTGCATAACCATGTGGGCACTTCCAGTTTTGGAACTGTGCAGCCTGCATACTATGCATTTCATTACAGCGGACATCGGAAATGATACAGATAATTTCTATATTTCACGCAGGGTCGTCTCCAGGTCCTGACAAAGGTGGTGCACACCGCAGCTTCCAACGAAACGTGCGCTGCATGTCATATCCAACCTAACCTCTCTTGGGTCTTCATCGGAGGGCTTATCCCCACGTAGTCCCTTTGCCCTAGATTACACAGTTAGTCTCTATTATTTAGCAGTAGATACACAGCAGGTGCCGCCCAACCTCCTCTTTTCTTAAGAGTAGATACTCTTTGTTAGCTAGGCTATTTTCAGATTACTTGTAAATGTCTTTCTATTGCATTACATCATGTTTCTTCGTATTTGTTAGCATTCCAGTCCATTAATGTAACTTGTTCTCATTTTTGGCTGACAAGTATGGATTACTATATTTTGTTAATGCATGTCTGATTGAATTTCTATAAATTGCATTTATTGATGTAAACAAATAACATTTGTTAAATTGTTGGTGGCTCCTATTTTTTGATTTATTCTTAAACACGGCTTAACACCAAGTTGCAACTACGTAACCTCCATTCTGAGGTTCAGGAAGCATAGTATTCAATTAATTTAGAAATAAGTATATAATAACTCACAGTGGGAGGGGCCGTGGCTACGAGGGTCATGTAAGGAGACGTGTTCCAGAGGAGCTCCCGCGATCCTGCAATGATCCTTACAGATAGTGCACATACGGATGCCTATAACCATTGAAAAACTACATGCCCGCTGATGATTGCGGTGAACACGCCTGGTGAACTCCTGGGCCCATAGGATGCACAGAGACAGAGTTACACATACTGCAGAGGTTGCGTGAGCCGAAGAAGGGTGACACAAAATGCCGGACTGAATGAGTGAACAAAGGAATCATTCGGCTGCGTGAGGGTAGTGTGACAGTAACGAAGCGCGGGCACAGCTGAACGGCGCAACGCACTGGGACCCCCATACCAAAGACACAGGCTTAGATGAGCCCGGATGCATGGAAGTGAACAAGCGAGCACGGAGCCCGACACACATGTGGGGGACCCCCTGAATGGACCATCCCAGAGGCTCGCCCGCAGCTGGGAACAGCTGCTCACCACAGCTGCAGAGGACGCGTACAAGAGCAGGCGGAGTCGGGAGAGGCCTGACTGAACTATCACGGCCCCGGCACCCGCAACGAGCCGAACAAGGAACAATGTGGCCAGCAAATGTGTAGCTCAGCGGAATGGCAGACATTTGAGGAGAACAAAGGAGCCTCACAGAGAGAACACCGGGAAGTCCATGGAGCGGCGAAGCAAAGTTGTGCGAGGCACACCTGGCGGAAAGCACCACTGCGGACCCTGTAGGCAGTGAGCACCCGCTGCCGAGTGATATCGCACTGGTCGTAACTGCTCGAAAGTGAGGCATGTTAGTAATGGACCGGAGCGGAGCAGGTCCCAACTGAAGGACGGAGCTGAATCATATGCATACACTTGGGGAGACAACGTCGGACGGTACAGCAAACGCCCTACAGTGCTGACAAGAAAACGCATACACGGCAATCAGCCTCACCTCGAGAGAAGCGGCCGAGGATACATTGTTGCGCCGCATAGACAGATGCGAGCGCCGGGCACGAAGGGGGAGACAAGCTGAAAGCGCACATGAAAAAGGCTGCTGCAGGAGCGGTTGTGATGGCTTTGGCGACGCTCCGTACTGAAGGACAATTATTGGAGCATTGCTGGCCACACAAAAGTACAAATAAAATCGGATGCCGGACGATTGACCGTAATACTTGCAGCAGTGCCCCCCCTGCCACGAGGCTAGTAACTCCAACTGAGACCTCGCGGTCTAAAACACAAGGAAGCCAGTGGCCTCTTGGAAAACTGCCCGGTGCACATGAGAAGTGTTGAAGGCACAACCCTGGGCATAACTGGGATTGGGGGACCCGGTGGAGCCCGAATCTAAAAATAGCAGACAAGTGGGGAAGAACAGAGGAGCCCTATGGAGAAGGTACCCACAAGCCCATGGTGAGATAAAGGGAGAATGCGCGAGGCACACCCTCGGGAAAGCACCATTGAGGACCCTACACGTAGGGAGCACCAGCGGCCGAGCGACACTACACAGACAAGGATTGCCTGAAAGTAAAGCAGGCCTGAAGAAGATTGGCCACGGCAGCAAGTCGATACCAGGCTGTAAGCATATACCAGGAAGACCACGCCGCACAGTGCAGTAAATATGCCTGATAGCACCAGCAGAAGAAGTGCACATGTGGCAACCGAATACACGAAATCCAGCAACACACTTGATGGAATTGGCCCTTACAGGCGAGGGCAGCTCCCCAAGGCAGCAACGAAAACGTAAGAGGAGGAAACGCATGGCTTACAGGACATCTATATGGGCTAACACAAACGTCGGACCACAGGCAAGTGATCCAACACGGAGCGGCGCTCACACCCCCGAGAATAGACTAGTTAGGTTACCGATAGATCTGTAACACCCTGCTGGGTTCCTGATTTCGGCACACTGAGATGGGACCAAATGCGGGGGAGCCTGAGATCCAGGGATGGAGCCGGGCATCAGTTGGGGACGGGTAGGGAGGAGGGAGGGGAGGGAATGTGTGCAGTGAAAATAGTTGGGGAGAATGGGGCGGAGGGGTTAGTTGGGGAGTTAATGTTGAAATTGGGAACGAGCCCACATTCATGCCAAACAAGGTCGGAGAGAGGAACAAAGAGGGAGGGAGGAGGGATAAAATATGGATGACAATGGGAAGTCTTAGAATGGTAACTTGGAATGTGAGAGGCCTTAACAGTTACCTGAAGAGGAACAAAGTAATGATGTATTTGAAAAGGCAGAAAGTGGACATAGCATTATTGCAAGAAACCCACCTTACCAGAGAGAAACTAGAGGTGTGGTCAAAAAAAGTGGAGAGGGACCACCATGGGAGCGACATTCAGCTTACGCTAGAGGGGTGGTCACTTGGGTGGCACCTCATGCGCCATTCCAGATGCTTCAGGCCACGGTGGTACCAGATGGGAGGATGATAATGATGAGAGGGCTGTTCGAGAACAGAGAATCGAGTATCATAAATACATATGCCCCCAACCAAGATACGGCAGCCTACTTGAGGACTCTATATGGTAAAATCAGCCCCCTCGTGGGAGGCGCAATTATATGGGGAGGGGACTTCAACTGCACGCTACATCCCAAAATGGACAGGTCAGATATGAAACTAGACAAACCCACCCCACTGCGAAAACATCACAGGCCCTGCTGAGAGACTTCGGGCTAGAGGATATCTGGAGACAGCAACACCCGAATGATAGGCACTATTCACACTACGCTGCCCCACAAACCTGTATACAAGACTAGACTATATGTTCGCCGCCTCTGAACTCGTAGGGGAAATGATGGGCTCGGACTATAAGGCAAGAATACTATCGGACCACTCCCCCCTGGTCCTGGAGTGGAGACACCAGCCCCCAGATCAAGAATTCCAACATGGAGGCTTAGAGCTGAAGCCCTGCAGGACTCAGAATTCCGAGAGGATTTAAGGGAGGAGATCATTGAGTACTTTGATACTAACACAGGGAGCGTGAAGTCAGAAGAAACCCTATGGGAGGCGTTTAAAGTGGTAGTAAGAGGTGCGGCCATATTTAAATCCAGAGGGCTCCAAGGGGGCATAGAGCGAGAGCTACAAGAGACTGAGAAAAAATTAGAAGAAATAATGCAAAAGGGAGGCACCTCACAGGAGGACGCTGAACAAGTGAGCCACCTACAACAAGCCAGCGGGAGGCATTGGGAAAGGCTATGTAATCTGAACTATAAAAAATATATCGAAAGGCAACATACAGGGGAGGGAAAAACAGGGGAAGCTGCTAGCATGGTTATATAAAAACGAGACACCAAGATCAGTAGTCAGGGAGATAACAGGAGAAGAAGGGCAGATCTGGAACACCGACGAGGGGTTGAACGAGGGGATCCTCATTCTACAAAAGCCTCTATGAAGATACAGGGGAGGAAGCAGAAGGGGAGATCAGGAGACACTGGAAGACATAGGATTACCCAAATTAAACGAGGAATTAAGCAAGAACCCGGAGGCCCCAATTACAATAGAGGAACTAGAGACAGTGGACTGCACCTACCCACGAGCAAAGCCCCGGGGTCAGATGGGCTCCCTAACGAATTTTACAAAACGTATAGGGAAGAAGTGCTCCCTCCGCTGGTGGCTATTCTAAATGAGGCGTTTGAGAGGGGAAGATTGCCGGAATCCCTATGGGAGGCAGTGATTATTCCGCTCCTCAAACCCGGTAAACCAAGCACAGAATGCGGGTCCTACAGACCATGTTAAACCAAGATAGCAAAATTCTCACGGCAGTATTGGCAAACAGACTCAAAAGGGAATATATCCGACAATCACAGGAGACTCCACCATATTATAGAACAGACAGAGAGCGACCTCAGCGAAATGGCAATAGTCTTGCTAGATGCAATAAAAGCCTTTGATTCCGTGAGGTGGCCGTGGATGATGGCGGCCTTGAAAGAATACGGGATGGGACCAGGGTATCTGAGGTGGGTGAAGATGGTATATAGCTCCCCAACACCTAGGGTCAAAACGGGCGCGATAATCTCAGATAAATGGCAACTTAGCAGGGGCACAAGACAGGGCTGCCCCTGATCCCCCATGCTATATATTCTTGCATTAGAACCATTAGCGATCTGTCTTAGACAGCAGTACGGAGAGATAGGGGTCCACACAAAGGGGGGACCGCACCCGAATATCATTGTACTCCGATGATATGTTGCTATACCTGCGCTTCCCAGAGGAAAACTTCCAGTATGTCCGGGAAGTGATGGAGCATTATGCGACCCTTTCGGGCTTAGCTGTAAACCCCAAAAAGTCATGCATGTTCCCCCGGGGAGATATAGGGGGGCACCACAGGGGAACCTACCTATCTTGCAGATACCCTGGCAGACCAGAACAATCAGATACTTGGGGATCAATATATCTCATACGATTGCAGACGAATATAAATACAACACGGAGA